>NC_070608.1:30862857-31180000 GCF_027172205.1 Podarcis raffonei | reverse complement strand
TATTAGAAAGGTAGGTTTATTTACTAACATTTGCATCCAAGTGGAAGTAAATATAGTTGTGAATTTTGCCCACATCACATAAAACACTGGGTAAGCAAACTAGGTTTTTGTTTGTTGGTTTCTACTTATGCTTTAAATATTGAAATTAGTGGTTTGTTGTAATACGCCTTGGGGAGAATATAAAGGGACAATAGAATTCTATTCACCTTGCCTATTATTTTTGAAAGAGACAAGTCTACAAATCTGAGGTGGTGTCCCTGAGGGCGCAGGGACTGCATCCTTCAAAGCCAAATATGTGTCATGACTAGTTCAGAAAGTGGAAGTTTCATTGTCAGTAGCGGAATACTCATCCCTTAAACTATTTCTTCATTGCAAGATGTCCCCTTTCTGTTTTTATAAGCTTTTGATTTCATTGCTTATAACACATTTCCTTTACAACCATGGATCCTTACTGTGTTTACTTATATATGGTAAAACATATATATGGATACAAACATAATGTATGTGACTATAAGTAGTTAAAGTAATAGTATATCAAAATTAAATTAATAGTCACCTGACATGCATAGTTAAACTATGTTGATTTCCCTATATTCCCTATATTGTCCTTAATTATAATACTTACAGGGGATGACCCGGTCGATAGAGCACAAGACTCTTAATCTCAGAGTCGGGGTTTTGAGCCCCACATTGAGCAAAAGATTCCTGCATTGCGAAGGGTTGGACTAGAAGCTATATACCACAAACAGCCCTAAGACCAGAGCAACCTAAACAAATCATACAAAGGCCTGAGAGAAGAAATGTTTCTGAGCAAGGCAATGGAATCCTCTCAACATGGCCTTCTGTGCTTCCATAGTCAGCACACACACACATACACACCCCTGCCAACCTCAGCACCCAGACAGGATGGTATGGGAAGAGGTGTTCCATCAAACACCTAAGTTCCAAGTCATTCAGGACTTCATATGTTAATCCCAACGCCTTAAATTGGGCCCAGTAACATAGGCAGCCGGTAAAAATGGGTGCTACATAAGATTGCATGGAAGTTCCAGACAGTATTCTAGAGGCTGCATTTTGGGTCAGCTGCAGGGTTCAGACTCTCTTCAATGACGGTCCTACGTAGACCACCTTGCAGTAATCTAAACAGAAGGTTCCTATAGAGTATGCAGAACTGGATCCAGGAACAACCATATTTAGCAAATCAGAGCAGAAAGTAGGACCTCCTGGCACAAAAGCCACAAAGCGACAATGCTGGATCAAGGAGCACCCCAGACTATATACATCCTCTTTCACAAGCAGCATGACTCCATCTAAAACAGGCCAAATGCCCAGTTCCCAAAACACACAAACTGTCCACCAATACTGCCTCCATCTTATAATTCTCCCCAGTACATAGAGTAGTGAGTTCTCACATGCACGAAAAATGTGTAGTTTTACAGAAAGATAGGAGAAAGCAAAGCCTGCAGGCTGGATAAGGTACGGAAATAAACCTCTCAGCTGTTCACTACCTTATTCAAGTTAGAAGCTGTCTTCCAAATAGATTTGTGTTATGAGGGGAAATGTACCCCTTTTGAAATGGTACAGTGGACAGAGGTATATGCCAGCACCAGTTCCCAGATGTTTTTCCATGTAGACAAAACAGATGTCTCAAATCAGTGCTGCCCTGTGGTAAACACTGGGTCTAGACAAAAGATAACTGACTGGGGAGTCCTGGGGATTATTCCCCCCTCCCCTCATCTCCAAAGAGCAGGAGCACAGCAAGAAGACTCTTGTGTGATGTTATCATCACAATAGGAAAGTGATGCTGTTAACTATTGGCAGTGTAACTATTGGTATAGCTGAAGTGTTATTGGCAACAATCCCTTAAGTACAGGATGAGAATGCTCAGTGAAGCTTTCAAAGGCAAGACAATTCAGGGCTATTTAGGAGAGGCAAAGAGGAACAGCATCTTCTCCAATCCCCCCCCCCCCAATTCCTGCCTATTGGACCGCATATAGATGTATTCTTCAGAGCAGCCTATATCCCTGGTTCTAAAAAGGTAAAGGACCCCTGACAGTTAAGTCCAGCCACGAACGACTCTGGGGTTGCGGCATTCATCTCGTTTTACAGGCTGAGGGAGCCAGCGTTTGTCCACAGACAGTTTTTCCAGGTCATGTGGCCAGCATGACTAAGCTGCTTCTAGAGAAACCAGAGCAGTGCACGGAAACGCCATTTACCTTCCTGCCGGAATGGTACCTATCCATCTACTTGCACTTTGACGTGCTTTTGAACTGCTAGGTTGGCAGGAGCTGGGACTGAGCAATGGGAGCTCACCCCGTCACAGAGATTCGAACCACCGACCTTCCGATCGGCAAGCACTAGGCTCGGTGGTTTACACCACAGCGCCACCCTATCCCTGGTTATAGTGAGATATAAAAACGCACCTCAGCAAATGTTATTAAATATTTTGTTGGTTTATTTTATGCATTTATCAGTGCTCCTCAGCCAGAAAGCTTCCCAGAGCAGCTTACACAACATCAATAACAAAACAGGAGACGGGTTTTTTGTTTTGCAATTAAATCCAGTATATATATCCAGTAGTAGCCTTGAACCTTGATATGAATGTTGCACTTCCTGAAACCTGAAGTGACATGCCTGAACCAACGTTTAAGTCTCCCAAGTGAAACAGACAAACCATAATGTTGTCTTGCTAGATTGTCCACCAGAATAATTTCATGAAAGGAGCTGCATGGTGAGCAGGGGTGAAAGAAGACCTAATTCCATAAGCTCACAACATGCTTTCAGGTCCAAGGGAAAGGCATCTTAGAGAACCACACGCTTTCCAAAATAGATGATTTAACACTTTAGGTAAACCAACAATGATTTCCAGCCTGAGAGATGAAGTACAAGGCCTCAAGTTCACACTGATTATAGAATGAACTGAGGCTCCCAGGCACATATTGCAAATCACCTTGTTAAAATGATTGCCACATAATTCTGCCACACATTCTCTTATTTGTATCAAACCCATTAAGTATGTGCATTTATTATCATTTATCCATTTGCCCACTGATAACCAGCAGGGGTAAGTAGCTCTTGTTCTGTCAATGTCTGATCATCCAAGGAATGGACGGACTTTCAAAACAGTTAAAAGCCTGTTTCATATGTATAGGCTTTCCTCAATACACTCTGGAATGTTGTCTGCAAAATGCACATGTGGGCAAAAATGTTTATCTCCGGCCTCCAATAGTCTGGCACTAAAACAGAAATTTATGTGTACATCAATCAAGGATGCTGTCACTGGAATACTCAAGGGTCATTCAATTGTTTCTTTGGCAAAAGTTTTGCCTCTATGCATTCAAAAACAAAATTAAGTTAAAATGCAAGTTAGTTAATTTGTACATTACATTGGGGGGGGCAATGCCAATGGAACCATTGGTCTCTCACAGCTTTTCCTTACTGTAGTCATGTGGGAAATGAACATAGGTTCCAGTGTAATAACATCTGGGAAGTGGGCAGCAAAGACAGATTACTGAGCATTTTTCAGAAGAGAGAAGCTGAAGGTAATGCCAGCAGGTATGATTTGTGAACAAACCCAGAATCTTTCATACTATGATTGATCTTCAAAAAGGAATAAAGCTTGGACAAAATGTTAATAACAAAAGCTGTTTGCAGTTATTACAAAGCAAAACATACATTGCACATTCTATAAGCAAAATGCTCCCAAAACTGAAATAAAGTTGGGATGTGCCTATTTTGGAATGTTCACCAGTTTTAAATGGATGTTATAAAACCCAAGGACTTAAGAATTCATGCCCAGTTGGGGCATGAAGACTAACATGTCCATGCCAACATTTCTTCAACTAACATAATAGCCACCATGATGAAATTCCTCAGGGAATAGAAACACATCCAAAATAGTCAGGAATGATGTATACTGAATATAGCAGCTAGATATAAAGCATTTCCAGAATAGGAAAGGCTCTTGATAAGTAATGTTGCTATATTAATATTTATTTTAATCTATTTATACATTGTAGCTTGTTTTCCTACCATTTCCTCAAAGCTGCTTGTCAGATAAATAAAATTTAAACATTAAACATTAAACATTAAAATATTAAAGAATGTGAAAAATGTGATCACAGGAGATCAGAATCAGAAGAGAGGCTGACAATCACTTACAGGCCAAATGTCTCCTTTAAAGGGAAAATGTTCATGGCCCTCCTGAAAAGGTTGAGTAAATCTGGTGCATTTCTGACATGAGGGTGGGTCGAGGAACCATCACAAAAAAGGCTCTTCCACCAATAGAGTCTCACCTGCCATGGTAGTGGCTCCTAACAAAAATGAAAATCTGGAGCGGTATATATCCGTCAGATATCCCAGGACATGTAGGGCTTTAAGGGCTAATTGCAGCACCTTGTCTCAGAAACCAGCTAATAACCAATACAACTATTGCAATACTTGTAGTGGACAAAAACCATTCTGCAGCATTCTGGATTGTGAGGTATCCAAACCACCTTCAAGATAACGTAAATTACATGGTGATTATCAAATCACATTGCAGTGATGTGTAAGTTATCAGTTGCTTATGGTTAGCTTTTCTGAAGACGCTCTCAGTACTTTCCTCCTCACTGCTAGGAATCCCCACTAGCACCATCTTCAGACAGCAGATCTAAACATTGTCATTATTTTCTATAGTCTGCTTCACCTCATATACACTCAATGCATTTACTATGGTTTTAGTAAAGACCTGAATAAAACATCCAATTAAAATCTGAGGATCATGAAAAAGGTCAAAAAATACGCAGGATCTTACCTGACAGTGTGATGTGCCATTCACAAGCACACTTGGCAGTATGGGAGCCTGTGGCGCAGTGGGTCAGTGGGTCTGGCTGGTAATCAGAAGGTTGGTGGTTCAAGCCCACCCACGGATGGCTGTGGGCAAGATTCCAGCATTGCAGAGTGTTGGAGTGGATCACTCTTGGGGTATCATCCAACTCTATTATTCTGCTTGTGCCATTCTACACTGCTCAGGAGCATGTGTGAACGGAATATCACCTGAGCAAGGTAAATCATATTGCCCTCTTCTACCCAACTGTTGCCCAACTATCCAAGCTGTGTGGAATTAGGTTAGGGGGAGCCATCTGCAGGCAGATTTATGTGGAAGGGGCTTGAGATTGCTTCTTAGCAATTGGCTGCTCTCCTGCAATATCTCCAAGGTCTGGGCATGATAAAGCTTTGATTTATTGCAAGGAGCCTCCAATCAGCCTTTGATTGCCATGATGTCAGAATGTCCACACACAGCATAACCGTTAAGAAGTAAACTGTCAGTACACAGAAATGGCCGTGTGCTGTTGCTAAGAAGAGGCAAATAGAAGTGATGAGAGCTGAGTTTCTGGTGTATTTTCTGCTTCCTTGGTACCTGGCCTTATTAGGGAATAACCGAACAGTGTTCCATTTAGGAAAGGCTTTCAATATATATGCATTTGTGACTTAGATGCTAAGGGTATGGAGAAGTGTGGAAGCTGAATATGAAATAAACCTTTCTGAAAAGGTTGGCTAGCTTTTGCTTCTTATTTATTACTTTCATTACACTGCACCTGGAAGTACACTTGGTACTTTACAATGGGGGAAAATGTCAGCCTCTGCCCAAAATAGCTTACAGTCTACAAATAAACAAGTAAAGTAATTGGAAAAGAATTAGCAACTAAGTATATACTCAAAATATGGAAATAGGAACCAATTCAACTGTATTAAATTAAATTGTGGATACAGATTGCAGGTGGAGATTGTACCATCTCAGTTTTCACATGAGGTGTCCACATTAAAATGGCAGCAGCCCCATGAAAATCTTAGCATGTTTGGGGGAAAGCCTTCTGCATATCCACATGCACCTACTTTTAGACAAGCAGGTCTGCATATGATAATTGAGTAACAGTTCAAACATTTTAAACCCTCTAGCATAGAAATTGCTGGACAATATTTCTGTATAACAATGTATTACATTTGGGTTCTATAAACTTCATAGCTGCTTACTATTACTATGTGGGTTGCCCATTTGAGAGGGAAGTCTGCAAACCAGGGGTGCACATTTCTGGTCCTGAAAGTGGTGAGGAGAAGCTTCACACAGTTAGGCCAATTGTGCAGTAAACATGGAGTATGACTTAGTCAGATGGCATCCTCTAAGCAGGCCCATCAAAAACAATGAAGTTGGTCAGGATTAAGCCCATTTACTTCAATGATTTTACTGTGATTTAGGCCACACTCACACCACACATTTAAAGGCATTGTGATACCACTTTAAACACCCATGGTTTCCCCTAAAGAATTCTGGGAGCTGTAGTTCATTCAGAGTTAGGCGATCCCTAGTCCTCTCCCAGAGACACAATTCTCAGAGTGGTTTAACCATCAACCGCTCTTCAGAGGGAACTCTGATAAAGTGGTGAGATGTAGAATGAAAGAAGAGACACTCACAAACTTCCCACAGCCACCTCAAAAGTAAGATGATTGCATTTAAAAACAAAACAAAACAAACACACTGCACCCCTTCCATGAGAATTTTACAGAATTTTATCATTTTTGAATGAAATTTCTATTCTCATTAATTTAATGAAAATGGTAGATATAATGCATGAGACTAATGCAGAGTTCACAAAATTCTGCTTATCAGGCTTTACATGACCTGAAGTTTCCAAAACAGGTGCTGAGTGTAGCACTGATAACCCTGTCGCTAGCTAGTGCCCATCTTTCCACATATTCACTTAATGAGGATTTCTACAAATAGATTCAGACACTGTAGCAAAACCTTTCAACATGCTGCTTGTAACATTTGCAAGTAGCAATTGCTGCATACAAAAATTGGATAGGCAAAATTCCATACAAAAGTATGTATATTAGAAGTTTGCACTAAAATTGTGATAAATTTCCAAGAGGATTTCTCTCTCATACATATCTATATCTATCTATCTATCTATCTATCTATCTATCATCTATCTATCTATCTATCTATCTGAAATGTGCAGAACTGACATTAAGATTAGAAAACTGAGAAACTCAGAAAAAACAAAATTAACAGATTCACACAACCCCAAGGCAGACATAGTTTGGAAAACACAATTGTACCATGGATTCCAGTTTGTGACTACATGTATGTAATGGAGTCACACTGGTTTCAGTGGAAGTAGCAGACCTGTGTGTACAAATGAGAGGCTGGCATAAGAGTCTGAATGCACATCAGAGTTCTGCACCTACAACATCACAGGATGATGGTGCATGTTTGGGAGACAGTCTGGATTACCTTCAGGACACCTTTGCAAGGACAATGGGTACTGCTTAAAATCCATTTTCACTTATTTATCTTCATCTACATATATCCAAAAGCAAAATGTTTTAAAAGAAAACAAACTATGGTTTGGCTATATTTATCTTTTTTACATTGCTTTCTTGATAAATGCCGTTTTAAGTGGTTACAAAAAATAAATAAAATAAAATATTTATCTATTGAATGCATAAGCTTTTTGCTGCAAACTGATGAAGAAGCCATAATTAAGAGGAAAGATCAAGTACTTCTGCTCTAAGCAAAAGTAATTTGCAACCATGAATTAATGAATTTTTTTATTGGTATTTGAAGTGAAGTTTGTTTTGTTTATTGTTTCAGGGGTATTTATTTATTTATTCTCCCTGATTTTCTCATCCCTTGTGTCTTTTTCCAGCTGCCATTTTTCCTTCTTAATAAAGCTGAAAACAAATTTGCTTAAGAGACAGTACTGTGCTTTTGTGTGCTGCACAAATACAAGATGGGGAACACAAGGTTTGCCTGTAGTACATGTGAAAAGGATCTAGGGGTCTTAGTAGACCAGAAGCTTAACATGAGTCAGCAGGGTGATGCAGCAGCAAAAAAGGCTCATGCTATTCTAGGCTGCATCAACAGAAGTATAGTGTCCAGAACAAGGGAAGTAATAGTGCCGCTCTATTCTGCCTTGGTCAGGCCACACCTGGAGTCCTGTGTCCAGTTATGGGCACCACAATTTAAAAAGAATTTTGGCGAACTGGAATATATGCAGAGGAGGGCAACGAAGATGATCAAGGATCTGTAAATAAAGCCTTATTAGACAAGGCTGAGGGAGCTAGTTTGCTTAGCCTGAATAAGAACAGACTGAGAAATGATAGCCATCTTTAAATATCTAAAGGGTTGTCACATGGAAGATGGAGCAAACTTGTTTTCTCCTGCTCTGGAGGGTAGGAGCCAAACTAATAACTTCAAATTACAAGAAAGGAGACTCCAACTAAACACCAGAAGAAGAAGAAGAAGAGTTTGGATTGGATATCCTGCTTTATCACTACCCGAAGGAGTATCAAAGCGGCTAACATTCTCCTTTCCCTTCCTGCCCCACAACAAACACTCTGTGAGATGAGTGGGGCTGAGAGACTTCAGAGAAGTGTGACTAGTCCCGAGTCACCCAGCAGCTGCATGTGGAGGAGCGGAGAAGCGAACCCGGTTCCCCAGATTACGAGTCTATAGCTCTTAACCACTACACCACAGTGGAAGAACTTTCTGACAGTAAGAGCTATTTGACAGTGGCACAGACTCCCTCGGGAGGTTGTGGACTAGCCTTCAATGGAGGATTTTAAGCAGATGTTGCGTGGCCATCTGCCATGGATGCTTTAGTTGTGATTCCTGCATTGCAGGGTGTTAGGACTAAATGACCCTTGGGGTCCCTTCCAACTCTACAATCCTATGATGCTACGATTATAGGAAGCACAAAAGGATTGGCAACTAATAGAGGAAAACAATGGAAGCAGGAGCGCTTGTCTGATGGTTAGGAGACCTGGGTAGAATCAAACATTTTAGTGTGGCTGACTGAAGCAGATTTTGTAAGCCAGGATTGCTGATGCTGCATTTCAGAACCAGCACTGCTTATTTATTTTATTTATTATTAGTACTCAAGAGCCTGTCCCCTCCTCCAAATGACTGCAGGGTGTGGGTTTCAGAAACATCACAATTAAAGTACATTGTGCATAAAACAAAACCGCAAGAACAACCCATGAGTGTCTGCTTTTCTGCGTTCCTGTGTCTGCAGCTCTGTAGTATGTGCTCTGCAACCAGCCTGTATGTTGCACAAGCTGCACAGGCTTGGATACTTAGATCTGTGCATGGAAGGAAACTGATTAAAATGTAAGTTTCCTGTGCCCCTCTTCCCTTAGACCCTCCCCACCCCTGCAAAGCCTCTCTGTAGGAACATTCCTGAACAATGTGGGACGGGGACTGGGGGAGCGGAGAGGGTTACTGCTGGGGGTTGATGAAATTACCCAAATCCGGATGAAGCCCTTTTCTGTGAGTAATGACTCCGCCAGATTTCAGGCAGTTCTCTTCTCTCCCAGCAGCCCTCCAGAGCCCTATCCCACTTTGTTCAGGAGTGCCCATTGCCTCCCCCCAAAGAGAACCCCGTCAATTTTGATCACTCTGTTAAGGATAATCTAAGGGGGATGGGGAGGAATTTTTTAAAAAAGTGTTTTCTTCCTATCACAGATTGCTGGCACTTCTACCACTAGAGGTTAACATATTGCCTGCCTGGTTTTAATAGAAACATTCTTCATGCATTCTAACAAATCACGTATCTCTGAATTCTGCATATAAAGTTGTAATTCCGTCAAGGGCTTGTAATGACATTGATAAATGATGTCACCAAAAACCCCTTGCTTGAAATACAGCTTTAATTATGGACACCTGGGTCCTTATTATTCCTTATATTATTTCTGTCATAGCACTATCTTGTCTTAGTAGCTGGGCCTCCATAGCAATTTGCTTTATCAGCAGCTCAAGTAATGCAGTAGAGCAGTGCAGCCCCTCTCCATGTTAATACACTGTGCTCGGGGTAATATAGATTGGTAGGATTTTTAAAATAATGCAGAGCTGCAACAGTAAATATCACGTTTAAGTTATTCTAAGGGTGAAACGACACCTGATGATCCGTGGTGCTGTGCTTTCCCTTTGTGGTTTGTGCTTTGTTTTGTTTTTAAATGCAAAGCAGCCCTATAGCGGAAACAGGGAAGAGGGGCAAAAGGCTGCTTAAAAGTTTCCCTTCCTGCCTTTTGCCTGCTCACAATCACCCCCCAAAGGTGTTTTACCACTGGGGGGGGGGAGCTACACTGATCCAATAGCCTCACTTCCGTTCCTCAGAAAGCAGCTGGAGGCCGCAATTAGTTTTGCGCAAACAAAGGGTGGGAGGGAAAGGGCTAAGTAGCTTCTCCCCATGCCCTCCACTCAAGACTGCAGCCTTGACCACAGCAGCTTTTCATTTAAGAATAAAATAAAATAAAACAAAATGCAACAGTCACCCAACTGGCATCGTGGGTGCCAACTTGAATAAAATATTGAAGGACCCAAGCAAATCCCACCCCACATAATTGATCACAAGATGTGCTGCATGCATACCATTTGAATGGCAATACACATCAACTTGGAGGGCAACCCCCTCAAATATTTTATTGGGGGAAGTGAAGGGACCTTGGCCCTTAGGAGGTGGCTCCTCTGCTGAGCATTGTCTGTACACTGGCCCTGAATCTCAGACGGTTCAGGGTGCTGCAACAAGCTTCCATAGTGAAAGACCATAAATTACAGAAATCTTGTGGCTAGCTGCAGCTTCAGATAAGCTCACCCAAGGACAGGGAACATTCAAGTTTGCAGTGGCCCTGAAGTTCCCTTTTCCTAATACTAAAATAAAGATATTCACTCCCCCCAGCACCACTAATCTGTAAAACGGGGAAGAGTGTAGTGGTAGGTCCAGGTTTCCTTCCAGGTAAAGAGGAGTGCGCTAGTCTTGCAAATGGACTGGGCTTGCATAAATCCACCACTTATATCAACCAGCATCTCCTTAATGTTGTGCACACCACAGCTTCCAAGCAGGGGAGGGATTTCAGAGATGCCTGCGCCTATCCAGAGTTTAGTTTCCTTGGAGTGAAGGTCAATGGATACTGAAGAGTCTTTAAGATATATGGTTTTATTTACACATATATACAACCTGATCCTGCCACAGATCCTGCCTCCCTATTTGGTTCCCAGAGAGATCCTCAAGCCATAGCACTGGGTTCAGGGCCGAATTTTGGTTTGATGAGGCCATAAGCTACTGGAGGTAATGGGGCCCTTTATATGTCCAGCTGTCCTTTGTCAACAACAAATTGTCACTTTTTTAGTGTTCAATATATGCTACATGGTAATTTATGGACCTAATAGGTATCTAAAGCCATTTGCACATAAAAAATAAGTATTTTATCAAAGTAATTGTTGAACTGAAATACAATTAAGAAGTATATTAATAGTGAAATAATTATTAAGCTCTAACTTAAAATGAGTTTTTATTCATAACAAACTTAATAATGCAAACACATTGGCATTTGGCAATAACAAAAGTTCCTTTAGAAGTGAGCAAACCAGTGATATTTTAGGGAGCAGGCTAGCAGGCGGGGCCTATTACTTACATCATAGCTGCCTACACAACACAAAACACTGTTGCTGTATGCAGGTTTTATTTGCTTTTTATCTTATATTTTGGAAATGTACATCCAGTTTTTTTTCTTTTAAATTTTTTGGGGGCCCGGCAAGAGAGTGGAGCCGTAAGCTATAGCTTGTTTAGCTTATACGTAAATCCGGCACTGACTGGGTTCAGCACAGAGCAAGACAAGCCTCTATGTCTCCAGCTTCCAGGCCTATTATTCTCCTTGTTGGGATGATGTGGCATCCAGTCAGGTGAGAAGTGGTGAGATAATGCCTATCCCACCACCTAAAAGTATGGCAATACACCTTTGCTTAGTGTTGTCACTATGGCAACACATCTCTTCTTAGCTAACCCTTTATGATGCTGATGATAGTGACCAATGCCATTAGCTTAACAAAGGAACTGATTTGACCAGTTCACCAGGTATCCTCTTGCAGGTTCTAACTTCACAGACACAGAATCACAGGCATGGAAGGGACCCATGGAGCTAATTCAGACTGATCCCATCCCACCCCCATAACAAGATTTGTGCAGCTGCTCTGGTTTCAGTGATGGCAGCATCACATACCTGTATTGAGACTCCAGTAAAATGACTTTGATTAAACTAGAGTTGTGTGTGTGCATGTCTCTCTGAATTCAGTAAGGTTTCCTTCCTGATACATCTGTTCAGCATTGCGGAGTAAATAATTTCTAGGTGCTATTGGAGAAAATGGTAAGAAGAGAATACAGTATTTAACTGTGTATGCAAGAACTTCTGGCTGGCCGATAATTTCTTAATGGGAAATGACAGCTTAAATAGTTTATGAAAACAGCATTCCTCTAAAAGTTGCAGGCAGTAATTTGTATATGTAACGTGAAGAACAGAGGACAGTATTTTAAAGGAACGTTTCACAGGCTTCTTAGAACTATGAGAGCTATTTATTTAAAATTGCTTCAATTTTTTCTTGAAGAAGGAAACAGTTTGGAGATCAAAGTGAGCAGTACTGTTATTTCTGTCACTAAAATTGCAGATTAGGGTCTTTGTCAGTGTTGCTCTTTGGGTGGCCATGTGTCCTATTTTACAGAGGACAGCCCTCTATGTGAAGAGGGCTTGAAGAACTCATCTACTTGAAGTGCTGCCCAGACCAAGCCCAGCTCAAAGGCTAAGAACCACAAGACAGGAAAAGTTAGCACCTGAGCAGGCATCTGAATCAACCTGCTCACAGTCTCTTCCCTGCCGTGGTGAGTTGTCATCATTTCTAAATGTGAATCTATACAAGTAGCACACTTATGCAAATATACATCCTCCTTTTTGGTGGTGCAGTTCCTCTTTGGGTGATATTAAATCTTCATTCTCTAGGGCAGGGTCTGGATCTGGTGGCCTTCTAGATTTTGCTGGACTACTACGGCTCCCTGAGCAGTGGTCATTTGGGCTGTGGCTAATGTTTCTAAGTCTCCTTGGTCTTAAGCGCAAGCTGTCCTGAGATTCCTCTGCATATAGCATCAGCATCTGAGGAACGTTCGCCTTGAATTAACATCATGATTAATTATTTCTGTCCCATTACCTTTGCGATTTCAAATATTTGTTGGAAGTATGGTTGGTGAGTGAGCCAGAAAGCTGACATGTTATTTGCTTATCAAACCGAGGTACAAACTCAAGGCTAAATATCAATGGGATCATGAAGGTTCCTATAGACTGTGGATTTATGGCCTTCCTCCAAAAATATCTTTGAGAAAGCACAATGCTTTTCTGAATACAAGTTGGGGCTGGCAGGAATGTCAGGTTTCCTCCACATGTCTAGAATGGGCGAGATGCCAATACCAGTTTCTACACTAGAGGTTACATTGCAGAATTATGCTCCGCAGTTTAGTCACCCAAGATTAAAGATCTGGGAACTTGCTTCAGTTTCTGATTTGTTTGTGTGCTTAAAGGGTGGATGAGAGGTTGAAGCAAGCTGAGAAAGAACAAGAGACTCCAGCATAGAACAGGGACTCTTGGCTGACCAATCCAGGGACAAGTGATCACATAAGCAATACTTGAGTTGCTATCTTGGAAGGGCAAAATACACAGGGAAAGAGTCACTGGTAAGAGAGAGAGAGAGAGAGAGAGAGAGAGAGAGAGAGAGAGAGAGAGTCTCAGTGTGAAATGCCCCAGAAATCTCTATTTATTAATGTAGATGGGAGGGGTGGGTAGATTTATATGTGTGTGTAGAAAAACAACTCTGGGAGAACCCCTTCAATTCTACAGATGGGTTTCAACCTTCTGCAAGTCTTCAAAATATATGAAGTCAGTTTGATCAAAGACATTGGTGGAATTTTTCCAAAAAGGAGCATGTGTAACTTTAGGGGAGGCTGCAGACAGAAGGTGCATGTGGATCTGTTGTGTGAAGGGAGTCAGAGCAGGCTATGATGTGGCCAGAAGTTGTGCACCACAGAGGTGAGCCTGAATGTGCACAGAATATTGCTTTATAAGGATTGGGTTGGCAGCCTTGTTTGTGGGCAATTGCAGCCTCCTTCAAACATCTGCAAAGCTGTTGCCTGTACACAGCTTAAGTTGTGCTAAGGATGCTCGGGTCACATTCAGGTCAAAGCTGGAATGGGAGTAGAGGAAGAGAAAGAGAGGGGAGCTTCAGAAAGATGGCTAGGCTGGATTCCCATGTGGGTAGGAGGCTTTGTGGGATATTTGAAAGTGTGCAAGTGCAACATAACTAGAAAAAAATGGGCAGAGTGAGATCACGTGAAATGTCTGGTAATTCTTCTAAAGTTCCCTCTCCCCTCAGGTAGGAATCTGAGGGATGTCAAGCTAAAGCTTTCTTGTGCCTCCAGTAGTTCACTCAACTGCTGGCCTGAACAAATGGAGCTCGATTGCCACTTGCACGCCTGCAGAGACTAAAGGCAGAGTTTTTGCCTGACATAAAAAATGGCAGAGCAAGGCCATCAGGTAATTATTCAGCACTGCAATGAATCTGAAGAGATGTTAGGGAAAGTAGATAAATGCATTTAGATAAGGGTAATTAGTAAGATGTTCCAAACTCTGATTCAAAGCAAGCCTTAAAATTACTTAGGGGTTATCCTTGCACTTCTAGGTCACCAGTTCAAGTGTATATGGGGCGGGGGGGGGGGCAGGAATGGAAAAGTGCCAGCTGTCACTCTACCATCAGAATAGCTTCCATTCCACATGTTTGCAGACATTTGCATACAACCAAAGCACATTGCAAAGAGTTCAACAGGCAGTTCCTTGCTGTAAAATGTGAGCAATGGTATGTTGAAGGACAATCCACTCCCACCAATCTCAACCAGGCTGGATAAGGGGGGGCCAACGTTTAAGCCTCGATTCCTCTTATGCAGTAGCAGTCGTTTTTTAAAAAAAAGTTTATGCAATTGTCATTGAACCACGAGAATAATATGAAACAGAGTTGATAGTGAAAACTGTCAGAATGAACAACAGTAATAACGAATAACAATCGGAACATAACAGCCCGTTTTAATTCTGGATGAGATCACATGAAATGCCTGTTAATAAAGGTAAAACTAAAAATCCATCCTTAAAATAAGTGAGAAGTCCAGAAGCAAAGCATGATGGCAACATGGAGGCAGTTGTTTTTCTGCAAGCAATTGGTATTCAAAGATAGTCTGCTTCTGAACGTGGAAGCTCCTCTTCAGATGGCTAATGGCTAGTGATAGCTTTATAATCTTCCATAAATTTGTCTAATCCTTTTTTACAGCTCATTGCCATCTTTAAACCTTGTGGCATGGAGTTACATAAAGATGTTACTTATAGATTTATTGAAATACTGACATGCCATGTACCTCCCTTTTGACAGTTCTGAACCTACCACCAATACATTTCAATGGGTCAGCCAGACTTCTAGCATTATATGAGGAGATCTCTCTGTTTCAGATTCATAATTTTATCAGTCTCTGTTGTGTCCCTCCTTATTTATCCTTTTTCCATGATGCAAAATGCACGAAGCCAACAGAAAAGACTGAAAGGGAGTAATAAAAATCAAAACATAGGGGAGGGAGGGTCTTGGACGACAACCACAGTAATAGATATGGGGAAGTATTATGGGCAAGGAAAAGAGAACACACAACCACTAGATTTTTTTTTAGGGGAGGGAATACGCTGCTCTGTATTATTAGTATTATTAATCTGGTTAATTAGAAGAATATTATACTACCTCTATGTCATAAAAAGTGACAGGTGCCCTGCCTCCTTTTCACCAGAAGTTCTGCCCCTTTCCCCAGATGTCTTGACTTTTAATATGAACTTTGTATCACTTGATGTAAAATTAATATGATTTTTTTTGGGGGGGATTGTTTTAGGGTTGTATGTGACCTATGTACATGACATCATCTCATTGCTGGCAATCTGACGGAGCAGTTTTCTAGTCCCTCTGACCTAAATGTTTGGGGTGTTAACTCCTGTTATGTGGATGTACAGAGAGTTCCTTTGTAGGTGTAGTCCCTGTGACATCTGGGTTATTGGGTTCCATGCTCTTTGTCTGGAATAAAGCTGCGTGCAATTTTTATTTTAGCATTTTGCCAAATGTTCACACTGGTAAAAATGTGTCGGCTTTCAGTGTGTTCTTTTTTTTTTATTGATCTCTGTGTGTGGTGTGTGTTTTATAAAAATTGATTTTTGAAATTTCCTGGATGAGGAGCATGGCATAAGCAAGCAAGCAAATAAATAAAGTACTTTATATGATATGTCATTAGACACCATATCTGCTGCCTCACACCCCATCTTCCTTAATCTCTTCTTGACTGGCTGCTGTTTTGAATCCTAATTGTCCTGCACCAAATTTGCACATTCAATCTCAGTTGGTCTAGTCCTCAAGGCATTCAATAAAGTCACATTTAGGCTAATGAATTTCCATTAACATCTGCAAGTAAAAATTAATGTTTTAAAGTGCAAATTAAATCCAGGCTCTTCTCATAAGGGTATGTTCAGCAGAAATGGCTGTGATCCAGCTGTGCGGACTGTGGAAGAATAAATTTACTCTCAACACACAAAGGAAGTGCAATGGATACTAAGAACTGAGCCTTCAAAGACCAAGCCCTCACTCACCTCCTTGCACACTCAGTCGCTAATTTTCTAGGGATAAGAACACCACCACCTCAACCTATCTTTCAGTTTCATTTCCCTGAATATCACCTGCACCTTGCAACAGTATGTCAAACCTGTCAAGATGAAGGTCAACAAGGAATCTTCTCTGTGGTGGGACAGGGATCAATGCAGTACAGTTGCACCTTGGTTTTCAAACAGCTTAGTTCCTGAACGTTTTGGCTCCCGAACGCCGCAAACCTGGAAGCAACTGTACCGGTTTGTGAACTATTTTTGGAAGCCGAACTCCTGACAGGGCTTCCGATTGGCTGCAGGAGCTTCCTGCAACCAATCAGAATCCACACTTTGGTTTCCGAACGTTTTGGAAGTCGAACGGACTTCCGGAATGGATTCCGTTTGACTTCCAAGGTACGACTGTATCTATTTCATGCAGGGAAGTATGTATTTGGTCCAGCCCTTCATCATACATAGAAGATTCCTAGTTTGGCAACAATGGGGAATGGCTGTAAGAACTGGTATACACGAAAATCAGTGGGTTGTATCCAACTAAGTCATAGAATCATAGAATTTTAATTGGAAAGGACCACAAGAGTAATTGGAAAGAAAATTGGAAATTTTAGTTGGAAAGGACCACAAGAGTCATCTAGTCCAACCTCCTGCAATGCAGAATCTTTTGCCCAACGTGGGGCTTGAATTTAAGAGTCTCATGCTTTACCGACTGAGCATAAGGACTTCCACCCACACAATGAAACTTCAACTCCCTCTCCTCTCCCTGCATGCCTCTTCCTGCACCCCTCAAAACCTGTTCTGGGATTTGCCCCAATCCTCTGGAGCAGACTTGTGGAGGGCATGGGGGCAGGTTCCTGGGTGTAAGAGAGGAAGTTCTGTTGCGTAGGTGAAGGTCCTTCCACTAATGGGATGACTTTGCTGCCTACTACCCAAGACACTCACGACACTATCCCTGTACAGTTTCACTCTCTAGAAAAAGGGTTGCATGTGCAAATCTTGGCACAAGTCCTTTAGGCTATGGTATAAAAGCATCCAGATTAATATCAACTGGTTGTGTTTTGCCTACTGCACAATTAAGTCACTTTCTGGGGCGGGAGTCAGATGTGGACACAGAACCTTTGTCACCAGGCTGGCTTGGGCTGGCAAAAGCTGTTGTCCAAATCATGTGGAGACAGGGCCGTCTTACCCATTAGGGTTAGTGGCGCCCTGCGCCACGGCGCACGCCCGGCAGCGGGAGTCCGGGACCAACCGGGAACAGCTGCGAAGGCATGCTGGGTGGTGGCAGTGGCTCTTCCTATGGCCAGCTGCGCTCTCTCGCTTCCTGCCTGGGAGAGGAGGCAGCGGCGGCGGCGTACAAAGCTACACGGCACCTTTCTCCCTCCTGCCCACCCCGTGGCAGTAGTGAGACTGCTGAGGAAGCCCACGCGGCAAGCGAGCCTCGAGCTGCCCAGTGCAGGGGGCAGGGAAGCGTGCCGAGAATGTTGCCCCCTGCCCCTTCTGTCGAGGAAAAAAGGTAGAGAGATTCATTCAGAAGGATGTTTTAAGCACAGTGTGTGGACCCCAATTCCTTTGCTTTTCTGCCAGTTATTAACTGCACTCTTTCAACAGGGCAGAGCACAGAGGAAAATGATAGCCTGTATCCCAAAGGAAAGAATGGCAGACTGATTACTTTATGGTTATTTTGAAAAACTGATGAGACAGCAAATGATAGTCAATCCTATTAAAAAGATTAAGCGTACACACACACACACACACACACACACACACACACACACACCTTCAAACACTCTATATAGCCTACATTGGGATTGGTTGATATGATTCTACAACTCAAGAAGAGTGGAAATTACAGAACATCTGCAATGAAATTGGTTTTCTGTGGAAAACTGATGAATCACTTACTGCCAATGACTGGAAGGAAAAATACTTGTTTATGCCCTTATGTAATGAATTTTTATGAGGTGAAGTTTGGTGTTTATTAAAAAAAAAGAAAAAAGAAAAAAAACCACTTTAAACCGCCAGAGATGTAAAATAATAGAATTCCAAATTCAAAGCAATGAATTACTGCAAAGACAATCACAAGTAGAATACTATCTGCTACCAAACACCCAAACAGACCCATTACTCTTATAATGACATTAAAATTTTTCATCCATCCAGTTAAGTGGGGCGGAAGGGGGGGGTGACATGAAAGGGGGCAGGCGTAGCAGTTCCAGTTCAAAGCAGAAAACACATCTGCATTCCTATTCTGAGTTCCAGAATGTTTTCTTTTTTCTCCTCCTGGAAAAGGAGATGGGGGGAGGGGGAAGCGAAAGCATTTCTCAAGGATAAAATTACATTTCTCAGCGAGTCTTCAAAGAAACAAATCAAAGGTCCAAAAGCTTCCTGCAGTCCCAGGAATACAGATTGGAGACAGACTCCTCCCCCATCCTATTTCCCAAAGTTCACACGGACTTCTTCAAAGTCCGGAACCGCATACATTGGTGCATAGGAGACGCTCTTACCCAAAACCTCCACTGAAGTCAATGGGGCTTGGCTGTAGAATAGGCATGGCTACAGGCTGGCCGTGTTAGCTGAAATCTACAAATATTTCCTCCTCGTAGCTAAGAAATTGCCTCACAGTATCAAAACTCTTTTAAGAGTTAAAACAACTGCATTCCCTCTGAAGACAACGGAACAACTTTTAAATAGGAGCGGAAATTAGCTGATGTTCTTGCTTGTGGCTAAGGTGGGGAGACCGTAGCCCTGTGCCAAACTGACTGCTAAACTAATGATTACAACAACTTAATTAGCCTCGGTGTGCTTAATATCAACCCCCCATGGATTCCTGTCAGCATGCAAACTGTAACTCTAGCCCTCATTTGGCAATTGCTTTGGGGGAAATTAGCTTGGCTTCAGTTGTGAGGCGTGTGTACAAGTGCAGAGTTCTGAGGTGATAGTTATCTTTCTAATAATCCTTTTTCTTCTTGCAGTTTGGAATTATGCTTTTACACGGTTCTCCCACCCCCACACAGAAAACCACATCGGCGATAACAGCGAGGAAAAGAGCCAGGAGCAATATATCCACTTCCTAGCCTTTCTGCTCCAGTGCACAAGTATCAACCGAGTGGCCGGCAGTTAGCCACTCTCTTCAGAAATATGGCAAGTGTCACTTTGTGGGATTGGCCTGGTACAAAGGAACGCAGGGAGCTGCCTTCTACGGAGCCAAGCCATTGGAGCATCTAGCTCAGGGCATATCTAGCATCACTGACTGGCATCAGCTCTGACACTCCCAGCCCTTTTTGGAGAAGGGACAATACCAGATGCTCCACCACTGAGCTACGGCCCCTGTCATGAACAGGAAGGAGGAAGAGGAATCTGGTGTGGGGTGTTGCTGTTACTGGGACACAGCAAGCTGGGGATGGAGGAGAGGTTGGCATAGAAAATACTCACGGGGTGATGAAGGATGGCCTGGTCAGCGTGCAGGAACCAGATCAGCAGGGCCCACGACCAGAGTCAGAGGGAGCTCTGTCTCCCCAAATACAGCAGGCTGAGGCCTAAGGAGCAGTGGGAGGAATGTTCTAGGAGGCTGAGGCAGGTGAGGGCCCACAGCCCAACTCACTAGCTGGCCAGGTGGTGCTTGTTAGCTGGAGGAGCTGAGTGATTCCTCAGCTGGAGGAGGCTGGGAACAGGTGAGGGTCACCTGCCTCATCAAGCCCAGATGTGACAATTGGAAGGCAAACCACAGTTTGGATGTTCCAAGGAGCTCTCGGAAAGTTCAGTAAAGCCTCTGAACCTATTGGAGGCATAACAGCACTGGGGGATGCAACCACAATAAGGTTTGTGGATTGGCCCTCAAGTATTTGCAAGTCAAGCCTAATTTGGTTGATTCGATTTACATCTTATACCCTTTAAAAAATGTTTTTTTGGGGGGGGGGCTATTGGGTTGTTGTTTTTTATTTTTGTTATTTTGTGGTCTCTCCTTCTTCTTCTGCTATCACTCGTAGCTGAGTAAGATTGTCTTCCATAAACACTGTTTTAACAATGAGTCCGTAAGTGACTGTGGAGGCCAATTCTGGATCCACACTTCCTTCCACAGTGGGGACATTGGTTTCTGGGTGGGAGTTGGTCACGGTGTGGATTTGCCAAGCATGCCTTCCTCTCGGCATGTTTCTCCCTTGCATCCTGAGTTCGAGTGTCTTCAAAGCCCATGACACCTTTGGTAAAGGCTGTTCTACAATTGGAGTGCTTGCAGGCATGGTTTTATTCTGTGAACCGACCTGAGATCCCCAGGTATAGGGTGGTATATAAATAAAATAATAATAATTGGCAGGTGCAGTTGTCTCTATGCAACTAAATCATACTCAGAGTAGACTCACTGAAATTAATAAAACTGTTACGTCTTTTTATTATTATTACTTTTATTACTCTACTCCCATACCATCCACAGAATACAACCCAGTGTGGTTGAACTGTATATAAAACTGAATGGGTCCAGCGCTACTTGAGAAACAAGTGTGAAATAGCTTCCCACACAGTTTGTGGCAGCTTTTAATGATGCCATCTCTTCTCTCCTTTTCTTGGCACCCATGTGGTTATAATACATGTAACCTATTACAAGTGGCTGCACTTATGTTAAGGTTACCAGGTTTTTTCCAATGAATCCGGGGACACTTTTCAACTTCAATGGATTTTGTGTGGGGACTGATCTGTAAATCCAGGGACTGTCCCTGGGAAACGAGGACGTCTGGTAACCTTAACTTATTGATCATAGAATTGCAGAGCTGGAGGGACCACGAGGGTCATCTAGTCCAACCCCCTGCAATGCAGGAATCTTTTGCCCAATGTGGGGCTTCAACCAACGACCCTGAGATTAAGTGTCCCATGCGCGACCGACTGATTCAGTTACCTTAAAAAAAGGTTTTCTTTGAATACACTGACTTATGATGATATAAATAAAATGGACAGAGTTTAATCACTATTTTGTTCTTTATTTACAGTTCTACTGAGATTGCAATTCTTTGAAAACCACAATCTTTTTATAGCTGTTGTTTTGCAATTAAGTAACAAAACCTACAAAGTAGCACAGAATAAGAGAATTCCAGTATTACAGAAAGGTTAAAATTACTGTAGGCTAAATTTAACTATGAGGATAGAATAGTCCCATAGAATCCACAAGTTATACATAATTATGGATTTGAGGAAAGCCTAAACAAGCTTAATGTGTATCTACCTCTTTCATTTCTAACTTATACTTTAATGGCTGCAGATCTTGCACCTCTGTGCCACATTTAGGACAAGTAAAATACAAATCAAGTAAGTAGTTGCTTTTAATACAATAGTAACAAAAAACATGTGAACAGCCAATGGTGTGAGGCAGAGTGGGCCATTCTCCACACAGAGAACATTCCTTGCAACATGTTGCTGAATTATTTTCATTTCTGGTACCCCCTGAAATAGGTAGTGACCAAGAAGAGACTTTGAGTTTGAGCTTTTGCATGTTAATAAGTGGTAAAAGAAAAATAAGAAATTCAGCAAACCCATGCCACAGGAGTTCCCTGTTTGTGTATTCAAATCCAATCTGGCGGACACTCTGTGGCTGGCAGAACACTGACCTGATTCGTAAAATACGTTCAGTGAGTGTAGCAAACTTTCCCTTCTGAAGAAAAGCGAGGAAGTTCAGCAATTCACAAAACCTGATGAGCCCAAACACTATGTTAATAAAGTACTTTGTTTTCCGGAATGACTCCAATGGACGATTGCTAAATAAACCATAACACCTTTCTTCCAGCCATTTCCCACCGACGGTGCAAATAAGGTACCAATATTTCTGTTGTTTGCTCAACGCCTGGTATTTCTGCATCTGGGATAAGTCGTTCTTGTACTGAATGTTCAGAATAGCTTGCCCCACGGTTGCATTCTTGGAGTAAACAGTGAATCTCCACAAAAAAAGCCACAAGGAGGCTTTAAGCTCTGGTTCAAAGCGAGCCAACAGTCCAGGTTTAAATCCCTGAAAACAGCGAGTAAACTGGGACCAAACCAGCTGTTCCAATGCTTTGTTCAGTTCGAGGGCATCAAGCTGACTTATTCTGAGCACAGGAGTCACTTTCTTGCCATTGTCATCGCCAGATGCCATTGTCAACACGTGGCTTGCTATGATAAAAAAAGAGATTTAAAAATATATATTATTATGATCATCATCATATTAATTTAAATTACAATTTATTAGGCTTTAGAGGAAGTATTTCATGTTGATAACAACTTTGTGAGCTAGATCACCCAAGAAGTCAAAGCTGGGAAAGTGCAACTTACCCCAAGGTCATTCAATGGCAAGCAGAGGTTTGAAACCTGCGTTTGCTACCCTCTCCTATTAGTTCTCCAAGAACAAACACTGTATATACATACTCAGCGACAGTAATGCTCACATAATTTTCACCCTATATGGTTGGTATTAATCTTTCAACTGAAGCTTAGAATGTGCAATCAACAATTAAATTTATAATTAAATGTGAAGCATGGTGCAATAGGCTGAACACACAAACACCAATTACTTTTTTATTTTTAAATATTTTTCTCTCAACTCTCCACTCTTCCCCAGAAAGATAAGTATTTGGTTTTAGGAAAAAGGCAAAAGCTTATTCCAAACTCTCTCTCTTTTTTAAAGGCTATTTCATAGGTGCAAGTGTTCCCTAAGAAAATCACAGCACTTCCTATGGCTGAAGTTAATATCAAATATGAAAATTAAGAGGAACTTCTTAGGGGAGGAATTTTATTGCAGTTAAAATAGTTAACATGCCTTAAATGTGGAAGTTGGGTATATTAAGTAGACATATGGGTAAAATAATGAAGAATCGTTGCCATATAAGCACTTGCCATACAAAATGATATGGAAGAATATGAATGAAAAGCATGCATGAGAGAAGGTAAGCGTATCAAATTAATATGCATAACAGTGTAGCAGAGACTGTGACAAACTTTAGGTACTTAAATAGAGAATTTTAGCTTCCTTTAAACTAAAACCAACATTCAGACGAAAGCTGCTTCCTTGCAAACATCAGGTGTTGCTTGTGTTTTTTTGCAGGGAGCATGCAGAGCACTGGCCAGATCTGCTGGATGCCACCATCAGCCAGCATGACCTGTGTACACACTCCAAGATCCCTTGCAGCTAAGCACTGGAAGGGACAATGGGGTAATGATGGGAATGTCCTTTTGCAAGTGAGATGGAGGAATGCTTGCTGGTGCTGTTGGGATTCCCAGGGTTTTCTGCAACATACAATGAGGACCAAGGGATCTATAGCAGAAGAACTGCTAGGCTGTATCGTGCTAAACACTGGAATAGATTCTTTGAAATCTGGACAGTGTTCTGCACTCTACCGATTTCATGATGGTTCAAGCCTGTCAGTTGAGGTGGTATATTTATTTTTCATCTGGTGATGGGCAGCTGGTGACCTTGAAATACCTTGGTCTCAGGCTTTCAGCACTGTCTAGAGCAGGCGTCCCCAAACTCGACCCTCCAGATGTTTGGGGGGCTTCAATTCCCATCATCCCCGACCATTGGTCCTGTTAGCTAGGGATGATGGAAGTTGTAGTCCCAAAACACCTGGAGGGCTGAGTTTGGGGATGCCTAGACTAGAGGCTGTACATTTTAGGCAGCTGCCTTCTATTTTTCCATTCTATACAAGCACAACTTCCTGCTGTCAGTCGGCAATCAGTCTCATTAATTCCCTCGTGGTCTTAAATGGAACTGAACCAGTCAATTGCTTTTATGAAATGTGAAGATGGCTCAGAGATGCAAGACTTCTCCCAGAAACGGTGCTAGGTCCACATGTGGCAGATCAGTGTGCTTAACTTATATAAATTTTTGAACTGGTATGATTAAATTTTCTGCTCCAATTATTCACAGAGCACCATCACTATGCACAGCATGTTGCAGAGTACAAGAGAGGAAGTCCCTGCCTTGAGGAGGTTACAGTCTAAAATCTGGCAATGGGGAAACAATGAATCTATTCATGAGGAATTCCCTGGGTTCACTTCAATCTCAGACCAGCAGGCATAGCCAACACAATTTTATCTGCTTATTTTAATTTTGGACTAGATTGCTATAAATTACTTGGAGAAGGACTATACGACTGGAACTAAATGTTACATCTCTAGAAACCACATTATGGAAATGCATCCTGTGTTACTGGTTGGCATTATGGCCTAAACTTCCAAATCTCCACTTGATACAGTGTCTCTGGAGAGATGACTTCCCTAGCCCCTGGGCAAAAATAATACATGGGAAACTCGTGTCCCTAGGACTATCTCCATCTGAACTATTAAAATTGGACTTAATTTCTGCCAAGAGAATTATAACTCACAAATTAGAGGAGATGGATTTACAATTTAATATTGCGACAGGTGGTGGCACCTGTTCGCCAATAAACCTTGGCTTAACACCACCAACGAAACTTCCATCTTATTTAACTACCTTATCTGTGGTGACGCACAGGTATGCCTTTATAAAGGCTAGATTCAATGCTTTCCCATCAAACGTGTTGGGTAACAGACTCTCCAATGGACAGATCTCACTCCTCTGTGACTGTAAAAGTGGATCTATAGAATCGTTATATCATATAATCTTCTGTTTACAAGTAGATCCCTTGCAGTCGCTAGATACCTGATTAATGTTTTATTTCAAAAGAGGAGAAATGGATCACTGTATGACTCTGACAGCTTAGATAAACTTAAGAACCATCAATAAGTGCCAGAACTAAGACGCATACCCCCCAAAATCTGATGGATTTGAATTGCGGTTTACATAGAGGGAGCTTATTGTGTATAGTGTTTACTTAACTGAAGTAAAATTGGTTTTATATGGGTGTTTTAACTTGGAACTGTTTAAATTGTATTGTTTATGGATAAATTTTGATGTATTGTTTTCGATATGGGCCAATGGCCGCAATAAATCTATGAATGAATACTTGGAGAAGGATACAAGGGCAGGAAAAGAAGGTGGAGTTCAAGCAGGGCAAGTTATCCTTAGGCAACCCTTGTCCACTGCACATCCCATAGAGTCCATCTCACTGTAAATAATCTAAACAGTGTTAAGTTATGTGTGTAATACAGCGCGCACAATTGAAGCCAACCTTTTTTCTGTGAGAGCATCCAAAGACAAAATCTAATACCCAACATACCAATGTTGTGTGAAGCATGATGGACTCCAAAATACAAGTGTGTATCTGCAGAAACTTACACAAGTATGGTCCCGCAACTCACAACATCATGTAACACCAAGACAACTTCATTCCAGTTGCTGTGTGGATCACAAACACAGACTTTTATTTTCAGTCTTGTGATCATAAACGAACATTCTTTCATTTATTCTTTCATACAGATAGTTCCCCGAGCTCTATAAAGATAGATGTAATGGAAATGAAAGCATATATACAAGCGTTGCTGGAAACACAAGAAAGCTTTAGCACAACAATAGAGAAGTGCAAGAAACTTGCAGATGAAGTTGATATAGAACTTAAAACACCTAGAGAAGCAACACAACAGCAAAACTGTGCCAATCAACCCAACCAATCCACAGAAGAGTTCTACCGCTGGTCCATCTATATTCCCTACCTGGATTCACTTATTACCTGAGATATTGGGACACTTTTCTGTCACTAGGTTGCACTGCATAACCCATCATGATTAGCTTCACCAATAACCATGAACTAACCTGCTTAGAGTTTGCTAAAACAACTATGATCACAGGTGTACAGCATTTGGGGGGGGGAAATGCTTTAGAACTCATGTCAGTTTCCTTCAGGATCTTTACAAACTGAAACTGTTGGGGATGAATCATTGTGTGAAATATGCAACATGAGTCTTTAAACTACTGAACCATACTAAACCATTCCTTGCTATTTTAATGGCCATCCATACAGCACTTTCCCTTCCAGTTATTACATGCAGTTATGACTGATCCTTTAGCACTCTGTGCAGGGTGAAGAAATGGCGATGTACGACAATGAGTGAAGATCGATCGTCTGGCTTGTGTTTGTAGAGTGACCATGGAGAAAAGTTGAAGACCTATCCCAAGGAGAAATTTATAAAAGAAATGATTGATTGTTTTGGCCAAGACTCTCAGAGGCTCCAGTTTTTGTTTGAACGATGATCCACTTTGTATTATATTTTCCTTTATGTTATGGACAGGCAAGCATTAACAACAACAAAAAAATTCTGACTAGTTTCAGACCTTATGTCTGTTGTTCACTACAGCCAAGGCAGATTCTGTGTAAAAGGTGTGAAATTCAGCCTTAGGGGTTTTTAATTTGGTTTAGAATCCTACAGTATTGTTGTTCAATGGAAAATTTGAAGCTGTGTGTCTTTCTCCTGCCTTAACTCTGTTATTGTTAAATGGACAAATAAAACAATTTGTTAGCAGTTAGTTTTGAAATGTGTAATCCCAAACAATACAGTACACCACCACGGTTTCTTGTTGCTTCTCTTCAGCACCATATAATGATGTGTGGGGTTCAGTCATATGAAGATTGATAATATTCCATTCAACAATTTGTAGTTACAAGTCATAGACCTTGCGCCTCCACATTTATTTCTGTGGACACCCATGACACAATGGCCGCCAATATATGTGACAAGGATTATTAAAAACGGTATACAGATATGAAAGTTGTAACGTATCTATATCCCTAACTCAAACAACACATTGCATATCATTTCTAACACTAACATGCCTTATGGTTATACAATTGCTTTTGCTATAAATATGCTATAGTTCTCTAGGTGTGGCTAGTTTTCCATAATACAATGGAGATTCTGCGCAACCTCTCAAAATAAAGATTATGCAATAAAATAGGTTTTAAAGAGGGAGGGGAAATATAGTAAAAGGGGAATGTGACCAGAGAAAACGAGCAACTCATAACTCAATTCTATGATTTCCTAGAGGTTCCGCTGTATACACAATGTTGGCTTTAGGTGCGATCCCTAGAATATAAGCCCCACCTATGTTGCAGGCCTACCGTACTGAATTCTGTTCAAAATGCTTCTAGAAAGGGGACTGTCTATGTTCCAGGCATCCTCCCAGACAAGATCAGTCACGATAGACAAATTTTGCTTAAAATCAGTTGGTCAACCATCACTAGACCTTTTAACAAGCTGAAGAGTTTTAGTGGCCTTAAAAAAACCCCACAACACTTATGTAATTGTATTTTTTTTAACTGTCTTGGAAGCTTTTTGGATGAAAAGTGGCATAAACATGCTTTAAATAAGATAAACAAATTGGCTGGCACTCTAAAGAACGGAGCGTAAGACTTGGAACCTCCCCCCAAATCTGCCCTGTAATACATTCCTTGGCAGGAATGTACATTCCTGGGTGAAGCAAGTTTAGAAACTCATTGTCCTAGAACATCTCAGGGCTTAAAGAGGAGATAGCGAAAAGTTAGATACAGTCAGTATATCTCCTCCACTGCCATGGGCTTGAGGCTAAGATAATAGAGAGGCTTGCTTAAGGTCAGCTAGTTCCAGAGAGTTTGTGGCAGAGATGAGATTTGAATCAGCAACTTCCTGACCCACAACTCACACTCTTACAAACAGCACCACACCAATTTTAATTATATTATGCCCTATGAAGCTGAGAGATATTCTATGAAAGTACAACACCTCTAGAAACTCCTTTCCACCATCTTAGTCAAATCACTGATAACTATAAGGCTCCAAATGGAAACCTTTAAGAATATTATCAATAGCAATGCTCTGTGAAGAGTGTGATCAAGCAAAGCAAATAAGAATTCTTGAGGGGGGAGAAATGTTGCCAAATATCAGTATATATACTTTAAAATAATATTTTAAAGATGACGTGGTCCAGTTTTTAAATGTATTTGAGATGTTTCTGACCAGCTTTTCCTTGTAATGCCACACTGCTTTCCTTTCCAAAAGTAAACCACATGCCATGTTTTTATATTTGTCCAACAGCTCTTTTAAATAATGTAATATATTGCTCATTTTTATTTAACTAAATTCAGGAATCCCTCTTGCAAAACATGCACTGTAAGAAAACAATTTGCTGTATATCACCAGTAAAATAGGTATTTCTCCTGATATACTTTAGCATTGCTTACTGAGTATTGTACAAATTATGAATGAATATATTTTATTTAGAAATGCATTATTGACAGAAATCTATCAATAGTAAAGTGGGTATTGTCAAGGGCCTGTCAATATTAATGTAATTATGATTAAGGGGATAACATGGATTTTAGCTTTAATACCAAATAACATCTCCTACATTGCTGCTATCAATATAAGCATTATTATTGACCTGTTCTGAGGCTCAGAACTAGATGTATTACCATTAGGCATATTTGTCAATGCATTCTGCCTACAAAAATTCTACATTTAAATTTACAGGCCTGTAAACTTTGGCAGCAGAAATGTATGAGTTCAAGTAATCTCTAGGGTGTCATTCCCCCCTTCGCCCACTATTCTACTGTAATAAACTAATTTATGCCAATCCAATGTCACTGCCATCTCACTCCCACTCTATCTCATTTTTTAAGCATAATTAGCAGAAAACAAACAGCATTTTCATAATGGAAGGTCACACACATTCTGTTGCTTAATGGATGCTGGCCTTGCATATCTTCAGGATCCAAAGCTTAGGCAGAAAAGGAAACTAATGGGCTAAAACTCCTATTGTAAGAAGTTTGACAACTGAAATCCCTTAACTGTGTTGGCTGTGAATGCAGCAGCTTATTAGTGAACCTCTCAGTAAGTAATATTCCAATTGATTCAAACGTCTTATTATCCAAGTGCCTTAGTTCCCAAGGCCATTTACATCAGTGAGGCATGCTGATAATCTGTTAGGCAATCATCACAGTGTAAAATGCATCTCCAGCTGCCAATCAATACCACATCTCTTGTGGACTACATTGTCTTGCTCAAACATTTTGTGGGGTCTGGGTACAGTGTTTGGAGGGGTAAGGGAAAGGGCTGTAGTGATAAGAACATCTGCTTTGCATGCAGAAGGCCACAGCTTCAATTCCCCAACATCTCCAGGTAGCGCTGGGAATGTTCCCTGTCTAAAACCCTGGACAGCTGCTGCCAGTCAGTGTAGGCAATGGTAAGTTAGATGGACCACGGATCTGACAATATAAGCTAGCTTCCTTTCTTCCTAAGGAGCACAGTTACACAGGGACAGAGAACCTCTGGCCCTCCAAATGCTGGAAGAGTTCAGCCAAGCTGGCTACGACTCAGAAATTGGAGTCCACCAACTCAGGAGGTCCACAGGTTTCACATCTCTGGTTTCCATCATGACCTATTCCTGTGTCACCTCTGCTGGCATTAGCTGAAGACTTCATTTTGAAAGCTTTTTTTCAAAAAACAGGTTATCATAAATTTAGTATATGGAGCGTAACTCTAAAACATTTCCAAGCAGGACCCACCTCTGTAATGAACATTGCTACTGTTTCTGATGACAGAAAGGCAAACAGGACTTAAAAAGAAAGAGGGAGAGGAAATCTGAAGTGTCGATTTTCCAGCAGAAGTGCATTTTGTGGAATAAGTTGTAAAATGTATGAATTGTTACAGGTGATGAAATTGAACTAAATCATGTCACCAAACTAGAACAAAAGCAGGCACAGAAAATCACTTGCACTGATGGTTTTCATCAGTGCTTTTTTTCATTTCTTTTTTGGAGAAAAAATGATGCCGGTACTCACCATGAAGTTGTTAGAGTAAGTGCCACACTTTTGATACATCCTCCGATGTACCCTCATCTTCTCTAGATCGCTTCCTGCTTTTTGTATCAACTGCATTATGATGTCCTTGTAGCAGCCATGATTCAACATATTTGGCAGGATTGAATTGAGTAAGAGGTGGTCCTACCATCCTGATGAACATCAGAGAAGAAACTGTCCGAATAACCAGAGATGATCTTGATGAAGTTACTGTAAGATTCATCTGAGATAATGCTCTTTCACATTCAGTCGAAGATATTGCAATTGTGCTTAAAGCGTGCATTAGAGGAAGTAATTTGTCTGGGACTTCATTTTCTTCAAGATATTCATGAAAGCCAAGAATTGTTTCCTTTTCATTTAAGCAAAACTTTTGTGCTAGTTTTCTAATTTCAGTTTCACCAAAGGTTAATTGCTTTCCAGGATTTTCTGGCCAATATTTGGAATCTAAAACCTTGGCACATTCAGGCAAATCAGCATCATCTCCTTCAAGTATACACTTTCTAACAGTTTCTTTCAGACTTTCATAGAAAGCAGATGAACTTATTGTAGGGGCAAGTTTTTCATTTTTGTGGAGCTCACTCCCTTTGAACTTCATGGTCTTCTGACTTTGAAGAGCAATATTATAGTATGGACCAGGATTTTCAATTCGTTCTTCAAAAAGTTGAACTGTGTTCTTTATCTTCCTGTCTGCTGTAAACAAATCAATATTTCGCTCTTGTAAATCCAAGCTTAGTTCACTGAGAACTTGGAGAGCATCACACATAAGACCCAAATCGAGAACAAATTCACATGACGTTACTGTCCGTAAAAGACCCTCATAAAGACAGCGATCTGTTTTGCTTCTTCTCCTGTCTTCTTTTGCCTCCTGAAAGTGATAAACCAGTGCTTCATAATCTTGCCAAACTGCGAAAACTGTGCAAAAGCTAGAAGCAACCCAGCGAGTGCTTAAAATCCTTCCAATTTTCAGAAGCTGAAGTTCTAGAGTTGCTGCACATTCCTCCAATTCCCTAGCATTCTCGGGTGAAGCGTGGTAAGTCACATAGAGTTTGTCCATAAAATTCTTAAAGTGATTAACTCCAACCACTTTGTTCACTGCGTCACTGACAGACAATTCCAGACGATGGTTAGCACAACGCCAGAAGACGACACTCGGAAATTTTTCTTTTATTAACCTTTTTACACCACCATGTGCGCCAAACAACACTGCAGCACCATCACAAGTGACAGACAATAAATACTCCTTTAAATAATCTTCTGAGATTCCTAGGGACTCAAGATGACTGATTAATGAGCTTAAAATTCCTCTTGCTGTTGTATCTTGTAACTCAATCAAATCTAGGAAAAGACTTACTGGAGCCAAATGTTTGGGAAGAACTACACGAATACTAACAATCAAAGTTATTCTGTTATTCACTGTTGTTGATTCATCAATAATTAAGGATATTTTGTTCTTAGAGTTCACTATGTTGCTTATTAATGTTTTTCTCATTTCATCTGCAATATGGTTTAAAATATTAATGCAGGCATTTGTAGAGTGAAAGGCATATCCCATGTCTAGGCCATTAAGTTCCTGTAAATTTATTTCATCCTCAAAGTTGTTAAATGCTTGATTTTTCTTTGCAACTTTGTAAGCGGTTCGAAACACTTTTATTGTGTTTAAGATGACTTTATCTAACTTTTCATTTTTAGACTCAGATTTTATCCTTTCAGCTGCTTTGTGAGCACCACTTTCCTTGTGTTCGAAAATCTTTTTTCTTAAAGACATTAACTGTTGTTTTCGAGACTCTCCAAAATGACTAATTTTGCAATTGGCCCACTCTACTGAAATTTTCATTCCCATCCGTTTTTCGACAGGAAGACTTCCGACATCTCGGCACACTTTGCAGCCCAACCTTTTATTGTTGACAAAGAGCCACTCATTTCTCTGACAGAAGTCATTTTTCTGCAATAGTGTCCAACATTCGGGCCAATCTTTGCCTGAACTTCCATCCTCTTGACCACATGTATCTTCGGTGTTAGTTTTGTGATGTTTGAAAGGATCAGAAGTTGATTCAACAATTTCTGCTTCTTCTTCAGCCTTCCTTTTTTGACTCAGTGGAACAAAGTAACTACTTAAGGTACTCATTATGAAAAATGATTGCACTGATTTAATTTGGATCACATGTACAACTGCCTCATCATGCCTTCTGCAAAGCGGCTATACTGAGCATAGGTCTGAAAAAGAAAGAGAGGCTGGCGTTAGAGGAATTCCAGAAGCAGAACTTGGAAAAACAATGGAGGGGTCCCACAAGGAGGGCTTGTTTTGGCGCTGGCCATGGCACCAACTTCCCTGGCCACACTGCAGGGAATTGGACTAGATGACCCTTAGGGTCCCTTAAAGCCAGATGGCCTCCCTCCCTCCCATTCTCATATTACCTGGGACTCTTGCCGCACTGGCTCCGGTGACTTTGGCGGCTCCGGCAGCTCCTGCGCCCACCCTGCCACGACCATCGTGAATGCTGCCAGTGAGGCGACCAAGCCGCACATGGCCAACAGCAGAGTGCAGTGCGTTGCTGGGGAAGCACATCACACTGTGCTGCCTGCTCTTGTGCTCCACAGGGAGCGGGACTCATGCGCTCTGGCAAGCCACACTGCTGCTGACAGGAAGCAGCAGCTGTTATCGGGCCCAGGAACAGCTCCCGGAGGGCGGTGGCAGCCGGGCCCTGGAGTAGCACTGCCCATGCCATGTCTCCTCATGCGGCCAAGCATCTCCAGGAAAAAGAAAGTGCCAGTATTAAGGATCATTGGGTACCGCCAGAAAAATAAGCACTGGTTTTCATCCAAGACCCAGTTTCTGGCTATAAGACCCTTTACCAACCTAGTGCTCCCCATATGTTGTTGGACTATAACTCTCACAATGTGCTGGCTGCAGCTAATGAGAGTTATAGTCCTACAACATCTGGAGCCTACCAGGTTGGCCTTGACCTTGAACATGGCCTGAAGGTATACAATGCAACACCCCTGCAGAAGCAGCAGGTTAAATTCTGGTCAGCGGCTGGACATCAGATTACCTGGGAACCCTGTGTGCTGCAAGTTCCATCATGGAAGAGAGATGTCAATGTAATAAAGATAGACTATTTATCAACATGATAATTTCTTAGAGTAATTCCTACTGTGCGTGCTATTAAAAGACTTCTCAAAATCATTTGTATTGAGTCCATGCCAAGGAGCCTGAGGAGTATTGAGGAATACAGTTGCATGAGAATTCAGCTGCCAAGTAAGAAGACTTTTATCAAAGCTATATTGTGCAAGACAAACTCATCGGTCTTTGTTTAAAAGGGACCACATTGGCTGTCTGTAGGCTGCCTCCACTCTACGGGTTTCCAACCCAACCCACAATAGAGAATCTCCTTAGAGATGCATACTGTACAATGTATTTTTCTATCTTCAGTCTCATCAAAGATAGGTACGTTACCTCAACAAAAGCCTCACTAGAAGCCCCGAGTATATTATCTCTTAATCACTGTAAAATTAGTTTGCCATTACTATGCCATTAGCTTAAATAACCTTAGAAAAGATTAATTTCATATTACATTTTAAATTTCTATACTCTTCAATTAAGTGCCTACTATCGTTTGAAAGAATAATAGAGACTTAGGTTCTCTAACCATTCTGCATAGCTAATAATACTTAACGTTTATATAACTTTCCATGTTTGAATCCCTGAAAATGTTAACTGATTATTTTCATGGTATTCCTGTGAGGCATTGAAGAATTATCTCTTTTTTACATGTGGAAAAGAGGACTTCAGAACATATTGCATCAAAATTTGGGGGAAAGACTAGGAGGAGAAATCACATGATTTCCATGACTATATTCATTTTCTTAAGTCACATAATCTTTTACTTAGAATTTAGTCATTTAATTTACGGTTCTTTACTGGATATTGTAAAAAGGATAAATAACTATGGGAAATATCTAGGTTTGTGAATTTTAGCTACCTTGATAAAGAGGACTGGACTGATAATACCCCTTTTAATTTTTCATGAAAATGCATTATGTTGCCTGGAGATAATCAACTTTCTGTACCATGCAAGAAGTATCTTACTATGCTAGACATCATTGATGGCTATGTCCACAATAATGCTTAGGCCGGAAATGGTAGTTTGGCAAAAATACTGGATTTGTAACACATTTCATTTCAGAAGCTATTATCGCTGCTGCTACTACTACTGTTACTATGATTTTGCCCAATGGCAGTAGCATTGATACCTGTAAGACCAACAACTCAAGTAGTAAGATCCTGAGAAGGGGTCAGCAACCTTTTTCAGCCGTGGGCCTGCCCACCGTCCCTCAGACCATGTGGTGGGCCAGACCATATTTTGAAAAAAGAAAATGAACGAATTCCTATGCCCCACAAATAACTCAAGAGATGCATTTTAAATAAAAGCACACATTCTACTCATGTAAAAACACGCTCATTCCCGGGCCATCTGTGGGCCGGATTTAGAAGGTGATTGGTTGCCTTAGGTTGCCTATCCCTGATCTTGAGTTTTACATAACTTTTATTCTGGCTAAATGTCCTTTCCCGCCTTACCCCACACCATCCTGTTGCCCCAAGAGGAACTGGTAGCTTTGGTATATCAACTCAAATCCTCTCTACTGGGCACAAACTTACTTAAGGCAAATAATTTTTTGGACATAGGTAACTGTAAGACAGTTGGTTGTCTGTTCTGCCTTTTACCAACAATCTTCATCTCTTCAACCCCGTCTTCTGTTTAACATCTAGACGGGTGCTCCGTTCTGGGAAACATCAATGGCGGCTCAGTCCTAGTAAGGGTATTACATTACTAATTGAAAGATGCACAGATAGTTGATCTAAACCAGGGGTCGGCAAGGTTTACCGGCCATGGGCTGGATCACTCCCACGGAGATCACCCGTGCGCCGGACTGGCATAGCGCGACGCCAGATAGCGCATCTGTGCATGTCCGCAGCGCCAGAAATTGCTTCTGTGCAAGCCTAGACGCCGAAAATCCCGCCTGCACAGAAGCGATTTTCGGCATCTGGACATGTGCAGACACGTTTTCCAGTATCTGTGCATGCGCAGATGCAATTTCTGACACCACTTGGTGAGTCCCCACGCCGTGCTGCTTTAGCGCAGCATGCGGGGAACTCACCGAGCGGGTGGCTCGGTTCAGGGGTGGTTCGTGGGCTGGTAAAACGGTCTTCATGGGCCACACATTGCTGACCCCTGATCTAAACAGAAATGAAAAACTCTTTCCTGTACACACACACACATAGTGGAACCTTGAATTTTGAACATAATCCATTCCAGAAGACTGTTCGACTTCTGAAACGTTCAAAAACTCAATACGGAAGCCTCAATACCATAGGGAAACTCAAAACGGAAGTCGCATGGCACGTTCAGCTTCCGAAAATCATTTGAAAACTGGAGGTTACCTCTGGGTTTTCGGCATTTGAAAGCCGAAATGTTCCGATTTCCGAGATTCTCAAAAACTGAGGTTCCACTGTATATATCATTGTAATTTATGGGTGTGTAACCGTTTGACATTCTTGGTCACTGAAACCTCCCGTGTTGGTTTTTAAAAAAATCAATTATAAGTACATTCTTCTCCCACAGTTTTAGTCAGTGGTCTTTGTACCGTGATACACAAACACACAGACTAAACCTCTGCTTTCCATGTACTTTTAAGACACATTCAGCCCTCCTGAAAGTGCAGCTCTCCATTTGCGGGACGGCTGCTAACAGGAAGGTGGAGTCAGTAGTGGCAGGACACAGAGCGGCAGACACAGAAGGTGGTAAGAACACACAGTGGCACCTGGGCTAAAGCTAAAGCAGGTTGCACTTCTTATCCCCAGCGCTGATCTGCTGTAGTTCTCGTTTCATAACAAAGGCAAGGCTGACCTGACCATTGTTTAAAGCATCCACCACTGAAACTAGGTTTTACGCGGGCATTTGAAATCACATAGTCCAGACTGAATGATTCTAAACAAAGCACTGCTTTTGGCTCAGCTGTATCAAATGGTCGTATTCGTTTTGTTTTAAGGAGGTTTAATAACGTATCTGTGAGACCAAATTTTCGTCTTGTGTTTTGGAATGAGTCTCTTAAGGGTGGTTGGAATTCACTTTTCAGATAACTGCTTTCTTCTTATTGCCAAATGTAATTAGTGTGCTATGACAGTATAATACTGACTATGGTTGGTTGTTTTGTTTTTTAAATTCCTAAACATGCCAATGAAGTACTGTTTAATTTATTTCACATTTTTCTCAGTATTCTCATAATTTCCATCTGTCTCTTGGCAGTAAGATAGAGCAGTTTTCTGCTTCCTGCTTAGTTTGTTATCAATAAGAGATTATTGGGGTGGATAAAAAAATAGTTACATTACATATTTATTAAATTGTGTTGAATACAAACATTCATAACTTGATTCTTTTTCAATTCTCAGGTCAGACCTGTTTTCAAACATACTACACTAAATCCTGTGGGGGTTTTTTACATAAAAGAAAAAATAGGGGAAATGTTTTGACTTCAATAGTCGAGCATTAAGAACATGATACAATAAATCATGCACTGTGTTCATACTTTCCTACAATCATAAATATTTATGACTATCAACCAAATGGAAAGGACATTTCTTTTTTATCTCATAGAAAAAACACTGTTTTGCCCAATAATTGGAAGCCTGGCCTCTGAAAGTTCTAGATGTTGAGCTACAAGCTCTGCTGAGCCAACTCTACAATGGATTGTGGTCTTGTCTCCAAGTATATGATTTTGCTCAGTGTGCAAGGCAGATATAATTATGTGATGCAAAGGCACGTGGGTCTGCATTACCAATTATTTTATATTATGTTGCAAGGTTAGTACACAAGCTTTATTTAGTTGCAATCCAATACGCTGTAACTTGCAGTAGCTCTTGCACAGAAAATATATGAATTTTTAAAACCGCATTATTTAAATTGATCCACACGGTAAACTATTTAAAACAAAATATGGGGGACAAAGTGCTTTTCTTAATTTACAACAGATAAGTGATCAGAACAGAGGGATATTTGAAAGGACTTCCACCATGTTATATACAGAAGTTCTTGAATGAATTATTATGGTGTTCAATAGGAAGACTTCTGAACATGCATTAACAAGATGCTGAAGTAGCTTTAGATATCTACAGCATTTCTATCTCAGGAAGTCCTGAATTATCACTGATAAATGTCTCAATAAACTTCCAAAGAAGTTCAGAACCTACTGCACCAAAAGTTAAATCTGAGTCTTCTGCTGTGAAAATCCACAGAGATCTCAGCAAGCTCAAGAACAAAGGATTTTTTATATATTAAATAATAGCATTCTATGTTATATTCTAGTTAGCATCAATGGTAAAATCGCACTGTTGTAGAAGACAGTAACCTGATGTTCCTGGTTCCTTCTATTAGTAATCTCACGAAATTCTGAAGTCTGATTAACCCCCACATAGGAATTTGTCTGCACAAAGCTAAATGGTAAATGCAGAAGGAATGAGCATTCATTAAACATATTTGGCCCAATCTGGGGGCCTCAGTGTGCACATTGAGTTATGTGCACACTGAGACTTCAGTGATGGAGAATGCTATATAATCCCCCATCCCTTTCTTCACCATTTAAGTTAATGGGAGAGCTCCTGCTGACAGTGAATTCCACGTCCGTATCAGCAGACCTGCAACTCCCATGAAATTTACTGCCTCTGAAAACCTAACGCTCTAAAATTCTGTTTCCCGTATAAACAAACAAGCCTATATTCCTAAACAATCCAAATGAAAATCATCTTGGAAAGTAACTGATCACAGCAACAAATAATATAAATTGCTTAACCACCATCTTAAAAAAAATAAAATTATGCATGCTTAGATTTGCACAAAATGAGTCAATTTCCATCAATGACAAAATGATAAGAATGATGTGCTTCTCCCCCCACCCCACCCCACTTTTTAATAAGGATAGCAAGGCTTAGAAGGGGGCTTATATGGTGCACTTTTTAGCTCACTCAAATCTTTATCTTAAGGAAATAATTTAAGGGAGGTACCATGGGCTTTGAAAGGAAATTAAAATGTGCCTGCTAATGTAGCATTAATTTCCTTATAGCAATTTTGCTTGGATCAAGTCTGTGCACTGTGCATGCTTTGAATATGTGATTTCAAACTGATATTTCCTTTCTCGCATATGTTACCACATTTAAGAGGTCTGAGATATTCCTTCCAAGGAATACATGACATGTGTGTGTAACATACACACATACGATATGAAAATTGACTCTTTGGGTACCTTCAAGATTTTTTTTTAGAGCACATCTTCATAATTGTTTCCACTCCTGTGCCAACGGTTTTAAAGCTGCCTTCAAAACCTTGAGTGGTAGTATTCACCACCTTGTTTTTCTCCGTGTTAGCTGAGCTGTGCAGCATGCATAGTAAATTCAGATTTTGAATAAGGTCATTGAAGGAAATAAGGTCAGCAAAGGCAATCTTGCTCCTGGTGGGACTGCTGCTCGCATGTTATTAAAAAGAAAGAAAAAATGGAATCCCACCTGAAAAATTTAATTAATCGTTTCAAAATTCCTCTAACTCTCCTGAACAAGATCCTCCAGATTCACTTTGATTTTGCTTTAGGCAAATTTCAGTGACAAGTCTATTTGAGAGCTCTTCCACAGGACTAATGAATACATGCATAGATATACACACACTTATTCTCTTCCTCCCAACTCCGGATTCATTTGCTGGAAGCAAGTGGGTCGTGAAAGAAGTTCCTCAGATGACCACACCATTGTTCAACCTACTTGTAGAATATTTGCTAAGGCACTCCCAAACCTGAAGTGGGTCTGTAAGGAGAATTCACACACACAAGACTTTGCTATGAGGTAACTGTGATTCTGTGTCTATTTTGGTGCCACCTGTGAATGAAAGGAGTGTGAGTGTGTTTGTATGTAGGGCATTGTAATTCTCTACAGTCTGGTACCTAAAACCTAGATACTGACTTGTATAGATGTGCAATTTTCCATTCTTAGTGTAATTACATAACTGTTAAAAGCACGTTTGTCTTAAGAGATATTCTTTAGGTAACTAAACACAACACGCCAGACTTGTTCAAATTAACACACCTCTTCACAAATGATTTGAATATGAATCATTGAATGCAGAATAATTTGGGATTTGCAATATGCCAACTCTGGAATACTAGGGGTATGCAAGGAAGACAACAAGGTTACCTAAGGGTTTTTTCTCATTCTTTAATGTCTGAAGGAGGAAGCAAGCATCTGAAAACAATGTTCACAGGAAAGGATCAATGGCATGGATTTCTCAATGGCACTCCACTGGACTCTTGCATCTTGAACAACTGTTCAACTTCAAATACAGGCAACAAGTTGGAAGTGCAACTAAATGTTGGGGCAGGGAATGCTCTTTCTCATGACTGGTTGGCTGCTATCCTGCATTCTTCTGGTATGCCCCATTCCATTCCTACCCTCCGCCAATTACTTGGGCATACTCAGTGTTCAGAGGGCTGATTTGCGGTCATTCCAGTGTGTGTGTGTGTGTGTGTGTGTGTGTGTGTGTGTGTGTGTTTTACTTTTGCAGACTTTGAGACCCTTGCAATGCTGCTGCTACTTTCCAGGACATGGGCAGTGCTGTTCCATCTATATAAAGACCAACACAACAGATATATATGTTCACTATTAGTACAGCAGCCCTGGTGCCCTCCAGATGTTGTTGGACCCCCATCATTTCCAACCAGCATGAACAGGAATGATGTGCGTTTCAGCCCATGACATCTGGAGGTCACCAGGCTGGATAAAGCTGATACACTGTACAGTGGAACCTCAGGTTACAGACGCTTCAGGTTACAGACTCCACTAACGCAGAAATAGTATTTCAGGTTAATAACTTTGCTTCAGGATGAGAACAGAAATTGTGTGGCGGCGGCGCGAGGCTCCATTAGCTAAAATGGTATCTCAGGTTAAGAACGGACCTCCAGAACGAATTAAGTTCTTAACCCAAGGTACCACTGTATATGATGGCAGGTGCTGATTTCTGTGTCTTTCATTCGTTTTCACTCATCATTACTTTAGGGACATGAAAAATGTAGGAGCAGGGCTTTGAAACTAACTGTAAATTAGTTTCAATTAGAGGTTTGTGGTTATTCATCAGTTGTTGTTTTAAAGCCACATGTAGCACGGCTAAGTCCCTCCCTCACCCACCCCCTAGGAATCCGTCATAGGAATGTGAGTATGGCACAGTGGTGTTAAGACTACAATTGGCTGGATCCAGGTTCAAAACATCACTCAGCTGCGAAGAAGCTCACTGGGTGACTTTGGATTAGACATTCTCTCATAGGAACATTAAGGAAAAACCTCTTGCTGAATCAGAACAAATCCAGCATTATGTTCCCACAAAGATGCCTCTGGGGAAGGCCACAAGCAGAACCCTTGGAACTAGCATTCAAGTCAAGCCTAACTTGCATGCATGTTGCAAGGATAAAAAGTTGTGTTAGGAAGAAGGATCATCCATACAACCCTGGAAGGGCCACAGCTCAGTGGCAGAGCACCTGCACTTGCAAGCAGAAGGCCCCAAATTCAATCCCCGGCATCTCCAGGTAGAGTTGGGGGAGACCCCCTGCCTGAAATCCTGCAGAGTCACTGCCAGTCAGCATGTAGACAATACTGAGCAAGATGGGCCAATCGTCTGACTCTGTATAGGACATCTTCCTATGTTCCTTGAGAAAAGGGGACAAAGAAATGTAAACAAGCAGATACATGGCAGGCAGAAATTCAACTGATAACTCTTTTTACAAAGCAGGCAGGGCTATATATATTTATATATAACAAAGAAACCTGGTTTGCAGAGCGAGGTAACCCAACTTCCAAGGATTTTGCTCCCTTATTTATTTCATTAAGATTGTGAAGGGGGGGGAACCAACCTCAAAGCGGTTTACAAAAATCCACAAAATTCAGTTTCAAACATACAAAAGTCAGAGCACTAAAACAGATGAAAAGTACCTCAAGTTTCTAAGCATCTGGGTTAGGCTTGAGAGAACACGAAGGCTTTCAGCAGGAGCTGGAAAAAGCGTACGGTGAGGTGGAGCCTCCTTGACGTCAATAGGCAGGGAGTTCCAACGAACAGGCCCCTTCAGGCCTCTTGTGTCCCAGAATTAAGGATGATGCTGAGCTCGCCTTAAGCCCCATTTTGGGACACCCCCCCCTTGACGCCACGCAGCCCCTCTCCCCTCCCTCCCCACCGATTGCCAGTCTCCCCCCACCATCCACGCTCCTCCTCCGTGTCACGGACTGACCTCTCTTTTCCTGAGGGAGGGGCTACTCCGCGAGACCCCGCCGCCCCGTTTCCCACGCCGACCGAGGGGAAGAGACCATGCAGTTCGGTGACCCGGATTTCACTTCGGGCGTCGAGTTCTCCTTCGGGGATTCCTAGAGCAGCCGAGCTTGCTTCCACCGCGAAGCGCCTTTCCGCTCTCCTCATCTCTATGGTGCTCCTCCGTCCTTTGCTTTCCTTAGCGTTGTAGGTAACGGCCGACGACAAAGCGCAGAGCGTCTCCCCAGCCGAAGCAGGAAATACTAATGAGATGCCCTTTACGTCTTTCCTAGAGCGGCTCCCCTCTCTCCCCCCCCCCCCCCCGCAGCTTCGCGGTTCTTGTTTTCTGCTTTTGCCCATAGAGATAGTAAAAACAAAAATAAATACAAGAGTGGCACGTCGTCCAAATCTCTGGTTTGAAAATACCTTTTGATTTCTCCCTAAGAGCAAAGTGAGAGCTCTCCGTAGAAAAGAACACAGGAAAGAAACACAGGATTTTGTAATACGGGTGCGATTGGGCAGTAGGCACACCTCGCCCCCGCCCTCAAAGTAATATATAGGAAATGCTGAACTCCATGCTCCAAGTAACGTCTTTTTTCGTATGCAGAATGTGGTCCTAGGTTTGTTTTTCTTCTAAGGATTTGTTGTCACGGATCTGCATGCAAGTCAGCAGAGCACAGGATTTCTGCATACAGCTGAGTACTAGGTTGGGACTAGAAAGGGTCGGGGTGGAAATCGGTTGGCTTTTGGTTAAACCAAACCAGTTTTAAAATGAAAACCAAACCAGTCAACCTCAGCCCCACCTGCAACATGAATAGCTGACTACGGTGCTATTCTCTCAGCGTCTGCCCAACCTACATCCAGAGCTCAGTGTCACTGGACTACGTTGCAGGGCTGTTGTAGACTTAAGCCTCAGGATGATCTCCAAAATGCAGTGCAATTAACAATGTACTGTTGTAGTCACTCTCAACTGCCTACCCGCCCCCAAGCCAAGATGTGGGGGATAGGAAGGCCTGGGTTAAAAAAGAGAGAGAGAGCATGGATTCCTGCCTTTGCTACTCCCTTTTTGGGGTGGACATTCTGATGCCCAGTCACAGATTTGGTAAAAATGTAAATAAAATATAAAACACTTTGGTTTCCCCGTTGTTTCTCTCACTTCCGGAGAGGGAAAGGTTTAAAAATGGCTTCCAGAGTAAACCCAGAAGATCGCTATCCAGATGGTGAGCTACTCTACATTAACTCTGTGGGCTTGCCAAGCTTCTCCGCGGAGAGCTCAGCCGATTACGGCGAATAGGCCAGGCGGGGTCAGCTGCCTGATGGGCGGCCCTTGCATCCAATCCCATGGAAGGAAAAGCCGCGGACGACGTGCTGCCCAATGAGAGTTGATTGGAGAAATGGAATTCAGAATCATTGCGCTGTTTAAGGAGTCGAGGGATGGGCAACTCTTTAGCATTAAATAGCCCAGCACCTTGCTTGCAGCAGAGAGTAGCTTAATGCTCCACAAGCAAAGATTATGTTTTGTTTGTATTGTAGCTGGTATTCAGAAGTATACTGCTTCTGAAACGGGAAGCTCTGTTTTAACAATAATGACTAATAATCCTCTATAAACCTGTCCAATATTTAATTTTTATTTAAAAGGCATCTAAGCCAGTGTTGGTTACTACGTCTGGCAGTGAGACTCACACACCAGTTATTTCTATTGGCATTCCATTTGTCAGAGGGTAACCTCATATAGAATGAGAAAGTGGGGGAAGGGGGGCAGTAGCCATTCATAAATTGATAAAGCTCCTGTCATATTCCCCCATCCTCTTCATAAGAGGGCAGGGGTGTGTAATTTCTCTGGAACCTTGAAATTTACCCTTAAAAAGGAAAACAGCAAATTGGAAAGGATGTTTGGAGTTTCTTGTTATGCTCTCCTCGCTGCTTTTTTTCTTCCTTACAATGTGTGTGTGTGTGTGTGTGTGTGTGTTTTAAATCACATGGACAGGAAAAGTCCTACGCCGTTTGGCACATTTCCCATTTGTTCAACTTTTTAATACCTTTTTTTTTCTTTTAAAAATCTGTAGCCCATTTAAAAATGCACAATTTAGCTGAGTTGGTAGAGCATGACACTCTTGATATCAGGGTTGTGGGTTCAGGCCCCATGTTGGGCAAAAGATTCCTGCATTGCAGGGGGTTGGACTAGATGACCCCTGTGGTTCCTTCCAACTCTACAATTCTATGATTGTATGAATTTGCATGTATTATTTATCCCTGTCATTTAAAACAAATCTAAGGATACTCTCTCTCTCTCTCTCTCTCTCTCTCTCTCACACACACACACACACACACAGAGAGAGAGAGAGTGTGTGTTTGTTGAGTGGGCACTGTTGCAAGAGGGAAATGTTAATGTGTTAATGTAACAGTATTGCCAGCTTTGCAAGTAAATATGAAATGTTTGTACTGTTTGTGTGAGCTATTTGGTGGGTAGCCTATGACAGGAGTGCTTCCCCAACAAGCTGTGCCCCCAAACTCTGCACTGAGGTTTGATGTAGTTGTATGCCCTGCCGGTTGTTATTTCATAAGCATCCACTCTCCCTGGTTACTTTACTTTCTACTTGTTTCCCCATTAAATGACCCTAGTAGGGGTAAAAGCTGTATCTTGGAAATGTGGTAGCTGAAGGCACAAAAGCTCAGCCAGAAAACAACAGCCAGCCAATCACCTCTGCTCCATTCTTTTGCCTTAAGAACTTGGTGAAATTGTTGAATCGTTGATATCTGCATTGTGTGGTGGTTACCTCAAAGAGTATTTTTTAAATTAGATTTTTTTAAAAAACAGTTCTACCTTTTCCACCCTAAAAAAGTCTAGCTGTTGAATTTGGTGTAACACATTCATTTGTAGAAGAAGAAAAGAAAAGAAGGTGTGTGTATGGGATATGTTATTTTGTATGACTTATAACAACTGAACTTGCTTCTTCCATCCTAACATCTGAATAAGATACAAAATCATGCTTACTACCTATCAGATTCAGATCTTGCTAATTCACAGCTATTTTCTTTTTCTTCATGTGCCCCCCTGAAATATTTTTATTAAGAATTTTGGCATAGCAGTATCAAATACAAAGTAAAGAAACCATGACATTAAACAGGGGGAAAGGAAAATAAAAAGCCCAAGGAGAAACAAAGACAGAACATCTGGCAAAAATGAGAAGGTAAAGCAAACCACAATCAATTCTCTAACTATAAGAGGCTCGCCTTGTTTCTCTTTGTTATGTCTTTCCAGGTATGTTGAAAGGATCGCAGAAACAACCAGGCAAACAATGAGGAAATGCTGAGAAAGAGGAAAATGAAAGGCACATAATCCACAATTTCATACAGACTGGTGGCGGAGACCTTTTATGCTCTTTTAGACGGATGCAGTCGATAAAGTCAGACCACATGTTGCTACCTTCTGGACCTCTTGTGGAGGGGGCACATGAAGAAGGGCCTCAGATGATGATCACAAGCTCTGGGTTGGTTCATAACAGGAGAGGTGGTCTGTGAGGTACTGGGGTCCTGAGCGGCATAAGACTTTATAGGACAAAACAAACCCTTTGAATTGAGCCTGGAAACTAACTGGTAGCCAGTGCAGTGGGGCCAGGATTGGCAATAGCCCTCTCCCACTGTTGTTCCCCACCACCTGGTATGCAGAGGCAGGCTGCCTCAGGTCCTGGATGAGTACCCACATTAATACAAACATAAATGCAGTGATTACAGTTCACTTGCACAGTTTTAACAATTGCCAGACCTATTCCTGGTGCCCAAATGGCAACTGTGCCTGAACAGTAACTCATTTTCATAAACAATTTTTGGACTACATGGCCTTGAGTATGACCCTGAAGATTAATATATGTGCTGTACTGCCTCTAATTGGCCTGTTTGCCTCTTGATACCCACACACGATTCACATTAAAGCTAATGGGGATTACGTGTGTGCCTAAAGGTTAGAAAATACTTTGGAAGGCTCTGTTACATTGTGTGGCGTTAATGATCTCCGAATTTCAGAGGTGCTTGGGAAAAGTAAAGGAAAATAAATTGGGGGTGGGCATCATGCTCGCATGAATACAGCAGTATGCCCACCACACAAAATGCAACAAACCAAATCTGTCAGTAGTGGAACAAGATCAAATTGAGTCCAAAAGCTGCTTTGGTGACCCAGCTCTGAACCTCTGTTGCCTTTGAGGGTGTGTTCTTGTTGGGGATAACAAACTTATAACAAAGTACAGGATACATATGCATTTTAGATAATGTCCTGTGAACATGGATTGAAAACCCAGCACTGGAAATACAGAAAGCAGGAGTGTGAACATAACCTTCCAATTCGGCTGTGTTCACATTAGTGGCCTGACATGTATTCCCTCGCCACACACACACACTGCTTTTCAAGCCATGTTTGCATAGAGATGCTCACATCAGAGAAGTTTCCATCCAGTTTTCTAATCAGATTGAAGCTAGCTTGAGAAGAATTGCATGAAACAGAAGTATTTGGCAGGAAATGACAGGGCCGATACAGATTTTGGCTAACGTGTGAATGCAGCTTCAAAAATTAGCAGTGGGGGTGCTCTGCATGCAGAGCAAGGGGTAACGTGAACATACCCTCAGATGAGGCCAGCCAGGTTATATGGTGGGACAAACTTTTGTTGTTGCAAGTTGTAGCCCCGCAGACAGCCCAATGGGAACTGAGCATGCTCAGTGGCTATGAGATACTCAATGATTCTTCCTCCCAGGGTGCTGTAGAAATTGAAAACCATGCGGGGAGGGAATGGAATGGAGCAGATGGAATCCTGATAAGCAACCCTCCATTGTGCAACACACTGTTATAAATCCTGTTTGTGTTTTCCTTCATTCTTATTTGGGATGAGAGGATTTCTCCTGCTGAAACTTACATGGGTTTAGGTTTAGGTTTGAAGTGGTGGAACTGAAGAAAATACTTGGGAGTTGACAGCCTCTGCATCATTTCCTCTCCGGCACCTGAAATCATATGGGGGCTGGATTCAGAAAGTCAGGGAAGAAGACCCATTGAACTCAAGATATGCATAGAGATTACACTGTATGGGAAGTTCATGGTAATTTGCCACCTGCGGTTAACAAAAGTATCATATAAATGTATCATGCAGCTCAGCTTTCCCCTTACTTTTCTTTTATGAGCTAAACTTTACATTCATGATCAATCATTTTAGTTAATGGAAAAGCTCTGTAGCCTCTCTGCTTTATTATTATTTAAAAAAATTACTCTTGTCTTTGTGTAGTTCGAGTCCTTTTGTTAATTATACCAAACCAGATTTCCACTGAGACTCCAGCGGTAGTGGTATCAGCATGTGATCTGTCAAGGCCCCATGAAACCTTCTTCAATGGCTTTTGTAAGTTTAGTACTTTTTCTGTGGACTCGCTTGTTGTACAAAAGGTGTGCTACTTGTACTGTTTTGATCAAAGTCAGGCTCATATGAGTCTTATCTTTTAATTTAGGCTAATTTCAATTCTGGGGTTTTTTTAAATAGATAATTCTCTCCTCCCTTGCCCGCAAAGGAAAGCAGTAGTTCTCCCTTGTGCTATAGCTCTGTGATCAGCCATTCAAGTATTCATCTTTCTTTTCTTTTAAGAAATGATAAGTCAAAGTTGATAAGTTACTTTGTTCTTTGCTTAAAACGTATTTTTTTTATTTATGAATTTATAAGCTGCACTTAAAAAAATGCGGAATACAACATATAAAAATGAAGGCTACATTCACATGACAGTTTATTCCATTTCCCTAGTATTTCCTTGCTTTTGATTTCCACATAGTATTTGAGCTTCCCCACAAGGTAAAAGCCACTTCCAGAAAACTAATGGAATATAGAACATGTTTAGAACTCATTTCCATTTTATTGGAAAAATCTGTTTGCAGGCATCTTAACCTGGAAAACAACAAGAGTAAAGTGACAAAATTTGGAGCGGGGTACTAGCATTTAGTTATTTCCTGTTATTTTCATGGGGGAACATTCATGCATGGAAAGAGGCTACTTATGTGAATGAAATTTAGTGCAACAGGCTGGTATATTGGTCAAAAAGCCACAGTTCCCTAACACAGCAGGTACTGCAGTATGAAAGGAACATTAGCAAACAGGACAAAAGTCATATGTGATTATCAGCAAAACTAACACAATATTCCCCATGTCTGAATGCACCCAAAATGAACATAGTAAAATAACACCCTCATGCAATCTATACTGAAGCCCTTTTTGTCTGGGAGAGAATTGCTGTATTTGGTATTCCCACTTTGGGGGGGGGCGGCTTCAAAACACAGCATGGCATACAATGGTGGACCTCCTTTGTTGAGGTTACCTCCACACTATGTGGGAGGGATTCAAACGCATAGAAGAAATGTGCTCTGTTGCCTTAGTTAGCACAACAAATCCACTTAAAACCAAACAAAAAAACCAGACCTTTTGTAGTTAGGAAATTGACAGGGAAATGTACTGGAAATGGTGGGATGAATGAATGATTAACGAGAAGACACTTAAACACCCCCAAGTAAATCGGAATGAATGCTCATTGCCATATAACATCCCTGCAAACAAATCAGAACAAATGTTCAGTAAAGACCAGATTTAATGTATTCTCTGTGTAAGCTTTCTTCCAGCAAAGCAGGATAAATGTTCAATAAACAGGTCAGCAGGAGGAGCCTTATAAGTGATGGGTTTTATAAGGTAGGTGAGGGAATATAATTAACGATATTTTATCCCTTTATAGACCCACGTGTGTGGGTTAGCAGACAAAAGGATCAGCATCTCTAGACATAGTGGTGGTGGGGGATATGAGGCTCTTCTTTCCCCCTATGCAAGCTAATGAAGGGATCACACTCTCAATTTGCCCAAAGTGAAAGAAGAGGCTGCACCACCAGAAATGGCTGCCGAGTGCATGTAGCTACCACCACAATCACATTCCTTCTTGATCACCAATATTCTGCCTCCTCAGTCCTCACCCTGTGAAAATATGCAAGGGAAAGCTTTTAAAGTTAAGCTCAGCTGTGCAGGTGTACATTGAGAAACATGTCCCTCCCCGCCTCCTCAAAAACATCCACAGAGAGTACAATGATGGATAAAACTCCTCCTCTCCCCCATTCGTTTCCACCCAATAAATTGTAACCAACCGGGGGGAAAGGCCTAGCCTAAAAGGGTCTGTGTGTGAGTCTCGGAGGACTCGGCTGCCTAGGGGTGTGTGCATCTTGGCAAGTGTGGACTGGTCCCTCCCAGCTAGAGGTGATTCAAAAGGATTACAGGTCACGTGGCCTCCTCAGTACACTGTTGCTCCAGCAGGAATGTGTGACACAGTGATTTCCATCTGTAGTCACTGAAATGTAGAGTCCCCCAACTGGGGAATTTAACTTGGTGGTAGTCATGTTGATTTGATAATGTATGCATTGGGGTTTCTGTGTCTTTGTGACACTGAAGAAGAAGAAGAGGAGGAGGAGTTTGGATTTGATATCCCGCTTTATCACTACCCGAAGGAGTCTCAAAGCGGCTAACAATCTCCTTTCCCTTCCTCCCCCACAACAAACACTCTGTGAGGTAAGTGAGGCTGAGAGACTTCAGAGAAGTGTGACTAGCCCAAGGTCACCCAGCAGCTGCATGTGGAGGAGCGGGGAAGCGAACCCGGTTCACTAGATTACGAGTCCACCACTCTTAACCACTACACTACCCTGGCTCTTTCTAGGTGGACAGATTGAGCTTTGGTCTCTGTCTGTCTGTCTGTCTGTCTGACACATGGAACAGTGTACTTATTGTGTTGCAGACAGTCCTTTCCTCTTCCCTCCTAACTCGTATCACCCCTGTCTATGGCACTCTGCCCCAGAACTGACCATTTCTGTCACTCGAAAGGAGATGGGTCAGGGTGTGCTGGCAACATAAGGATTCTCTTCTCCCTCCATTACATGCCATATGTCTGTAACCCTACAGGTGTTCTACTAGTCTATTTTTAACCTTCGCTAATGCAAAAATATGTTTCTAATTGCAAGTAATTGATGCATGATTAAGACAAATGGTTGGAGCTATAGTGAGGGGTGGGGGAAGCTCTCTTGTTATTCTGGCTTTGGCAGCAACTTGGATCAGATTGATACCACATCAGAACAATGTTTTATAGCCTCTGCCAATTTAATAATCGAATCAGATGCTGGATCTGTACAGAACTGCATCTCTGATTGACAGAAAAGGCTGTTTTAATATGGATGTGATGTGCTATTCATATATAATAGGGTCTTTGAATGACAGGTTAACAATGGTATAATTTCTACCTTATATACTGTAAATGATTCTCATTGTGGCGCTGGTAGCTCTGTGCAAGCTGTATTATGTATAGAACACCAAACAGTAATGCTCTAAAAAAAACCCCTATGGGTTGTGACAATTAATCCAATATTGCTAGGCAGTGTCAAGTACCACTATTGTTGCAAATCGTAGGATAAGAGTTCTTGGGTACTTAACATCCAGCGAAGGACAGCACATCTCTTTTGAGATATGTTGCACATAAAGGCAATGGGGAGAAATGGTTCCAAGCTTGCATTTGTCTACATCGCTTCTAATGTACACCCCCTGCAAATCCTCTTCTCCCCCACCCACATGTTTTGCTCCAGAATCCTCTTAGGGAAAAACTGTCTAATGTAATAGAGTTACTTTGTCCATTAAATCACATAAGGGGAAATTTAAGAAGCCTCAAAGACCAAATAAAAAATAGAGAATCCCCTTGCAGATTCTGCAGTCTCTCGCTATCAAATATACAGTGGTACCTCGGGTTACATATGCTTCAGGTTACATATGCTTCAGGTTACAGACTCTGCTAACCCAGAAATAGTACCTCGGGTTAAGAACTTTGCTTCAGGATGAGAACAGAAATCGCGCGGCGGCATGGCAACAGCAGGAGGCCCCATTAGCTAAAGTGGTGCTTCTGGTTAAGAACAGACCTCAGGAACGAATTAAATACTTCACCAGAGGTACCACTGTAATTTGTAATTCTCCTTTATTGAATGTAATAGAGTCATGTGATTGTTGCCGACCAGCATAGCTGTGTGTAGGTGTGTGAGGGTCTGGTACAGTGCCTTCTCAGTGGCAGCACCCCAACTGAGGGACTCACAGGGAGGTAAGGTTCTTCTCCCCAGTTATTATTTAGATGCCAATTTAAAACATACTTGTCTGCTTGAGCATTTTGGCCACAAATTGGCTCTGGGATTCCAAAGTTCTGTTTCACTGCTTTGTTGTTCTGTTTTTGTTTTTTGTTAAATAAAACATCTAAACATTACAAGACTTATCATTTGCATTTTTTTTATGTTGTGCAGCTCCCCAGACTTCAGGAGGAAAGGCAATATATAAATAAAATGAAATACAATAAACAAAAGCAATAATATTTTGCACTTGGCTCCTGCAAGTGAATCTGGGAGTTCCGGTAAAAATTCAAAGCAAGCCTGCCTTGCCCCTGTCCTAGAGTCAAGGGCTCTAGACATTAACATTTCTGTGAGAAATGTCCTCTTAAGTGCTGATTGGCTCCTGCATCCAATCCTAAATGCTTATTTACCAGGGCAGTGACTCACAGGAATGGAACAGCAGAACGGAAAAATATTATTTAGAGTTATTCTGCCCCCCTGAGTTCTCAGTTCAGGCAAGACACTATTCTTTATGTTACTTTTTTCTGTGTTACTAATAACAGCGCTGTTAAACATAAAGCGCCTCCATACAAATATATATCTATAAGGAGTAGCCAGTGACCCACATTACAGTGGGGCTGAGAAAGATCAATGACACTGTACTCATAAGAGGCTTTTTAAGGTTGAGTGTGAATGTCGCCGCAGTCATTCATTTTGTCAGTGGACTTCCTCCTCTTGGTCAGGACCATACATCACGGCGCCGATTTCACACAATGCCTTGGCTCCTTCTTTGAATAGATTGTAGTCCTTTGGAAAGGACCTACATTCTTTTCCATAGCTTTGATACCAGTGTATTAGGACTGTTAGCGTTTTGAAGAGTTATTTTTAAAATTCCGCTCTCCTCTTTGTGCATTTCTTAGGATATTGTGACTCAAATGTAAAAGCTCATTCACCCACAACTGTGGCGACAAGGATAACTGGTCTCAGGTCAGTTTGACTCCTCTTGAGATTTCTATGGCGGCATGTAACAAAGTGCTATTTTACCACATGAAAACCTTACATTAATTTGGATACAAAGAGAGTAAATAATATTTTTACTCCCACTCACATCTTTAAAACTATTCATTATTCTCCGCTTTGAAAGCTAGATATATGCTGTTTCCAATATTTTATTGGATAACAAAGGCTGCTATCCTAAACAAGCTTTTCTGGGAGTAGCTCTGTCGAACACGTAATTTTACTTCTGAGTCATGGATTATGCTGAAAGTCAGAAACAATGCAGCAGCTCTTAGAAGTGTTTTTATGTGCTCAGCCCTTTCCTATCTACTGTCAATTTATTTCATATTCTCCAACATATCACCTGAAAACAGAGACATTTCTAGGCATGAATGGATGAGTCTAGGTACAGAGTCCAGCAGCGTGGCCCAGCGAACAATGTCAGGCCAAGGAAATTCAGGCTCAAACTGTACTACAAACAGAAAGCAGGAATCAACACAGGTGCAAGCAGATGACAAGTGCAACAAGTTAAGCCGTAGACTGCACAGCAAGTCAATTACGTGTAACATGCACACACATGCATTATGTTGTTAAGGAAATATGCATGTGCATAATCTGAAGGACGCTGGTTCCATTTTATAGCTGGGGAATACTGAAGCATAACAATAAATAAGATCAGCCTGTGCTTCTATGGTGGAAACTGCTGAAAAATAGTTACGTTTATACTGAGTCGGACCATAGGTTCATCTAGAGCAGTACTGTATACAGAGACGGGCCATCGCTCTGCAGGATCTGAGATAGAATTTGTTCCCAGCCATACTTGGTGGCTGAACCTGGGACCTTCTACAATGTGATTGTTGTTGCTCCACCCCTGGTTACTGACTGGTTATGTTGCTATGGCATGGAGAAGATCTTATTTCTGTCTATCCCTTCATGCATTGCTGTAGTATTTCATTATTATTTCCTGGTTCTTTGTTTAGGGATATAGATTATTAATCTTTTCTAATTTCTCTCTCTCTCTCTTTAAAAGATTACGTTGCTTTTAAGCCTGTGACTAATCCTTTTGATTTTAAGGTGTAAAATGAGTATTAGAACTGTAATGCCAGAAATATGACGATCGCTCTTTGTTTAGGGAAATAGATGGTTTATCTGTTCTAATTTCTGTGTTTTTGTTTTGTTTTGAAAAGAAGATTACATTGCTTTTAAGGTATAAGATTAATATTAGAAGTGTGATGTGAGATGTGATGTCAGAGATAGGTTTCCCGCTAAATAAACAGTAAAGAAAAAGCTAAACAAATACCTCCCGATTGCCATTGTTTATTTTAACGTGAAGCTACACTTATTCTTTGCAGTGACAACCCCCCCCAAGCAAAATATTAAAAAGAAACAGATGAGGGTAATGGCAAAACTGAAGGTGAATACTGTTTCCTTTACATCTTCACAGCCTGTGGCCCCCAAACCGTCTCTTCAGTTCTCGTCAGCCCTTAAAGTAACTTGTTCCCAGTCCTTCAACAGAACTTACCCCTAGCTGGTTCTCTCACTATCAACAGACAGCTTATACATCAGACAACATGCATACAACTCCCCTTCCAGCTCTTTGTGTCGGCTCCTTATCTTTCCTCCTGTAACCCTTTTGCCATCTTCTCTCAGAGGACAGGACTCTGTGACAGGACAACAGTGTCATACTACAATTTCCAGGATTCTTTGGGGCTTCACCTCCTTCTCAGAGTTTAATTGGTAACAAAGACCACAAGAAAGGCCTTTGGCGCTTTATTGCTGCCAATTTATCTTAGAGAAGACTCATAACATGACTAGATTTCTGGATAGTTTAGTTCAACACAGACTCTTCAGACAACAGCTGAAAGAGAGGGCTCATCCACACTTCCGCTTAACCCATATTTAGATTGTATTGTGTACCAATTAATTCTGCCGAGTCCAAGAGCTTTTCCACGGCTGTGCCTTGCAAAATTCTGATCTTGCCCCACTGAATTGAAAACTGGCTAAGCAAAATTTCTTCCCAGATTTTCCGCACTTCTGATAAGATCCAATTCATTGGGTAATGTCAGGGGACTGCCATCGGAACAGGGGAGGGAGGCGGGGGGGGGGCATTGGGATACAGGGAGCCTCCGAAAATCCTGAGGAGCAGTTCCTCTTCCAGTGGTGGGGAAAGCCACACCTCCAGTGGAGAAGAGAGGGAAGGGGCCAGCTAAGCGAGGAAAGGGCTCAAGGATGCTGCAGAGACCCCCAGCGCCTCACCTCGCCAGGCTGGCCAGGAGGGACGCACAAGGGGTGAAACGCAGGGAGGGGGGGAGGAGGCTTGGGATGCCAAAGTTCTTACGTTGGGGGAGAAGCCGGAAGGGCCACTCCCAGATTCTGCAAGTGACTAAGATGGACATGAACATTTTAGTTCTGCACTGTAAATAGTTTGCACAATAAAACCTGTAAAAAACAGGTCAGAGTCCTGCCCGGTTACTCACAAGCAACCACCACCAGCATCTGACAGGTAAGATCAGATTTTTGTGATGCACAGCCACAGAATAACAAGAAAAGCTCTTGGACCCATGGGAATTAGTTCGTACATGGCACAATCAAAATATGGGTCAAGCCAAGCAAAAGTATGGAGGAGCCCAGATACCCACATTGAGACATGGTTTAAATGAGGCCCAACAGACAGCTCAGATTGTTGTTACTGTTTAGGTGGTTTCTGACTCTTCACTGTAAGATCCCAAGGAGGGTTGCAACAAGGTAAAAACACACCATGAAAATCAGTTTAATTGTAAATTGTTTAAAGGAACAAGGTGGGTTCTAAAACATCTCTCTCATGTGTCAATGGCCAGCTGAGGCAGCTCAGGAGGCAAACTGAAGAGTGACAAGACCTTATTCCAGACAGTGGTTGTGTTGTGTACCAGACATTTAGGTTTGCACAGTTAAAGTGGATTGAAGCACTTTGTCACTCTGGTGCGACAAATCCACTTAAAAATCAGCAGACTTTCTGTGGCTAGCAAAAAAAGCTAAAGGTAAAGGACCCGTGGATGGTTAAGTCCAGTCAAAGGCGACTATGGGGTTGTGGCACCCATCTTGCTTTCAGGCCAAAGGAGCTGGTGTTTGTCCACAGACAGCTTTCTAGATCATGTGGCCCGCATGACTAAACCGCTTCTGGCACAACAGAACACCGTGACGGAAACCAGTGTGCACAAAACACTGTTTACCTTCCCGTCACAGTGGTACCTATTTATTTATCTATGTGTACTGGCATACTTTTGAACTGCTAGGTTGGCAGGAGCTGGGACAGAGCAACAGGAGCTCACCCCGTCGCGGGGAATCAAACCGCCGACTTTCTGGGGCACAAGATGTTGGACATAATATTATGTTCGCTGACTGGGAACAGTTATGGACCACAGGTATGAAGTTTACGGCATGCAATGCCTTAAGAGAGAATATTATGAAAATGATATACAGGTGGTACATGACCCCAGTCAAGCTGGCAAAAATTTATCATTTGCCCGATAACAAATGTTGGAAATGTAAAGAAACAGAAGGTACATTCTTTCACCTTTGGTGGACGTGCCCAAGGATTAAGGTTTTCTGGGAGATGATATATAATGAATTGAAAAAGGTATTTAAATATACCTTCTTGAAGAAACCAGAGGCCTTTCTTCTGGGCATAGTCGGCCAACAGGTGCTAAAGAAGGACAGAACTTTTTTTATGTATGCCACAACAGCAGCAAGAATACTTATCGCAAAGTATTGGAAGACACAAGACCTACCCACCCTGGAAGAATGGCAGATGAAGGTGATGGACTATATGGAATTGGCAGAAATGACCGGCAGAATCCGAGACCAGGGAGAAGAGTCGGTGGAAGAAGATTGGAAGAAATTTAAAGACTATTTACAGAAATATTGCAAAATTAATGAATGTTAGAATGATGTTGGATTAAAAGTTATGTGGTTTTTAGCTATAATGCTATAAGGAGTATGAAAAAATGGACTATTAATAAGCAAAAATCTAATGTTACATTATTTTAAGATTAAAGATTAGGATAAGCAAAGAGGGGAAGGATTTGCTGAACTGACAAATTAAACTGGAATACAAAAAGGGAGGTTAGAGGAGGTCCGGGAATTAAGTAAATGAAAGAATGTAATGGAAAGATGGAACTGTTTTTTATTTGTATTTTTCTTTTTCTTTTTTCATTTTGTAAAACTTTAATAAATATTTTATAAAAAAACAAACAAACAGCCGACTTTCTGATCGGCAAGCCTAAGAGGCTCAGTGGTTTAGACCACAGCGCCACCCGCATCCCAGACTGTAGCTAGCAAAGTGATGGAGAAGTACACTCAAAAGTGTGGGATAAATTATTGAGCATCAGGAAGATGTATAATCTCTGGGAAAGCAAATTGGGATGGATGTTCATTGTTGTATAATCTCGTTGCAAACAAGTCATAATGGGTGCTCAAGAAAGACTGGTCAAGTAAGATTTGTGGAAACAAATCAGGATGAATGCTCACTGAAGAGGTTGTCTGGAGAAGTCCCCAGTTCTGCATAGAGGGTCCAGCCATGGTGATCTGTCTGCTGGGTGAGTACTGTACAGGCAGCAACCATTTTAGTCACATCCAATTGATGTGCGACTGTTGACGTGTGGGTCCTTTTGGACCCGGAAGACAGCAGAATGGGGGGGGGCAATCACCCGGAACTCAACCCCCCATGCAAATCGGGGGGGGGGTTTACCTATAGTTACAGATGAGACTGTCTTTCAAATATAATTGAAATGCATGCCTTAAAAGGAAGATAAAAAACTGAAACAGTAATTAATATTATTTAATAATTGCAGGGGTTTGGTAAATCTCTGAAGCATCGCATTAAGCATATGGCCCCATAAAATGGAACATGTCTTACAGCCAAATACCCAATCCAGTTAAACCATAGTACTTTAGATAATTCTATGTGAAAATGGAACTACATTATATTTAAATATTTATTCTTTTTCTTGCTCATCCTTTCTAAGCTATCATTGCTCCCTTGCTGGGTGCTGATTTCTCCAAATAATTCCTGGAGCACAAAATAGCAGTGTGCTGTAATTGGGAATAAGTAATTTTAGAAAAGCAATATAGGAGCCCTGTTCTTTTGCTTTCCTGTGTTCTCCATAAGTGCTAATAAGAGCAAAGGTATATTAAGTCAAATCTTTGGGGATTTACATTGTATTCACTAGTAGTTTATGTGATGTTTGAATAAATGTTTACTTCTGCTATGCATCTTAGTGGATTATGGCTCTTTTGCATATTATGAAAGCTTTATAGAATTGCCTGATTTGCATTTTGTTTTAAGAGAAGCACAGGATTTGTGGTTAACAAATCTTTATCTCAGTCCTGCTGCCATTTGAAAGCAAGGTATACATGGAAGAAATAGTAGATATTCCCCTGGGAGATGTCTGTTATGCATTGCGTTTGAGTCTCCAAAGTTTTAAAATATTTAGATGCTAAAATGGTGTCTGCCTTTGTCATATTTTTGAGCAGGAAAAGTATCTTTATGGCATTGCTGTACTCAGCTGCCTATGTTGTATGTTTTTTTCATTATTCCATCATGGAACCAGACATGAACAGTTAGCTAATATTTGTCCAAGTTTGATTAGTGCTGTGCAAAAATTTTCTCCTGCATTTTTTTAGCCATTCTCTATCAATTAATGAGAAGAAGTTGCATTCAAAAATTATTAAAGGGGAAAGAATATTTCTGTGAAATTTTGAGTACAGGGCTTTTGTTGCGCTTAGCTGACTTTGTGGCTGAGGAGTGTCTGTGCGTGTCCTTTCTGTCATTCTATAAATAAGATCTCCAGCTTTCCTGAAGGTGTAGAAGGTAGGTGTCAGGAGTGAGCCAGCAGTAAAGGCACTAGGAGCCTGTTTCCCCCCTGAAATATACTTGGAGTCCTGCTGTGATTTCATGCTCTATATTGCAGCTTGTAAAACAGTGATTGAATTGCCCCCCAAACCTCAGGCTTTTATATACATTATTTACACAACAAGTCCTGTCTGATTGGCTGATTCTGCTTCCCTCCTGGAGCCTGATTGGTCTTTTCTTGCAGGCCAATCAGTTGTTGCGTTCTACGATCCTACCAGCCTAATAGGCTGATTCACTTCCTCCTGGAGCCTGATTGGTCTTCTCCTGCAAGCCAATCAGTTGTTGCATTCTAGGATCCTACCTGCCTATTGATCTAGGATCCAAGCTTAGTACATAACACCCCCAATACCAACTAAACCAAAACCTACACTCCCATCCTGTACCCACTAACCTGGGTACGCCTGTTACAGTACAACTGTATACATATGTACTTGGAAGTAAGTAAGTTAACCATACAGTTATTTTTTAATGGGTGTCTGATCTTCAGTTCCTGAATAGTAGGAGGCACTCCTAAGCCTCCTTGCAAATTTTTCACATTCTCCATTTGGAGGAAGGGGACATACTTTAATATCTACCCACACTTAGTATTTGCAGAAAATAACTTCCAGGGACTTCCTGCTCTCAGACAAACCAACCACAGGAAAGATACAACCTGGTTGCTAGGGAACAAGGAAAGGCAAACTGCAACGATTCCGAAGACTATCAGGAAAAGTGCACTAAAGGAGAGAAGGAAACAGCAGCTCTTTAGGACCCCAGGGTTTCTGTTGCCAGGTGTCCAAACAATTCACCCATCAATGGCAACTATGACTTGACCCACTGGTTAAAAGCATTGTCAGGTCAGTGCAGCCAGGCTGCCTCATTTTGCCTAGAATAGTACTTGCATATTTTGTTTCATAACTTTCTTTCCAGGAGAGCTAGAGACTTAAAAAAAGAAATAAACTCAGAGTGGGAGGCTGGGTCCTGCCAGAGGTTGTGTGATAGGAATTTTGAGGTCTTAGATCTATGGTAATGTTCATAAGTGTACCAACCAAGCACATACATAGATCAGCACAGGAAGACCGACCTGGAACCATTTTGATTCCTAAACTGAGCAAATGTTTTCTCTGCAAGGTCAAAGTGGGAAACCTCCCATTGTCTCTTTCCTCACAAATCCTGTCTTAAGGGCACATTTAAGATATGAATAGGGTGTGAGCCTGTGACTTGGCCCAGGAACTAAGTATTTATCATTACAAAAGACTAACCAGGCTCCCCAGGAAATCCAATCAAGTAACCTGCCAGAAAGGAGATAAACAACGACAGGAGAAAAAAAATTCAAATTTCTGTTTTAGACCGCCTTTTCTGTGATGTAGGTGTGATGTATCTAGGGGGTGGTCTTAGGTTACACCCCTTCTGTGATGTATGTATGATGTTTCTGGGGGTGGTCTTGATCTATAGGGTGCCAATTTCAAAAGTCTTTATAAGGCCTTGTGCGCCATTTTTCTGGGTTCCTCCTCTCTCCTGCGGGTGAGGGGAGCACCCTGTTGCAACAGATCAATAAAGATCAAGCTTACTAGCTGCTTTGCTTCTCAATATTCTCTGGTTGGCCTCTGTTATCTTCTCCTACCAATAGGGAACCTATGTAAGGACTCTATATCAGCTCTTGGATACCCCATAAGGGAAAAGGGCAATTTTTGTTTACAACAGTCGTCAATGAAAGCTTTCATGGGTGCTGTAGCAGCCGCAGGCACTGCACTGGCTTCCCCTGTACAGTCGGTAGAGCACGAGACTCTCAGGGTCATGTATTTGAGCCACACATTGGGCAAAATAATTCCTGTATTGCTGGGGGATGGACTAGATGACCCTCATGGTTCCTTCCAACTCTACAATTCTATGATTCTATGTGGGTTGGGCTGGTAGGCTATAGTAAGATTGCATGCTTTATATGGGGAAAGTCCCTGGAATCTAGTGTGCAGACTGGGTCTCCTCTGTACGTTTATGGGAAGTATTGTTTTCAGGAGCTGTTCCATATCTACCATAACATCTGCTTCCAGCCTAAGATCAATGCCTGTGAGACATTTTCCTGGCCATTTAGTTGCAATCATAAAAATTTGTTTTCTAGAGAATCTTTTAGAAGTCTTGGTTCAGGTTTTCTTTGGACTGGCTTTCCATGCTTGTGGCTAAGATCTGATGTTTGTGCTTTATTCTGATTTCAGTGGTTATTTTGTTGCTGCATTATTACCCACTTCTAAGTTCTTAGAAAGGGGAAGTTTAAAGAAATAAATATTTGTCTCACTGCAATAAAGTCAAACTTGGATGGTGGGTACATCCTCCATAATCAATTTTAAAGGCATATTAAATTTTATTAAATAATTGAATATTACAATACTTCAATCCTAATAGGAATATAATAATACAAATTATATGTTATGTTTGGGACAGTCATGTTTGGGATTTCCACTGACTGCCAATCTGCTTGTTGCCCAAGTTATATTAACATATAATGTCCTATACCGCTCAGGTCCCCATTACCCGAGAGACTGTCTTATCCGTTATATACACAGTAGATCACTGAATTGTGCATAAAGTTTCCCACTGAAACCTCTAAAACGTCAGAAGCCCACTCCGCAGCAATTCAATGTGGCTGCCCCATTCTGTGGAACAATCTACAACAATGCAAACGCAACACGATGGCTAATAACTGTTAGTGAATATATACAGTGGTACCTCAGGTTACATACGCTTCAGGTTACAGACGCTTCAGGTTACAGACTCCGCTAACCCAGAAATAGTGCTTCAGGTTAAGAACTTTGCTTCAGGGTGAGAACAGAAATCGGGCTCTGGCGGCGCGGCGGCAGCAGGAGGCCCATTAGCTAAAGTGGTGCTTCAGGTTAAGAACAGTTTCAGGTTAAGTACGGACCTCCGGAACAAATTAAATACTTAACCCAAGGTATCACTGTAATTGGTTATGAAGTCATTCAAAATATGAGCAGCTACACTATCCAGTGAGCACTTATCCACTAGCATGATCCCCACTAGATTGAATATTTCATTGATAATTATTTGCTGATGAAGATTTTATTCCGAAACAGTTGAATTATTCCAGATATACTGTCCTTTTGAAACTTCGGAGAGATGTCTTCCTTTGAGACTTTTGTGAGATGTCTTCCTCTGAGAGACGGCTTGGCGTTCCTCGATATTCATTTATTTGTTTGATTCTTTGTTTGATACATATAACAACTTGTAGTTACTTGTATATTTTTTGAGATGTGTTGTATGATATATGCATCATTTTGAAGTGGCTTATTCATATATTTTGAATGACATCATAACCGATTATATATTCACTAACAGTTATTAGCCAGCGTGTTGCGTTTGCATTTTTTGTAGATTGTTACATTTTACAACACGGGTTTGTGTTTGTTCAGACCATTCTGTGGAACAACATTTCTGATGAGATACAGGAGGTGTCCACTGTTTGTTCTTTCTGGAAATAACTGAGGACATTTTCTGACAAACTTTCCCAGCTAAATGGATTGGTCTTTGCCATAGGTGTCCATCTTGTTTAGGCTTTAAACTCGTCTCCTATTATTTTTGGTACTGTTTGTAGCTTTTAAAATTTTTATTATATTTTTACATTGCCTTGAGATAAATATTTGTCTGTGTGGTGGTGCCGGGGACATTAATAAACAACAAGAACAGCAGCAGTAGTCTTCTGCACTTAGCATTTAGGAAAGCGTGTTCTCCTTCATGGAGAGCACATGTTGCGGTGGGGGCGGCCAGGACACTCCAAAGATGGGGGCGGGCTAATTGACTGTTGGCCACTGATGCGATTGGGCTTCCCTTGTTGTTGGGAAGAAGTTAATGTTGCCATTTGATTGATTGACAGCCAGAAATGCTAAAACTCCTTGCACGAGGCTAGGGCTTCCTCTTTTTGCCCGTGCAGCGGATTGCCCATCCCTCCCTCCCTAGAATAGGGTTGTTCGCTTTGACCTTGCTATGCCTGTCATGGGATCGTCTGCTTTGGAGCGGGGGCCTGGTAGGAATTTTGTCCATCTGGCTGATTGGCTGGGGCCATTTGGTTTTTGCCTACTGCGTAGCAAATCGTCACAACTTGTAAGGTTGCGGTTAGGCATTGGTTTATGGTTTGGTTGGTTGAGGGGCATGGATTGGCTGTGCCTGCCCCTCTAATGCTGCTGCTGCAAGGGATTCCGTTAAAGGAATTGGGGGCTAACTATTGCTTGTCCACCCTTTCAAGGGGGCTTGGGCCACTGCAAGAGCTCCTGGCTGCATTTGGGGTGGGCTAAGGGCAGGTTCCCTGCTCCGTCTGTCCCCCACGGTGGGGGCAGATAGTCGCAACCAATGCCTAAGCAACCACTCACTTGTTTGTATTTTAATAAAGTTGTGGCCAAAATTATGCCAAAAACCTTAAACAACAATTTTGTGTGAGTTATTGGGGTGGCCCTGGGGACCTTGACACGCAAAAGGCTGTGCCTGGACAAGTGTTTAGGCAAGAATTTCAGCATAACGACTGAACTCACTATATTTGCTGCCCCCTAAAAAACAACAGCACCCTCCTGCTTTCCTCTTCCCTGCTTCCCTTAGTTTAGCCAATTCTCAAATCTAGTTTGTTTTATTATTCCTAAGCAACTTACAAGCACAGTAGAAGAAAAAGTCCATATGGGTATTTTATCAGTAAAACAAAGGAGTGGGGTGCAAAAGCCAGGAAGCATTTCCCTCCGCCAAATTTGTCTGGCCCTCAAACTTGTACTGCAGCTTCACCATACACTTTGGGCTTGGGAGAAGCAGCCTATGGTAAAAGCATCTAATTTTCATTTAGCACCGAAGGCTTTTAGGAGGAAAGTTCAAAAGGAAAGAAACTGGCAAATGTTTTCGAAGAATAGATTTATGCCCATTTCTTTGCTTGCCACTTCTAATTACGGCTCTAATTTTAGAGCCACCATAACTCTTGTGGTGTTTAAAAATATAGGGCTAAATATACAACTTTAGTAGGCAGCACATTTATGATACCTACTCTGGCCTTCTGTTTTAGATGCTATTGTATGCTTGAGTGTACAACAAAGGGAGTGAAGAGGGAGACAGACAGAAATGTAATTGTTTTTCCTGAAAACTGGAACATTTTGAGGGTAGATTTTTCTCCAGGACTCTGAAATACATGGAGGGAAAAAAAATCTGGGAAAGGGTAAGTAGAGGGCATCTGTAAAGCTTCTTTCCAGCATCAATAGGTAAACACAGTTAGCCCCAGAGTGAGAAGGCCATTGTAGAAGTGGGTTTACAATATGCACAACTGGTTAGCTTGTAAAAAGTACCAAGCGCCACAGAACAGAGTCTGCAAAATCTTCCATTTCTGCAAAATGCCAGTAATGGAATTCTGACCAAATAATGCAAAATCCCTTCATTGCAATGAAGCTTGATTAATGAACAATTTGCCTAAATTAAATGAAATATGTATCAGAACTAGAAAGTGGATTCTCAGAACATTTTCCAATAAGCATGCATTCAGATGTGAGAAACAAGCATATGAAAGCTATTGCGCCATAACACTGACTTTTCTTTTTTTAAAGAAATATTTTTATTAAATTTTCCATTTAACAATTCAATCATATCACATTAGTTATTCCAAATTATACCAATACATATCATTAAGTCCAAACATTTTGCCAAATTTTAAATTTTTGTTGGGGGTTCCCATGCTTCGAGTTCAGTAAGGGTCCAATCATCTCATATTTCTGCTGCTTTTGGTGTTCACAAGTCCCATCTTCCGATCTTGTTGTTATCGTTTTTCTTTTTAATAACCTCTGAGTTGTTTCCACAGGCGAGTTAAAGCAAGCATTATTATGTTTCTGTGTGAACTTTGTAAGGCTCTCCCTTTCTTTTCTTTTTGAAGCTGGTAAGTCTTTTGTTTGCAGTAAATCATCACACGCTGATCCAGAAGTCCTGCTCGGGCGGCAGGTGCCATTTTTGTCAGTTCCGATGAAATAAATTCTAAGCGTCTGCTCATTAATTTTCCCAGACCAGTCTTTCCAGGGGAGATTTTGCCAAATCAAACTTACAATCTGAACATCAAAGCAGTGGCTCGTCTCCCCCTTTGACTGTTAATCTCGCAACATAGTCTGTCTCGTAATGGCGGATCCCGATTAAGAACTGCATCACAGGACAGCCTTTCATTTTTCTTTCCAGATCTTCCAAAAAACAAAGCCTTTAGTTATTATTTTTATTTCCACACAGTTTATTTTCCAATCTCACTTGCTATCAGTCATGTGATGGTTCTTCTAGGGGAGGGGTTGTTAGGTAATATCATAATAAAAAGAAGAAGCTTCCCCCCCTTTCCGTTCCGATTTAACATGCCGACATAGCTGTTATTCTTTGATGTTATCTTCTGTACAGTCCATTCCATCACTCTTAACTTCTCAGTGGCAGGCTTAATTAGCAGCTGATAAACCCTTTTCTTCACTAGAAGCATGTGCAATTACTTTTATATCAAATATTTTATCTTACGTAATGCAACTAGCGTCGCTCTCAGAAGCAGCGTCCGGGAGATCCAAATCTCACTCGAGGGCTTTCCGTCCAGTGCCCTCACCCCCTCCTTCTTTTGAACTTGGGAACGAGGCTGCATCTTCCTTTCCCCGGGAAGAATTTTGGGAAGCTGATTTACTCTCATATCAGCCTCTTAATTACCTCGTGTGAGCTGGAGAGATGGTATTGTCAGCCATCTTCAAAGGCGCCCCTAGCGGCCCCCAACACTGACTTTTTCAGGGGCTTCCACAGAAGCATTTTAATGGCATCAATTTTTATTTTGCTCAGCAACTTGAGTGCCTCTTCCTTTGGGTCATGCAAGACTCTCTGGTATGGTGGTCATTTTATTGGCCAATGAGTACTGTACTGGGCTTGCTACTTTGTTCTGTACCTCTTGATGCCCCTTCTGATGTTAAATTTTTGGAATGAGACTACGCACAGCAGAGTTGGGGATCTCTCCATTCCCGGCTGCATTCCTCTGGAAGAAAGTGCTAGGGGTCCACATGCTCCAAAATGAGTGGGAGCAAGCCCACCAAGTTCATATACCCACACAAACATATTAAAAAACACACACGTTATGCACCCCATTCACACACCTTATCATGCAAACACAGTTACACACAGCCCTCTGTTCTCCATGGTAGCTGAAGACAGATTGAGCACTGCATGCACTGGAGGAGATAGAGCATTCCCAGGCTCCTCTGCTGTAGCTTCTGCTTGAAGCAGTGGTTCCATTTTGTGGCACTTTTGTGGTTGAATTTAGACCACCACTGGGGAGGAATGAGCATAAGAGGCTGGTAGTCGTGTCCAAACAGCCATGCAGAATGTATCTAGCCTGTGGGCTACTAGAGCCAGTGTGGTGTAGTGGTTAAGAGCAGTAGACTCATAATCTGGTGAACCGGGTTCGCGTCCCCGCTCCTCCACATGCAGCTGCTGGGTTACCTTGGGCTAGTCACACTTCTCTGAAGTCTCTCAGCCCCACTCACCTCACAGAGTGTTTGTTGTGGGGGAGGAAGGGAAAGGAGAATGTTAGCCGCTTTGAGACTCCTTCAGGTAATGATAAAGTGGGGTATCAGATCCAAACTCTTCTTCTCCTGCACCGCAGCATGGTGGCTTCATACATTGCAAAGGTAATGTCAGAAGCCCAAGGCACATAGCATCAGTGTGGCTCCCTCACATGCCAGCATGGCACCAATTTCCTGACCTGTGGCTTCTGGTGTTACCTTCTTAATGTGGAAAGAAATCGAACTATGGCAGTTCTTCCACTATGAAGGTAACTTTGGAAGAGACCTGTGGGACGTGGCTTGGTGGTCTGATTGAGAACAGTATAGCACAGAAGGATTGAAATCATAGCCTAGTGAAATATATAATTAATTTCTCTCATTTTGGGGGACCAACCTGGCAGTAATATCCTGATCTCCAGTATATCAGAGAAGGAGTTCCCCAATGGACCCAAAACAAATCTCTCAGTTTTGCTTATACTGTGTAAGGAATGTACAGCTTAGAGATGTACTTTAAGCAGCTACCTGGGCTTCATTCCACACATTTGTAAAACATTAGTCTGTGGAATTAAAGCCCAAGTCCAAAACCATTATTGAGAGAACAATTTTACAGTCACTGTTTTTAACACTCAGTATGAAGAGTACTGTTTCAGCAATCTTTTAGATGATTCTAAATTGGGCAAAATGTTCTTTGAAAAGTTGTACCAACCAATCTTTTCCCCCGTAGTTCAAAACTGTAATAATTAGAGGGTTATCTCCAGTGACGGACTTCTGCTTGCGCAAAGGATGTTTTCTTCTCTCTTCTCTCCAGCTATACTTCCCCACTAAAAAAAAAATAAATGCTCCCAGAAGAGATTTGGGGTAGCACTCATAGGGAGGAGACAGAGAGGCAGTTCTGTTGTGCAAGCAGAAGTCCTTGTGTTAACTGGATGATTTTGTTGGCTACAACTGAGCAGCTTAAGACTTTAGAATAAAGTTGTATAACTACACATCAGATAGCTTTGTATTTAGCAGAACTGAGCATGAGAATAAATGAGAAATCAGGGGACTGGACCCTCCAGGTTTGCTAAATTTTTGCTTCTCATTGGGGCCCACTTCTGAGAGCGTCCTGGGCAAAGTACACTCTTCAGTGGGCTTTCCTGGCAGTGGGGAGCAGCAGCATTTAAATTTTCCACAATATCATATGCACTGTGGTCAATTAAAATGCCCACATCCCATATCCCATTGGCCAGTGTAGCTCTGAGTGCCAGGCCAGAAAAAGGGGGACCAGGGTAAGCATTTCTAGGGAGCCTTTTGGGGGTGCTAGGACACAGAAGCTGATGCTCACCCTTATTTGCCTTTTGGTTGACCATATTTTTAAGCTTTTTACTGGGTTTTTTATATTAAAAAAACACTATGTTCCAGAAATCCCATACATGTCAACTATAACTCATTCAAGCATGTGAGAAATCACTTCCACAGCCCTCATGGGGCAACCCATCAACTTTAAGAGGATGTGTGTGTGTGTGTGTGTGTGTGTGTGTGTGTGCCTTGCATCTTTGGATAGGAAGATTTTCAAAATAATTCTAAAGCAGAATCTGTTTAGCTTCAATAAGAGCTTTAGCTCAAGGCCCTCATTAATAGCTCCTAATAAAGGAACTCATCAATAGCTATTGAAGTGGAAAGAACTAAGAGAGTGGTGGAAATCTTGGAAGATACTTTTTGGAAATGCAATCCAAATGGCTTTCAAATTATTCACACTATAGAAACAATTAATTAAAACATTTAAAATTAGCTTTCTCACACTTCTAGCACAAAAAAGGCAAATACAAGTAGAGTCAGAAGAATAAAGCAAAGAATAGAAAATCCTTGCTTTTTAAAAATGGCAGTAGCTAGAAATATTCTAGCAGGATGGACAGATTGGGGGGTGGGGAGACCTTTAAAATTTAGATTAGTTAGACATCTTCGTAGGAAAGTTGCCCTAGAATGTCACAGGAGAAGATAGAACTAAACATGCAATGGCCTCCTAAAAGCAGCAGCCAAGTGTTGAATATAACAAATAGTTCCACTCCTAGGTAGAATGAAATAAACCATAAAATAAATTCCCATAATATGTCTGTGGGCTGGTTTGCATGCCACATTAAACCACAGTTTAAACTATGCTTTAAAGGTGCAGCATGGTGGTGCAGAGAACTAAAATTGTGAGTGCTTCTCTTCTGCCTCATTCCTGTTGCTACTGCACTGCTGGAAGCTAAGTTGTGGGTTGGCTTAACATTACACCTGAACCTAGGCCTGGCCCTATGATCCCTTTGTCGCTTCTTCTACCTTCTGGGAAATGAAATTTGTTAGCGAGGCAATGGATAATTTTTTTGGGACCTCATATCCTTGGAAAAATTTGAGTCCCAAATATTGGGGAAGTTGAAGTCTCCCATGACTATTATATTTCTCCTTTTTGAATGTTCGGTGATCTGGTCTGGTTTACCAAATGCTTCTTTATAAATAGAATGCTATTTGCTCCCACTGGGGAGTGGAGGTGTTGGGCTGCAACCTAAGAGACAGAATGTTGGGGGGGGGAGTTGCCCTTAGAAAAAGCAAATTTATATATATGGTTATTAGAAAATTTTAATGCTGCCTTGAAATGCTAAAGTCTAGAGAGCAAACCCTTAAAAAGATGTGGAAAACCTCTGGGTTGCTTGCTGGGGGGTGGGGGTGAGTCTTTGCTTCTCACCACAGCAGTAGGATGACTGAGCATGTTTCCGCCTCCTGATGTCTTGGGCAGACTGCTCTGTGGGCGAAACACACCTGCCTGCCCCATGCCCTGTCAACTGACACTAAATCCACAAGCAATAAACTATTTGAAACTCTAAAGAAGTGTTGCAAACTTTGCCTCTCTTCATTTAGAAAGGATTTCCTTATTATAACTTTTATTTTTGTAGAGTGAATTTCTGACTTGTAGGTTTTGTTCATGAAGCAGCTGTTCTGCATGGTGGCAGGAAAGACTCGGAGTGAATGCTGTGGAAGAGATGGCGTTGGCATTGCCCATCCTTTGGAAGAAACTGATCTAGACATTAGCATTTCAATTTTGTTTCGCTTTATTATGGATATGCATGCCAAATTCTGTCTTTTTCAAGGATTTGTAATATACCTTTTCTGACTGGAAAGCTTTTGTACGAAACACTCCAATAAATGTTTTGTACGAAGGCTTCTTTCCTTGGCAGAAATGGCCATTACTTGAGAAATTACAGTTTGTTATTTTATGTAATGTGAATTTTTTGCCCGAAGTATCTGTATTCTGATTTGCTGCCTTATGTTTTTTATCAATTAAATAAAAAAAAATGTGGTGGTATTATTTGTGGAGGAAAGTTTGACTTCTCAAAACACGAATGACAAAAAGTACAACATTGCAGTAACGTTGATAGTGATGATTAACAATTTAAATTTCTAAAGGGGTATTGTCTCCTCAGTCATATATGATGCTACAAGCATGCTCTCATTTGATGACTAGCAAAATGGAAGTGTGCTCTGCTCTGGGCAAAGTGCCACATTAATGCTTGTTAGTCCCTCATTATCTCCCTGCTGCTGTGAGACATTCTGTAGTTACTCATAACTCCTAATGAAGTGGTAAAATATTTGCTGCAGAGAAATTGTGAAATTGCTGTGCTTCCGAGAATTGACACAATCTGTAGCTCCGCAGAAGCACAGGCATGATGGAGCGTTAAATGGACTCTCCTGCAACAGCACATGTCTGCTATTATATAGAGCTCCTGAGTTGCAGATCTTTACATGCGAATCTGTAAGTTGTTGTTTTTTATTTCATTACCTGTCGTTAAGGGCAGACAAAAGAAAGGACTTATTCACACAGCACTAGGGATGGGAAGGCCTGGGAAAAAGCCGGAAAATTTGGTTTCCCCCCATTTTCCCCCCAAAGCCATTTTTTTCAGAAAAATTGGGTGGGAGGAAAGTGTGTGGAATATGTTCTTTTCCAATGATAATATATCTATCTATGACATGGTATTCAAACTATATAACATGAAGACCTTAATGAAAGATTTCTGAGACTTTTTGTAAAGTCTTATATTATTGCAAGTTCTCTCAGCTGAAGACAAGCAAATCCTGGAATAGAATTCAAGTAGCACTATACTTCTCAATGCAGTTCTCAAACAGGAGAAATATGCATTTGTGCCACTAGGGGCACTGCAGGGAAAAGCCTCCTGATTAATTTCTTGTGTTCCTCAGACCTCCTACTGTTGAGTAATTGTTGGTATACAGGTGGTGATAGTTTCTGTCCTCCTCTCAGGCCTTAACTGACAGGTAAGAGGGTAAATTTGTCTGACAAATTAGTTCTCTTTTGTAACCCTTAAATGATTCCTATTAACGTTCACAATCACAGCATAATGTTTACCTTTAGTCTGATCAGTAAATTGGTTTTTCTTTTCCCCCTCTCAGTAAAATGGTGAGACCAACATCTAGAATTTGGAAACATTTTCACAGTGCAATTTCTGCTGAGAGAGCGCAAAGCTGCAATTTGCAAATATTGTGAGAAGAAATATTTTTTTCCAAACACTACAAGAATGACAAAACACATTCTTGCATGCCAGAAGTGCCCTAAATACATTTAAAAATACTTTGTGGAATGAAATGATGAGGACCAGAATGAAAGTGCAAGTAGCTTTTCCTTCCAGAGTTCTAATTCCAGAAACTCTATTTCTGCTTCTTCTGGATCATTACAAAGTGTTTCTTCACCACCACCAGCATCTTCAAGTAAAGAAGTGTTGCAAACCACTGCCTCCCAAAAATGCACCATACTTTCATTTATAGATAAAATGACACCTGAAAATCAGGAGAAAATTCGTCATGCCCTTGCAAGAGCAATATATGCTTCTGGATCAGCATCGTCAATAACTGAAAATGCATATTGGCAGGAAGCTTTTAAATTATTACGACCATCATATCATTTGCCAAGCAGACATTCCTTGAGCAAGCCTCTTTTGGAGTCAGAATATGAGCGTGTGATGGAATCTGTACAAGGAAAAATCAGTGAAGCACTATGTCTTGCAGTACTTACAGATGGATGAACAAATGTTTGGGGAGAAGGAATCATCAACTTTGTGATAACAACACCTCAACCAGTCTTTTTTAGAAGCATTGAAACTGGAGAGAACAGACATACTGCAGAGTATATCAGCAGTGAAATATGTGCAGTTTTAGAGAAAATTGAAAGTGGTAAAGTATTTGCTTTGCTGACTGACAATGCAAGTAATATGAAAGCTGCATGGGAAATCATAATGGATAAGTATCCACATATTACTGCAATAGGATGGACTACTTAGTCTCATGGACTAAACTTACTTCTTAGTGACTTCATGAAACTGGACACCCTTCAAAGGATTTATAGAAGAGCTAAAGAAGTTATCAAATATGTAAAAGCTACTCATGTTGTCACTGCAGTCTTCAAGAAGAAGCAAGCGGGGGGTGGGGAATGTACAGAATAAAATAGTGACACTGAAGCTCTGTAGTAAAACACGTTGGGGTGGAGTGGTGATCTCCTTTGAAAGTTTACTAAAAAAACAAAGAAAGCTCTTCAGGCAACAGTAATAACCAAGGATCTTAAAATTCCCAGAAATATAAGAAACTGTGCTTGATGACGTGTTTTGGGTTCAGATGCAGAACTCTCTACAGATTTTAACACCATTTCTTTTCAGCAATCCGTTCATCTGAATCAGACATTGTCAGAAATTCCTAACCACATGGCTATGATAAAAATATCTGTTTTTTAAAACCTAAGTGCATCTCCACTTACAACTGCTGAAAAAAGTAAAATTAAAGGTTTTGTTAAGAAACGGGAAGACTTTTGTTGCCATCCAATACATGCTGCTGCAAATCTACTGGATCCAAGATTCAAAGTAGTAGTGTCAGCGATGAGAATACAGCTACTGCATTTCACTGGATTGCGAAACAAGCTGCACATTTAGGACTTGATGTTGGAAAAGTACTTTCAAATGTTGGAGAATATAGAACATGTTCAGGGATTTGGGCCAGGAATGCATTCTGGGATTCTGAAAAACATATCCCCCCTGCAACATGGTGGCAAGGTCTGAAGATGAAACCTTAAGAGTCTTTTGCGTTCAGCAGGAAAAACTCCAGGACCGGACGGTTTGCCAGCAAGATATTATAAGACGTTGGAAGACTCTCTATCTCACCCTTTAAAGAAGTGATGAACAACATATTGAACACAGGAAAGGTACTTGAGTCATGGAAGGAAGCTTATATAACGTTAATACCGAAGCAGGAGACTGACATAATGTGGGTTCCAAACTACAGATCAGTCTCCTTACTGAACAACGATTACAAACTGTTTGCAGATATTCTTGCAGAAATACTCAACAAGAAAAACAAAAGAAGGGAAAAAAACAGGAACAGGGAGCAGATTTGACAAATACCAAAAACTACAGACCAATCTCACTATTAAATTTAGATTACAAATTTTTTGCAGGAATATTAGCAAATAGATTTTTTTAAAAAGTGAATAGAATAGTGAATGATTGTCAGGGAGAATTCAGAGGAGCAAGTGATAGAAGAGGCGGAGCAGGGGCTCGGGGATGCTGTGGAGCCCTTCAACCACCCAGAGACAGAGGAAGTGGAAGAGCGGGGGGGGGGGGGGAGATTAGCCAGGAGGAGTAAGGGCTCAGGGATGCTGCAGAGCCCTTTAACTGCCCAGAGGCTCGGGAAGGGAGGGGGCTTTCAAATCAGCACAGACAAGGAGGGAAATGAAACTTAAGGATCAAAGACGTCTGGCGTGGGAATCAAACGAAGCCACTCCCTGAATCTGACTCAACGGGTTCGGACGCATAATCCTGAACCGTACATGTTTCTTGTACATATGTAATTAATTTTATAATGAATGATTTTAGAGTGTTGTGTTGTACTGTTGTACTGTTTTATTGTTGTTAGCCGCCCTAAGCCCGGCTTCGGCTGGGGAGGGCGGGATATAAATAAAATTTATTATTATTATTATTATTATTATTATTATTATTAATAAACACTGTAAATACCAAGCTGACTGTGCCGGGGTGTTAATGCAAAGGGGAGACACCACCTTTACAATGATGACCAGGCTGGCTTCCTTCCAGGAAGACAATTATATAATAATACAAGAAGAATAATCAACTTATTAGAATATTTGAAGATGAAACCAAATAAAAGAACTGCAATGCTGTTAGTGGACGCCGAACAGGCTTTTGATAATGTTTCATGGGATTTTTTAGGAAAGCCACCAAGGTAATTAAATTAGGAAACAAAAATAATTGTGGTATCAAAGCAATATACAATAACCAGAAAGCTAAATTAATTATAAATAATGAAATAACAGAAGAATTCAATATTGAAAAAGGTACTAGACAAGGGTGCCCATTATCGCCACTTTTATTTATTACCATATTAGAAACATTATTAATAGCTATACGGAACGAACCAAAAATAAAAGGTATCAGTTTGGGCAATAAATATAAACTCAATGCCTTTACAGATGATATCATTATAACCACTGAAAACCCAACAGAGTATACTAGAAACACTATAAAGAATGAATGATTTTGGGAAAGTCTTAGGCTTTAAACTAAATAAAGACAAATCCAAATCAATAGTGAAAAACATGTGTGAAGAAGAGAAGAGAGGACTAGAAATTAAAACAGGATTAAAAATAATAAATGAAGTGAACTACCTGGGCATTTGGATTATGACTAAAAATATAAACTTATATAAATGGAAAGAAATATAAAAAGATTTGGAGGTATGGGGGGAGACTGAATTTGTCATTGTGGGGTAGGATGTCAAAAATTAAAATGACATGCTACCAAAGATGTTATTCCTATTTCAAACCTTACCAATAATAAGTGGTGTCAAATGCTTAAAAAAAGAGAGAGAATAAAATTTAAACTATTAACAGAGATTAGAGACAGAGGAGGATTCACAGTCCCAGATCTCAAATTATACTACGATGCAACAAGCTTTGTACGGGTCAAAGAATGGATGACGCTAAAAAACCCAAAATACTTGACATAGAGGGGTGGGACAATGTTTTTGGATGGAATGGTTACTTAGGGCATAACAAAGTGAAGAATCACAGAGGGTTCCTCAACCATATAGTAAGGAAAGTCTTATACACAGAATGGGAACAATACAAAACACTATTGGAACCTAAAACTCCATGGTGGCTTTCACCAGTCAAGGCAATCTCCGTCCACAAGAAAAATATGGGAAACAATTGGCCAGTGTATAAAGATCTACTAGAAGAACAAAACAATCAATTAAAATTGAAGAAATATGATTAACTTAAAAAGACAGGCATAACCTGGCTAGAATATCATCAGTTTGTACCAGGATAACTACATAAAAACTTAGGTAAAGGTACCCCTGCCCGTACGGGCCAGTCTTGACAGACTCTGGGGTTGTGCGCCCATCTCACTTAAGAGGCCGGGGGCCAGCGCTGTCCGGAGACACTTCCGGGTCACGTGGCCAGCGTGACAAAGCTGCATCTGGCGAGCCAGCGCAGCACACGGAACGCCGTTTACCTTCCCGCCAGTAAGCGGTCCCTATTTATCTACTTGCACCTGGGGGTGCTTTCGAACTGCTAGGTTGGCAGGCGCTGGGACTGAGCAACGGGAGCGCACCCCGCCACGGGGATTCGAACCGCCGACCTTTCGATCGGCAAGCCCTAGGCGCTGAGGCTTTTACCCACAGCGCCACCCGCGTCCCCCACATAAAAACTTGGAATGAGATAATAAAAAAATGGAAATTTGGAACAAACTTCACCTCTCTCTCTGGGGCAGGATTTCAATAGTTAAAATGAACGTTCTACCAAAAATGATTTTCCTGTTTCAAACCATTCCAATACTGGGAGGAATGAAATGTTTTAAAAGCTGGAGGAAAGACATTGCTAGAGTTATATGGAATGGAAGAAAACCAAGAATCAAGCATCAAATACTTATAGACCAAAGGGAGAGGGGAGGCTTTGCCCTACCAGAGTTAGAACTTTATCATGCTGCTGCCGGACTGGTATGTATAAAGGATGGGATCACTTTAAGTGATACAGATGTGCTAGACTTGGAGGGTTTTGACAATCGATACGGTTGCCACGCATATCTAATTTATGAAAATGTGAGGGTACACCCGGGATTTTTAAATCATATTATAAGAAAATAATTATAAAATATATATTTCCAGCTGGCCCAGGCCTTCACACTCCCAGCTACAAAAGGACTCCTGTGGCAGTGAGGCCTTGGACAATCGGCTGTGGTGAGGACTGTAGGGCCTCCTCCCTTCCAAGGCCTTTTCCAGCTGGCCCACGGGGCGGGGCCCAGGCCCTCACACTCCCAGCTACAAAACGACTCCTGTGGCAGTGCCTAGAGAGTGGGGCTGGACTCTTTTGGAACAAACTCTTGGGGAAGTGCGGGGTTGTTCTGCTATTGCTTCCCTGTTCCAAGTGTCTAATATGTTTTGAAATGTCCTTAAGCAGTCGGTGGCATTTTAAGTTTTTTTCCTTTTTTTCTTTCCCCTTTTTGCTTTGTTCGGGGGTGGGAGGGAGGGATGGATATCTGGTTGGAGATTAATTTTAGTATAACTGTTCTGTTTTTGTTTTTTGTTGTTTTATTGGTTGTTATATAGTTTGTGTTTAGTTTTTAAGGGCCGACACGACCTTACAAGGGGCCGCTCGGAACTTCATGGAAAGCATGGCCTCCATGGGGATGTCCCTGAATAAGTTTGGCTCAACTCATATTCACGGACATGCCCTAGACCTGGTGTTCACCTCTAGTGACATGGGTGATCTGACACGAAGTAAAAGTGAAACAAAAGAAGTGCCATGGTCAGATCACTTCCTGGTGCAACTGGACTTCTCTGCGACCCTTCCCCTCTGCAGGGAGGTGGGACCAATTCAGATGGTCCACCCCCACCACTTAATGGATCCAAATAGTTTCCAGAGAGTGGTAGGGGATGCTTTATCCCATGTTGATGACATTTCAGCTGATTCCCTGATGGCCTGCTGGAATGCGGAGTTAACCAGGGCTATCGACTGTCTGGCTCCGAAGCTCCCTCTCTGATTGCATGGAGCCTGGACATCCCCATGGTTTTCTTCAGAGCTGAGGGTGAGGAAATAATCGCTGAGACGGCTAGAGCGTTGGTGGCAGAAAACTCATTCTGAATCGGACCGGACACAGGTTAGAGCTCAATGTTGAGCCTACCAAGTGGCGGATAGCGACGGTGAAGAAGACTTTCTTCACTGCCTCTATTGCATCTGCAGAAAATAGTAGCAGGAGACTCTTTCAGGTGGTTCGCAATTTAACGGAACCACCTTTACCACCGGGGCCTTGTAAAGACCCCAAGATTTCCTGCAAAGATTTTGCAAAGTTTTTTGCAGATAAAGTCGCTCATATTCAGAAGGAGGTAGACACTACCGTGGGAGCAGGGCCAGGGCAGGAGCGTGCTAGAGCCCTGTCTAGTCAAGCTGCATGGAATCAATTTCAAACCGTTACCTCCGAGGATGTGGACAGGCTGCTTGGATGCATGAAACCAACTACCTGTCTCTTTGATCCTTGCCCATCCTGGCTAATAAAAGCAAGCCAGAAAGGGCTGGGCAATGGGCTCTGCAGGGTGATGAATGCTTCCCTCTGTGAGGGAGCATTCCCAGACCTGCTGAAAGAGGCGGTCATTAAACCACTTCTTTAAAAAACATCTTTAGAACTGGCCAGTGTGGCTAGTTATTGCCCAGTCTCAAATCTTCCATTCTTGGGCAAGGTGATTGAGCGGGTGGTTGAGGAACAACTCCAGGCACGCCTGGAGGATGTGGACCATTTGGATCCCTTCCAATTGGGATTCAGGCCTCTTCATGGGACTAAAACTGCCTTGGGGAAGGATAGCAGCTGTCAAGTTGAGTGTCTTACCTAAGATGCTTTTTTTATTCCAAACTATCCCAATTGTTACTGGATCAGTTCAATTTAATGAGTGGCAAAAAGAAAGAAAGAAAGAAAGAAAATATTTCTAGGTTTCTATGGCAGAGGAAGAAACCTAGAATAAAGTTTAAACTTCTGACGGATAAAAAGGAAAGAGGAGGCTTCTCGTTACCGGATCTTAAAATATATTATGAAGCCGCTTGTATAACACGGTTAAAAGAATGGCTTAGTTTGAAGAACACAGACATATTAGATCTAGAGGGGTTTGGAAATAGATATGGGTGGCATGCATACCTTTGGTATGACAAGGTTGGAGTACACCAAGACTTTCTAAATCATATCATAAAAAGATCATTGTATGAAGTTTGGAAGAGATATAAAGAATGGTTTGAAAGGAAAACATCATGGTGGCTGTCGCCCCAAGAAGCCTTCTCAGTGAAAAAAATCAAACATGAAAGGAGAATGGCTAACATGCAGAGACATATTGATAGAAGAAAATAATGTAATAAAGATCGGGCCCTATGAGGAATTAAAAGATAAATTATCAAGTTGGATGGAGTATCACCAAATGAATGACATCTTTTCAAAAGATAAAAAAGCAAGAGGTTTTGAATGTTTGCCATCACTGGTATAGGAGCTATATATTCAAAACAGAAAGCTAGATTAATAGTGAATAATGTATTAATGGATAACTTTGAAATTACAAAAGGGTGTCCGTTGTCACCATTATTGTTTATAATAGTCCTCGAAGTCCTGACAAGAAACATAAAAGCGACTGAAAATGTAAAAGGAATTAGAGTTGGATCTAAAGAATATAAATTGAAAGCCTTTGCTGACAATTTAGTAATAACAGTAGAAGAACCCCTGTCCAGTGTACCCAAAGCACTGGATAGGATTGAAGAATTTGGACAAGTAGCCAGACTTAGATTTAAAAACGAAAATGTTAGTTAAAAATTTGATTGTGCATTTGAGTGAGGAATTGCAACACAATACAGGAATAATGGTAGTCAAAAAGATAAAGTACCTAGGTATATGATTAACTGCAAAAAATATAAATTTGTTTAAAGACAATTACACACCTGTTTGAAAAGAGGTTAAGAGAGACTTAGAAGTGTGGGGAAGGATGAAATTATCTCTTTGGGGAAGAATATATTTTGTTAAAAAACCAGAAGCTTTTTTATTGGGTATAGTGGGTGAAGAGATACCAAGGGAAGATAAAAGACTGTTTATGTATGCAACAACTGCAGTAAGAATTCTCTTAGCCCCAAAATGGAAACAACAAGAAGTACCAACGAAAGAAGAGTGGCAGATAAAGATGCTGGACTTTGCAGAACTGGTGAAACTGACAGGAAAAATCCAAAACCAGCATGATCAAGTATTCCAAAAAGACTGGAGTAAATTTATACGATATCTGAAAGATTATTGTAAGCAATTAACATCGCTAGCAGGGTTGTTTGAAGACTTGTAATGATAAATTTTCTACCTTCTATATTTATTTAAATTTTGAGTTATTGTATAATGTGTGTAATTAGATTTGGAAAATGTGCAAAATGAAATGATATAATTTTGAAAGCAATGAGGCGGGAGGGAAGGAAGTTGACAGGCTCTAAAGAGCCAGAGACATAAAGTGGAGTGTTATGTGAACGTATATTATAAAATGGAACATAAATCAGGAATTTAATGGACATATGGTTGCAATGGGAGTGGGAAACCTAATTACTTTTGAAAAAATGTATTAAATTTAATTTGGATGGATTTGTTAAAATTTGAAAGCGTTTTTTTTTATAAAAAAAACCAAGTGCGGCTGCCGTAAGCAAAATACATCCTGCACGGAGTATTACTGCTGTGAGCCCTCTGACTTGGTGAGCAACTCTTGGTTGCTGTACGCACGGGAAGCTTGAGGAGTTGTCAGGTGTAAGTGAATGGAAGGGGACACCCAACACATTGTGAAAATCCATAGGGATACCCCACCATCCAAGTGGTGTTCTTGTGGCCACATGGGTCACATTAAGGAGGGGAATAAACAAGCTCAGGATAGAGGGAGGTGGAGACATTTTGTCATGGCTAAAAATTGGCCGCTGTTTCTTTAATGCTAAAAGAACTAAGTCAGCATGAGTCAGCAGCCTACAATGACTTATGCAACTTTTCACCAAATTCTACCTGTATATATAGAGTGGTCAATGTTAGTGTTGGGTGTGGGTTGGTTGGTTGGAAGAAAGCTGGTTGCGTTTGGTGTGTGTAAAAATTGTCAGTCGTGGTTGGAGATAAAGACTTTTAAGAATAAAAGCAGCAATACTCTGCAAGAATACTCTTTCTCAAAGACTCTTTTGTGCCAACTAAGGTCTGAGGACTAGGCAAAGGTGTAAAAAGGAGGTCAGAACCTTTTCTTTTTCAAACACTGACAGATTTCACTCTTCAAGGATGAGAGAGTCTTGCTACCTTGGCTCCGGCTCCCAAATCCCTAAGTACACCCACCGGCAGCCCCAATTCAAATAGGGCAATGGCAATCACACCCCTTTGGACGATAGTGGGGGGCTGGCACTGGTCTTAATGGTTAAATGGAACAATGCCAACCCTGTACCAAAACCAGGTCACAATCTATATATTAACCTAATGGAGGAAGTAGCATCCACCTTTAATTTGACCAATTCTTGGGCATGTGGGGGCCCCCAGTCTACTTCCCTCAGGAGGAGTGCCCTCCCCCCAAGCCCCAAATGGATTATAAGTGCCTGTTCTATAATACATAGTGGCCGTACCCCAAAACTAGCCCATGTACCAGTAGAAGTCTGGAAAAGTAAACCAATTGGCAATTGGTGGTTTAATCAGTTTGGAACTGGATGGATAGCAGGTTTAGGAAAAGGAGAAGCCCTGTTCCTCCTGGCTGTCCTTGCTTTTATTTTATTTTATTTGTGCCTTGCCTCATTGACTTAATCTGACACTTGATTCCTAATATGAGTTCCACCATAGCCCACATGCAGTTACTTTTACAGCACCACCTATTACCTCAGGAGGGTCAAGTTAATGGTAATGAGTTCCTCACACCGTAAGCTTGAAGGGGAGGAATGAGGCACTGGGGGGCAGGTCTGTTAGAGCCCCCTTTACATTGGGGTTCTGTTTGAAACCCCTTTGCTCACAAAATACACAAACAGCTCAGTTGCTGGAGACACCAAATATAAGATACAGCAGCAGTTGGGAGTGAATTAGGGAGTAAACTAGCTATGCTGGCTGAACCAAGGACAAAATGCTTTAGGAGACCCCTCTCCCTTTAATGTTGCAAGTAGGCATGCAGGCAAGATGCAGAACTTTATGTATTAGGCGTTGCCAGCGTTTTCTAAGAAGCAAGTAAGTAGATAAGGCCCCCAAGAGGCCCTTGTAAGGTTAGCACATTAAGGTGTACGCGTAGGCATTGTAGCAAAAATGGTATCCAATGAGCTTTCACCAAACAACACTCTGCAGATGTTTGGGGGCTTCTAATTGGATTCTGTATGTATTCTTTGTGTGTAAACCCTGTAAAAAGTCCCTGTGGACAACACCCAGTGTACAGCTTTTGGGAATTATCCCACTGAATCAAGTGCTCTGCGCAGACCAATAAAAAGTTGGACTCTATCATCTCCTCTGTCTGATTGGTGAGGTCCAACAAGGGCAGGGATTTGCCTGCATCACTAGTATTTGTTAAGGATTGGAAGTTTCCTATGGACTTTTTGTGTGAAAGAGAAAAGGAACTTTCAGTATATGAAATTGAAGATTGAAAATAATAATAATAATGGTTTATAGAAGATAGAATGTTAAAAAATGAATATCATAAGCAGCTGCAGAGACCCAGAAGTCCTTTTATTCTACTCTCTTTCTTTAGTTTTTTCTTTCTTTCCCTCTTCTCTTTCTCCTACTTTTGTTTTCTCTTTTTCTTGTATTTTCTTCCTTCTGACTTTGCTGTTTCTTAGATTAAGTAGCTGTTTTATCTCAGTATATTATAAAAATATATTTGTAATGGGTATTATTTCTGTCTATCATAGAATAAGTATCAATCAATCAATAAATAAAAGCGTAAGAATGATTTTTACACCACGAACTCTTCCCCCAATGAATAAACCCTAGCATTTCCTTACAGTACCTCTAGCCCCACACCTCACCCTGTAGCCTGCCAGCCCCACAAATATCACTCCCAGCCAAGTTCTCTATGCCCCACCTCTTCCTTCTCCTCTATAAGTACTCCAAAGCCTAATTTTCAACAGCTGTGTATTTCCTCAGTTGCTCATTACCTTGCAGATCTCCTCCACCTGCTGACTAGGGACCCAGTGTGGCATCTATGCAAGAGGGAAATGCAAGAGGCCAGACATCAGCACTCGCCATTGTATGATCTATGAGGGCAGAGGGCTGAGGGCCCCCAAAATTTTAAAGGAGGGGGTGGGCCCCTTTCCCTGGGACCATGAGACGTCAACACTTCCCATGGTGCGTTTGTGCTTTCTAGGGAGTCATGGGCTGAGGGACTCCCAAATTTTTCAAGGGGGGTGGGCCCCCTCAAAATTCCCTGGGTCATGTGATGTTAGCACACCACATGTGCCCATGCCATCTAGGGAGGCATGAGCTGAGGGCCCCTCCAAATTTTCAAGGGTCCCCCTCAAAATTCCCTGGGGGAACACAATGTCAGCACACCCCATGGTGTGTTTGTGCCATATAAAGGACAGGGGGGCTGAGAGCCCCAAATTTTTCAAGGGGGTGGCCCCCAATTTATTTCCAAAGGGGCCCTCTCAGATTTCCCTGGGATCGGGCAACATGAGCACTCCCTGTGGTGTGCTTGCACTATCTAGGGGGTCATGGGCTGAGGGCCCCCGGAATTTAAGCCGCCCTCAAAATTCCCTGGGGCCGTATGAAATAAGCATGACCCATGGTGTGCCCCCCTTAAATGCCATTTAAGGAGCAGGAGCCAAGTGCCCCCCAAATTTTCAATGAGGTGGCATTCCCCTTCAAAATTCCCTGGGGCCATGTGACATCAGGATTCCCTGTTGTGTGCTTGTACTGTCTAGGGCAGGCACCCCCAAACTCCGCCCTCCAGCTCTTTTGGGACTACAACTCCCATCATCCCTAGCTAACAGGACCAGTGGTCAGGGATGATGGGAATTGTAGAAAATATCAGATATTAAACACTTCCCTGAACAGGACTGATTTCAGATGTCTTCTAAAAGTCAGATAGTTTATTTCCTTGACATTTGATGTGAGGGCGTTCCACAGGGCGGGCACCACTACTGAGAAGTCCCTCTATGCCTGGTTTCCTGTAACCTCGTAGTGAGAGAACTGCCAGAAGGCCCTTGGAGCTGGACCTCAGTGTCTGGGCTGAACAATGGGGGTGGAGATGCTCCTTCAGGTATACAGAACTGAGGCTGTTTAGGGCCTTAAGGGTCAGCACCAACACTTTGAATTGTGCTCGGAAACGTACTGGGAGCCAATGTAGGTCTTTCAGGACCAGTGTTATATGGTCTTGATGGCCACTCCCAGTCACCAGTCCACAATCTGAATTAATTGTAGTTTCTGGGTCACCTTCAAAGGTAGCCCCACATAGAGCACATTGAAGTAGTCCAAGCGGGAGATAACCAGAGCATGCACCACTCTGGCAAGATAGTCTGCAGGCAGGTAGGGTCTCAGCCTGTGTACCTGATGGAGCTGGTAGACAGCTGCCCTGGACACAGAATGGACAGCTGTGAGTCCAAAATGACTCCCAGGCTGTGCACCTGGTCCTTCAGGGGCACAATTATCACATTAAGGACGAGGGAGTCCTCCCCACACCCTGTCCCCCCAAAATGGTACTTCTGTCTTGTCAGGATTCAAAATCAATCTGTTAGCCGCCATCCATCCTTCAACCGCTTCCAGACACACTCACTTTCTTTACCAGTCTAGCTGAGTCCAGAAATGATGCACAAGTATTGCTGGCAGTCTGTTCATGTATGTGAGGTATTCTTTTTAAAAATATAAATAAATAAGAGCATCAAATAAGTATGTGGAAATCTGGGGGGAGGGGGGCACCTTATTTAGCACCTATTCTGCTTTTTATTTCCTGTAAGAGTTCTTCTAATGTCTAGTCTAGAAGCCTGTGACTTAATCATTAGATTTATATTTCCTGTCTGTAGAGTGTTAAGAGGTCAGTGAAATCAGAAAACATTGCCTTTGGCCATCCATTATGAGTCACGGACCTGGCCTACTTTGTTGAAAGCAAGTATCTGGCTATCTAAGAGGTATTTCTTTAAAAGCTAGGGTGCTTACTTTGCTTCCCTTATAGTCAGTGGAAGAAAATCTCCCAAGAATTTGAAGCTTCTTAGCAATTTGCTGAAACAGCAAGTGATCTGACTGACCTTGGCCTTCCATTTTGCCAACTCTTTTGAAGACAAGCCGCTTTTTGTTCCAGCAGTGAATTTCAGGATAAAATACTGTATTTTTTAAAATAAAATAAAATAAAATCTTCAAACCATTTTACTACTTTATCACTTTAAAGGAAGAAACGACACCCTTAACTAAGCAGAAGAAAAGCATTCCTTGGTGATGACATCAGTTAAAAGCTCATTTTGTAACAATGGATATTAATATATTGATCGCTTTTGCCCTTAAAAATTAAGTAATCAGCCATAAAGGAATATGGTTGGGGCCTACGCCTGGTTTGACATTTCCTTACTGGCATTCTGAGAAGACATGAATGGACGTCTGCACTGAATGTCTTTAATGGCAGAACAGCTGGACACAAAGTGTGTTATATCTCTTAAGCTTGATCCTGCCTGCTTTACCTATTGAAATTTATATATTTTGTGAACATTTCTTCTAACCTACTTTCTTGACCTGTGAGGCAAAGTGCACTTGGTTTGCAAGCTTCATAATCTGCACTGGTTTCCTGTCTATTTCCAAACCCAGCTGAAAGTTCTGGTTTTAACCTTCAAAGCCCTTAAATGGTGTGGGGCCATGATACCTGAGCTATTACCTTCTCCAATATGTACCTGCCTACTCCTTGAGATCTTCATTGTGTGTCCTTTTCCAGGTTCCCTTCCTAAGTCAAACAGGTGACCACCAGGGAAAGAGCCTTTTCAGTGGTGGTGCCCCGTATATGAAATGCCTTCCCCAGAAGGGCTCACCTAGTGCCCATGCTTAAGAGCTTTCTTCACTGAGTATAGTATTATAGGTTGGTGCTTTATAATTTACTATACTAATTGAATTCAGCAATTAAGCGGAATGCTGGAAGATTCGGGACAGACAAAAGGAAATACTTCTTCACACAGTGCATAGTTAAGCGACAGAATTTGCTAGCAGAAGGTGTAATAATTTGGATAGCTTTAAAAGTGGTTTAGAAAAATTCATGGGAGGTAAGACTATCAGTGGTGTCCTGCCTTCAGTATTGCAGTGGAGGTGGTATAGCTCTGGATACCAGTTGCCCAAGCAGAGTACTGTTGGGCTCATGTCCTGCTTTGAGCACCCCTTGGACATCTGGTTGGCCTCAGAACAAAACAGTGGTACCTCGGGTTAAGTACTTAATTCGTTCCGGAGGTCCGTACTTAACCTGAAACTTTTCTTAATCTGAAGCACCACTTTAGCTAATGGGGGCTCCTGCTGCTGCTGCACCGCCGGAGCGCGATTTCTGTTCTCATCCTAAAGCAAAGTTCTTAACCTGAAGCACTATTTCTGAGGTAGCAGAGTCTGTAACCTGAAGCGTATGTAACCCGAGGTACCACTGTATGCTGGACTAAATGGACCTTTGGTCTGAAGCAGCTGAGATTTCTTACATGGAACTGGTGTGCTCAGCTCGGCTCTGTCTCTCCTTCATGTGATTCTAATCAAGTGGGAGATTTGAATACAGCCCAAATGTCTGAACGGTTGCACCTGGCCCCTAGATTCCCTTAATTTTAAATGGCCTAAATATGTCAAGCTGTGCCCAATATCTTGCAAATGGTTAAAAATCTACACACTATCACCTCACACACTATTACCTCCCTGGGCCTTTTGTGTTCCTGCCCTTGCTTTTTGAAAATGACAAATTAATCTTGCTTTTTAAAAATAAAAAAAGCTTTGAAATAAAGAATATGTATGTTTAAACCTCGGGATCCCAGACAGTGCCATAGAATTTAACTCTAGGGCTTAACAGCTTCCTTTTAAAATGGATATGTCTAATGAGAATTAAAGAGAGGGTAGATCTTGAAATAAAATTATCTGGATATAAAATTAGTATGCTTATGCAAATGGCCAATCCATGACTTCATAATTTGTAATGGCATTAGGCTTGGCAGTGTTTACACTTGTTAATGACTTCCTTTATGAGTGATAATTGATCTGACTCATTATCATATGAAATCCTTGATCATATGCCATTAGTTTGGAATGTAATGAATGGTCTGTTTGATTTTTGGCGTAATGAACTAATTAGACTAATTAAAATCAATATGTGTGCCAATATTAGGCTTTACATCCAAATGCTGCTGCTGTCTGTGCAAGTTAAAAATCAGCAACTCCGTAAAACAGGGGTCTAATGTTGATTTATGAGCACTTGATGAACGTGAGGCAGAATAAATTGTTTGCAGTGAAAGAGTCAGTATTAGTATAGAACAAGATAGTAAGTGCATTGTAAGGTCAGCAACAAGGCCTTCCTTACACATGTAGTTGTGTGGTGCCTTGAACCTTTCGTAATAGATCAGGCCATTCTAAAAGAATGATTTAGCTTAAGTCTAAAGTAAAATATATTCCAATGGTTGCATGCAAATATTCTGTAAATATTTATATTCTTTCGTATGCTATTATGTGCAACTCTTAAATCATTTGGTCAGTTTATACATTTTCCAGCATGCCTTTGTTTCAGCTGCAACTTGTATAGATGCATGCTTTATCACATATGTCCAAGCAAGTGGGGCTTACAATGAAACTGTGTGGTGGAGTGCTTTTTCAGGACTTCAGCCTAGACATTTTATTATTCCTCCTCCTCGGTTTTCCATTTTCTTTATCCAAAGGTCAGTCAGTATCCCATGACCACTGAACACGCTCAGTCCTCAGTGGGCTTCTTGTGTTTGTGTGTGTGCATGCCCTAGGTCCTCTCCCCAAATCAGTTTTGTACTTCCCCTCCAAAGCAGCTAACACATACCTCGTGTGTGTGTGTGTGTGTGTGTGTGTGTGTGTGTGTGTGTGTGTGCCTGTGCCTGTTGCTGTATTAGTTATATAATGCAATGGCACTCACAACCTGAGCATTGGAAATAGAAGGAATAACAGGAAACTAGCAGATTGGTCATTTTAGCAAACTTACATTAATGTTCATCCTGTTCCATTAATTGGAGACCATGGAACAAGTACCTTTTCATATCCCCAGGATTTCATCCAGAGGTGGACTTTGTGGTCCCAAGTCAAGCCTACATTCTAAGCTGGTAGCATTCAAATGCACCTTACAGGAACTATCTAGTACCTCCTTTCGTCTCCTTCCATGATGTGGTTTTGTTTCTGATGTGTTGATGTTCAGCTGCTGGACGCATCACTGATCATGCTTCAAATTAAGGTGTGCCACACCATTATAGCTCTCTCTTTCTCTCTCTCTGGCTCATCCAGACTTCTGCTTTTCCCACCGCTTGCCCCCAGGAAAACCTGATCTTTACTGCTGAATTGGAGCAAACGTCCAGCAGCAGTTGACAATTCAGCACTAAAGCAGGTATTCCTGGGAAAAGCGGTGGGGCAAACAGAAAACTCCAGTAGTGATGTATGGAAGGGAGAGCTGGACCATAAAGAAGGCTGATTGCCGAAGAATTGATGCTTTTGAATTATGGTGCTGGAGGAGACTCTTGAGAGTCCCGTGGACTGCAAGAAGAACAAACCTATCCTTTCTTAAGGAAATCAGCCCTGGGTGCTCACTGGAAGGGCAGATCGTGAAGTTGAGGCTCCAATACTTTGGCTACCTCATGAGAAGAGAAGACTCCCTGGAAAAGACACTGATGTTGGGAAAGATGGAGGGCACAAGGAGAAGGGGACGACAGAGGACGAGGTGGTTGGATAGTGTTCTCGAAGCTACCAGCATGAGTTTGACCAAACTGCGGGAGGCAGTGGAAGACAGAAGTGCCTGGCGTGCTCTGGTCCATCGGGTCATGAAGAGTCGGACACGACTAAACGACTAAACAACAACAGCAGACTGGTCATTTTAGCAAACTTACATTAATGTTCATCTTGTTCAATTAATTGGAGGCCAAGGAGCAAGTACTTTTTCATATTTCCAGGATTTCATCCAGAGGTGGACTTTGTGGTCCCAAGTCAAGCCTACATTCTAAGCTGGTAGCATTCAAATGCACCTTACAGGAACTATCTAGTACCTCCTTTCGTCTCCTTCCATGATGTGGTTTTTTTCTGATGTGTTGGTGTTCAGCTGCTGGACGCATCACTGATCATGCTTCAAATTAAGGTGTGCCACACCAGTATAGCGCTCTCTCTCTCTCTCTCTCTCTCTCTCTCTCTCTGGCTCATCCAGACTTCTGCTTGTCCCACCGCTTTCCCCCAGGAAAACTTGATCTTTATTGCTGAATTGGAGCAAACGTCCAGCAGCAGTTGACAATTCAGCACTAAAGCAGGTATTCCTGGGGAAAGCGGTGGGGCAAACAGAAAACTGCTGGGACCCATGCCTAGCAAAAATAGGACAAGTGGAAAACTGCTTGGAGCCATGCTTTCTAGGCATGGGGCAAGTGGGAGTGTGAACGAGCCCTAAGGGGGAAAGACACTGACAGAAAGTAAGCAGAATAATGACCAAAGATAAGGGGTAAGGAACTGCAGAGAAAGACATGGCCTCTCTTCTACACATTATACATATTAGATTTCTATACTTTTTGAAGGCACAAGAGCACTGCTGGGTCCTCCTTCTGGAGTGGGGAAGGGAAGGACGTATTTGCAGGCGGTTGAACCAGATGACCCTCAGGGTCCCTTCCAACTCTGATTCTATATTCTTTAAAAATTATAGGTCCTTTACTCTGGATTAAACTCAATCTGGAGTTTGAAGCTACTCCATTCTGTTGGCCAAGGAATGCAGGGGTTTCTACAGTACAGGAGACACAGATGTGACACTAAGGCTATATCCATTTTAAAAGGAAGCTATTAAGGTCTAGAGTTATCATGGATCTTTGTGCTTCTCTGGCTGTGCCATTGGCAGCGCATGCATTACAGATGGCCACCCATTATTTAATCCATTCAAACTAGGGTCATTGGGATGCATAGCCTAATAAAGAAGAAAGTATCCTGGCTTTAGTCACAGTCAGCTTTACATTTTTGGGAAGAAATGGCTTTTCGTGCTTGATGCTTGAGACCAGGCAACTCTCAGGGCTCAAGCAACATCAACCTGTGCATTTTTCTTTGGGGGGGGGGATTCAAAGATACTATATTTGTTTCCTGCCCCATCCTGAGTTTAAAGCAGCTCACAAGAAACACACAACTGTACAAATGTCTTGAATTCAGTATCTGCCACCTATTAGCTTTCCTTGGCAATCTAGAAGTTTCATGCAACAAAGGAAATGGAAGACCAGAAAAGAACCACCCCAAAGGGTGCTATATGCTTGTAAAATGCCTCTCCCTTTTTGTCAGTGGATCAAAAGTAATTGTTAGCCCAATCAAAGCATAAATATGAAATGGGCTTGAGTGCTCAGGACCTTTTGTCAAATGCTCATATCTCCCTTTGAAGCCAAAGTGGACAATACATAAAACGTGTGTTTGTATTTTACATATATTTTTGTTATTATTAAAGCAGCAGCTATAAGGTTGCAATGAAAATAACCTCCTTGAAGCCAGTGGGTGGTATTCAGCTAGCTTTAACACAGAGTAAAAGGTAAAGGGACCCCTGACTGTTAGGTCCAGTCATGACCAACTCTGGGGTTGTGGCGCTCATCTCGCTTTATTGGCCAAGGGAGCCGGGGTACACCTTCCGGATCATGTGGCCAGCATGACTAAGCCGCTTCTGGCGAACCAGAGCAGCGCATGGAAACGCCGTTTACCTTCTTGCCAGAGCGGTACCTATTTATCTACTTGCACTTTGACATGCTTTCAAACTGCTAGGTTGGCAGGAGCAGGGACCAAGCAATGGGAGCTCACCCCGTCGTGGGGATTCGAACCGCCGACCTTCTGATCAGCAAGTCCTAGGCTCTGTGGTTTAACCCACAGCGCCACCCGCGTCCTTTTAACTCAGAGTAGACTCATTGAAATTAATGGACATGTCTTAGGTAGGTCCATTAATTTATATAGGTCTACTCAGAGTAAAACATCAAATCCAGACTTTATGTGATCCCATCCCTTCTCACCATTTTGTATATTTTCTGGAATTACAAGTTAAACACCATCATTTTAAGCAGAAAAAATTATATAGAATGTTTTTTAAGTGCTCAAAGTCCTTCACATACCTAATTTCAGAAATCAATGCAACAATCTATAAATTAGGCCAGCCCATGTTATTCATATATTGCAGAAGAGGATTTTATTCTAAAAATCCTCAGGTGTGCAGTTGACTGTTCTAGTAAATCCCTTTGATATCTTATGTTTTTCCACACATTCTGCACCAGCATCACTGTGATCCTTTTTGCTTTGGTGGCCTGGCATGGGCTGGCTGGCATTGTGTTCAGATAAAACATTGGCTTTGAACATTTGCACAATTAACCACTCGATCATGATAATTAAGTGCCGCACATTGTTTTTTTAATTCAAAAAAACAGTAATTAACAGGGATTGCATGACTAATCTTCTATGACTGCTGCCACCAGGAGAATTGCACCATGTTTGAATCTGTTTCTGTACAGTAACTTCCCTATTCATATGTAGTAATCTGTCTTCATACTGCAAAGTGCACACTTTGATCAGCAGCTTCCTTTTGGTGAAAGTCATGAATGCCAGCTTAGATGTAGTGAACACACATTGCAAAAACAGACCGTACTTCAGGGAGTTTATGTAGATTGACTGCTGTCCCAGAGAAAATACCTTGCTTTTGTGCCTGAAGCAGTATGCCCTGACAACATAAATGAGATTCTTTTTGTCTAAGATATATTCAGTATGCATATAATCAGCCCTATAATCCAAGACACATAACCAGTGTCCTTGATTCATATAGATGTATTGAATGCCCCAAGGATTAATATGGTCTTGAAACATCCTGCAGTTGTTTGTGAGGTGGCACCAGTTCAAGTATCTTAATTCAGGGAAAGAAAAAATTATTTCCTGTTAAAAATCAATTTATTCGTCCTTCAAAATAGAGACAGGAATGTGCTGTAAAGCAAGGGGGTTGTCTAATATTTATTATGTTTTAATACTTTCCTCAAGTATTAATTGTGATTTAGAGGTGCGTGTGTTTAGTTTACACAAAGTTGTCTTTAGGGTGGGATGAAATCTGATGGATTGGCAATTGGATTATTTGTGGAGGGGCTATTTTTATTTTTGTAAACAATGTTGAAGGAAGAATCCATTCCCATTAAACAAGTGGGCTTTAGACTGAATATATTCTTGTGGTGCCCCAAATATCAAATATGATTTAGCATTGACTACATAAAATAAGAACATATCCAGGTTTCTACCGGTTTGAGGAATGTTCCATTGTCTTTGCCCACAACCCTCAAAGCTCACCATGCTAGCAGAATTCGGTTCTGTTAGAAAAATGGGAAGGGGTTTATAAACAAAAACCACTATCTGGCGAGCAGCTCTATGAAGTTGTTATTAATAAGACGTAGCAATTATCACTGCTATATTGCAAAAGGCTTTCAAGACTAAGCACCCAGATTCTGACAGCCTCATTCCTAGCAGGATAAATTATGGAGAGCCACGAACAGATGCGCTAAGGTGAAAGTCCAGGCTGCCCAAATCCTAAAGTCAAATATGAGAAGGAATTGGATGTGAGGATTCCACTTTCAGAAGGAGTCTTAAGTGAGCACAAGACTCTTAATTTCACAGTTGTGGGTTCAAGCCCCACATTGGGCAAAATATTCCTGCATTGCAGAAGATTGGACTAGATGACCCTCACCAGTGTGGTTTAGTGGTTAAGAGCGGTAGTCTCGTAATCTGGTGAACCGGATTCGTGTCTCCGCTCCTCCACATTCAGCTGCTGGGTGACCTTGGCCAGTCACACTTCTCTGAAGTCTCTCAGCCCCACTCACCTCACAGAGTGTTTGTTGTGGGAGAGGAAGGGAAAGGAGAATGTTAGCCGCTTTGAGACTCCTTAAAGGGAGTGAAAGGCGGGATATCAAATCCAAACTCTCTTCTTCTTCTTCATGGTCCCTTCCAACTCTACAATTCTATGATTCTGTGCCCTCTCAGAAGTGACTCCCACTGAGTTCAGTGGGGCTTCCTCCCCTTTTATGACCTGCTGCTAGTATATTGTGTCCTCCCTAAAAGAGGGCACATGTTGCAGTGAGCCCTGGAGACTGACCTCCAGGTTGTGGGTGGGTATATTGGACAGCCACAACACCCGATTGGTAGGTCCCTCCTTGCTGGGTTTAATCTGGCCAATGGGGTGCAGTCTAAACGGACTGAGGGACCTATATATACACCTATGCACGTGACCCAGAGCTTCCTCTTTCGGCTCGTGCATCGGAACACCCAACCACCTCTCCCTACTTTTAGGGCATTTTGCGATTGAACTTGCTGTGCTGTTGTGTGTCGTTTGTCATTGGGACAGGGGCACGGCAGGAATTTTCCCCACTTGGCTGATTGGCTGTTGCCATTTGGGTTTTGCCTGCTGTGTAGCAAATCGTCACAACTTGTAAGGTTGTGGATAGTCACTGGTTCAGGTGATAGGGATGGGAGAATGGTCTCACCATCCCTATGTGAAGGGTATTCCATTAAAGGAATCCAGGGACTCAACTTGGTTTGGTCAACCCCTGACAGGGGGTTGTGCCCATGGCTGAGTCCAGGGGAGCATATGGGGAGTGAACAGAGTCTGTTCCCGGGCTTTTCACCTACCTCAGCTGTTCACCCTTGGCTGACCTATGATAGAGCTCTGGGTCAGCGCTACATGCAAGGGTGCAGGGAGCTAGTTGAATCAGAGCCTATGCAATCACTCACTTTTCTGTAATCAATAAAGTTGTGGCCTAAATTCTGCCAAAACTAACATTTGAGTCAATTGTGTGTTTATTTAGGGGAGAGGTCTCTGGGTCTGAACACACAACACTCATCTCTGAAGAAATCCCCTTTCTGAGTATTGAGTACTTATTGACCCAACTCAATACTCAGCCAGAATGAGCTGGCTTTTGTGATTCAGTTCTCTGAGTTCTGTAGTCTAACCACTGCAGTCTGTCCTCAGTTGTACCCTCAGAAGTACCACCTATGCCCAGTTCTTGAGATTACTTCTCACCTGTTAGTTCTGTCATCTCATATGCTTCTGCAGAGATTGTGGCATTGGTGGTTACTCTGTCTTGCCTACCAGGTGGCTGTGAAATGAGTATTATCATCCTTTTAGGATTGTTACTCCAAATGTTCCAAAGTATTGGCAATTTGGTGTTCTAGAATTGGTGGGAATGGGTAGTTTGCCTTTAAGTATATTACCAAGAATTTAGTCTAAGGTCTATAACCCTTGGCCCCTTAAACAGAATGGGACTGATATGTGCAGATCTGCAGATTCAGGAAACACTGTTTGCAAATGGCACTCTGCTTTAATGCTTAGAACAGATAACGTATTGCTTTTGAAAAGGACAGTTTCCTTGATATTAAGTGCTTTCCTTGATGAAGGAAATGAGCAGATGGCTTTGAATGAACGCATAGCAAATTTCACAGTTGTTTTAATTCCTTTCCAACTGGTAGCAATATTTCCCTTTATCTCTCAAAAGCAATTCAATTCAGTTTAATAAAAGATCACTGATCTGCTCTTGAACTTTCCTTTTTAGAAGTCTGAATTCAAGTGAATTATCAAGTGATAATTATGATTCTATGTGTTCCAGAAACTGTGACAGCACTTTTTCTGTATTTCTGATGTATCTTGCTAATCTGCTTAATGTAGAATGTAATTACCAAAATGATAGGTGCCATATAAGACCACCGAACAGTTTACATTGCAAATTTAAAAAATGAGCATTTTATATCTTGGTCGGGGAACCTTGTTTTCAGACCAAAGGTGGAATTCCTTCATAGGGAACATTCTGAGGGGCACACGGTGAGGCAAAAATATGACTCCTACTTTTCTGCAATAGGCTAGAGTCACACAAAAGTCTAAAGCTTTTACCTTCCCACACACCCACACACCATCGTCCATCCTCCATTCAGGTAAGCAAGAGGCATTATTCAAGGGCACCTTGGTAACGACAAACTCAGTGGACAAATTGTTTTGTTTTCAGATGTACCTAAAACATGTGATTTAGTCTAATAGTACAATCCTATGCATGCAATTATCACTGTGTTCAGTGGGACTTGCTTCCTGGAAAGTGTGCAGAGGATTGCAGACTAAAGATCTCACAGGTTCTTTGTTTTTGCTGAGACAGAGTAATGTGGAGGGTGGACACCTATGTGTCATCCAAAAAGAGGAAAAAAGGGGAAACATTTGCATGTGTTAATTCATATGTGTAGAAGCATATCTTGAAATAATTACTAAAATATACGTAAAAATACATTTCATTATAGTAGGGGAGATAGCGACCTGTTGACCCGTGTGCCTTCTCAGTCTACTGACCTGCTGCTGCTAACTTCAATGGTTCATTTATCATTAAACTGGACTTGGACAGCTTCTCAAAACAGACAACTCATTCAAACAGGAGGAGGGCACACAACTTCCCTGCATAGACCCTGCTAAAGGTAAAGGTAAAGGACCCCTGACAGTTAAGTCCAGTCGCAGATGACTCTGGGGTTGCTGTGCTCATTTCGCTTTACAGGCTAAGGGAGCGGGCGTTTGTCCGCAGACATTTTTTTCTGGGTCATGTAGCCAGCATGACTAAGCCGCTTCTGGCGAAACCAGAGCAGCGCACGGAAACGCCGTTTACCTTCCTGCTGGAGCAGTACCTATTTATCTACTTGCACTTTTTTGTGTGCTTTTGAACTGCTAAAGTTGGCAGGAGCTGGGACCGAGCAACGGGAGCTCACCCTGTTGCGGGGATTTGAACTGCTGACCTTCTGATTGGCAAGTGGTTTAGACCACAGTGCCACCTGCGTCCCATAGACCCTGCTAGCTAAGGTTAAAATTAACAGGACATGTGTGTATTTATTTTGTTTAAAACATTTATATGCCACCTTTTGATTTCAAGGCGCTGTACATATGGTGTGCTGTATGTACTTGTAGCGTTCTCCATCATTTGTGAAAAATGTGTGTGTATTTACTGCGTGTGTTACAGAAGCGCAAGACTAATTGCAGCTCCTTATAGCATATGCATAGATTATGGGGTGCATGTGGCATGCAGATGTTCAATGCATCAAGCTGCAATGAATTTGTGTTTGTTTTCTGCATAGTGGTCTGTCTAATGAATAATCAAAATAAGTATGATTCTTTTGTTAAAGATGTGCTGAGGTTTCCCACTCACAGAGATCCTGTGGAATTATATGAGAGATGCACCATCATGGCTGGTAGAAGTGCTTTTGGGACACACATATGCAGTTTAGAATTCGAATCTGTAAGGGAAGAAATTACATCTGCCTATGAGCTGGAAGAAAGAATGCTTCCCTTCCCCCAAAAACAAAGGTAGAAGGAATGCAGAAAAGAGAAGAGCAATTTTTGTCAGCTGAAATCCAAAGTGGTGTTTTTAAGCAACAGTAATTACATATATTGCATATGAGGTTTCGAGGATTCAGCTGTCTCATAACATTTATAGTGTGCTTTGAGGACTGTATAATAAATCCAAACGAAAACTTCCTACCGTGTAGCATGCACAAATACCAAGATGGGGGTTTTTGTGTGGCAGATACGATTTTTCTCTTAAAATGGGATTGCAAATTAGCCTAAAACAGCTAACAACATCTAGGATTAGAAGTGTTGGTTACTTTTGCTGGTGTTTTGCTTCATTTGTTACACTCCAGCAGAACTGCTGGCACGGTGTGTTTGTTTCAGTTCTGATGATTAGTGTCATTCTTTTTCATTTGCATCACGCTGCTTGTTAGACCTCTGTTTGACTGATACAGTATGACAACAGGTAATAGATAACAATGGTGATAAAACAGTAATCATCACTGCTGGGACATAAGGAAGCCCTTTTCCTTTTCCTTGTCCGCCTCTGCCTCTCTCTGTTCTTTCTCCCTCTTCACCCCCTCCCAAGCTTTCCTCAGCTGGAAAGTTCTGACATCTGCTGGTTTGGGACATGGCTGAACAGCTGTCAGCAGCAGTTGGTGGGATGGCAGGGTGCCAGCTTGTACCATCTGTGCGCCTGACATTTCATTCTAATTAACAGTAGGGTTAATTGTTCTGGCAGGCTCAAACGTAGTGTCTAACATTACCCAAGGGAAGCGCGTACAACTGCAGGAGTGGCAGGGAGCTGGGGGAGCATTGCTAACAAACCTATTGAGGGAGAATGGTTAACAACAACTAATGATTTTACTAGCTGGCCACATGCAAGAAAGGCTGAGGTATTTCCCTCCCTCCTTTCCTCCCTCTGATGAATTATGCGAAGCCTGTAATGATGTAGAAGGAATCAGGCACAGAAAGGCTGAGACGGCTGCCTTGGGGCAATTGTGAGGGAACAATCTGCATGTTATTACTGCATATTCATACCTAATTGTGTTAGGCTTTGTTAATAGAGCAGAATGACAGTATGAAAAATCGAGCAACTGCTTTATAGCCAACAAAGCTAGTGTGTTCCTCCCCCCTCCCCACTATGAGTGCTGACTGATCATTTAGACATTTAGTTGCTCAATATGACAAGTCTACCATTTGTTAACTTGACATATTGTAGTTCATAAAGATGTATTCTAATTTTACTTTTAGTTTATTCTCAATTTTATACAATATTCATGATAGCAATTTGAATGGGGATATTCATGGCCATTGTTAGAAGCTATGATTCAAATGAAAGTATTTTCAGCATGAAGCATTGCCATTGTTTTATGATGTATTAATTTTAATGTTTAAATAGCTCTCTCATATGTTAATCCAACATAAACCAGGCATTGATGAGAAATCCTTATTAAAGTGAGGCCTGTGTGCACTGCTTTGGTTAATGCCTCTGCATTTTCATAATAAAACTCCTTTTCTTTTTTTAAAGAAGTATGGAATTTTGATTAAGCGAAGCAGGGTCATATTTGAGCTGTGCTGAATTTGTGCCAAAATACCAGTTCATGCTACTGAAGATCTGTTGCATTTATACATGAAAAGAAATACATTTCGAGTGTCTGTAGTTAGATCAGGGTACACTTACTTTATAAAGTTCTTCTGCACCAAAACCCTTTACAATATTTCCTTTCTTTTTAATTTGGGTTTACCCTCTCAGCCTCTCAATACTCAGCTTTGTTCATTTAATGATTCTTAGGAACTTTAAGTTCAACAGTGGTAGAACAACTACTTTACATGCAGAATTCCCCAGGTTCAGTCCCAGGCAGGTTCCTAGCAATATCTGAAACCCTGAGACCAGGTGTAGAGCAGCCTTTGCTTCCCAGATGTTTTGGACTGGGACTGATGGTAGTTGCAATCCAAAATGTCTGGAGAGCACCATGTTGGTGTAGTCCATATTGAGCTAAATGGATTGATGGTCTGACTCAATATAAGACAGATCCCAATATTCCTATGCTGCCATCACCACAGCCAGTGTGGTAGTCTGTCAATACTTTTGAAGCCAATCCGTACTTAACAAATCCCTACTCTGTACTATCACTTGGCTTTCTGCATTTCTAGGTAGGGCAGCAATATATGCAGCCATCTCACACATATCTTTTTCAGGTTGGTGCTACCAGAATCACATGCTCTGACTTAAATTAACTTTGGCTCTCCTAGTTGATGATGTATTTCTAAGGTACCTCCACCCAGCACTAAACACTGTGGTCAGTCTTGATTTACAGCACATGACATATACTTTCCTTTTATACTGGATCAGCAAAAAAAAGTGTTTGTTCATTTATTTTGTTTATATGCAATTATAGCTAAAAACAAACGTGGTTGGTTAAGTAGTATACATTCTAAGCAGCTATTTTCAAACCAGTATTTAGATGTCCTATCCATGATATTATTTAAATGGTATCATTTGTGCAACTTAATTATGTAGTAAAATACTGGAGGATTATGGTCAGAGAGCATATGATATGGCTGCAGCACTCAGTTAATTTATGAGTCCTCTAAAATTGTGGATATTTGCGGGTAATTTTATGACTTCAGGCATAGAAATATGGTGCCAAACATAAGTTTTGTTCTTTTGTGGTTTGCAAAAAAAAAATCAAAGTATATTTTAAAGACTTACGTTGAGCATCTGAAGTCTCAGCTTTCATCCAAGGATAACATGATTCACTTCTTTCCCCAATAACTTTAGGTCGCTCTGATTGCGGACATTTCAGTTTACATAGGGATGTGTGCTTTCAGAGACAAATGCCCTTCTCAGGAGTTTATTGTATGGAGAAGGCAAGTTGGTGAAAGCCACTAGGATGCACATTGGTCCTTAGTTGGCCCTCTTGAGATACTAACCATTTCGGGTCACCAGGGAACAGTTATCTGAGCTTGAAAGCCAACATTCCAACTCCAATTCTAAAATTTGCCTGGTCAGGTGCAGGTTTGACATTCACTACCCCGAAGTTGTGCACTTTTTGTCAATGCTGCTTTCTCGTGGTATAACTTCTGAAGTAGAGAGGCTGCTCTACGCATAAAGGCACTCTGAGCAAATTAGATACCATTGGCAGTCAGCTCTTCAAATTGCACAGGGAGCTTCCATGCAGAAGTTAACTCTCAATCTTGTAATTTGGGGGGGGGGAGCAGTGGCAGGAAGACCACGGGGCATTGCGGGTGGGACTAAATGTGAACCCTTCTGCCCCTTTAAACACACTTGCCCTCATATTGAGAATAATACCTGAACAATCCTATGCCAATTTAATGGAAGTCTCACTAAAATCTATGGTATTTATTCCCAGGAATGTGTGCACAGAATTGCAGCCTTAGCCAAATTCAACCTGGACTATTTTCCAACACTCTTTCATATGCTATAGGGGAAGAAACACACATGAATTATTTTCAAAACAATATAAACAGGCCTGGAGCTAATGCAATTTCTTGCGCATGGAAGATGCTAAACATATTGGCCTGAAGCAAAAACTAATAACAAATCTTGATTAGGTTTAATGTAATTATTCTAAAAGTATTCCCACTTCTCATGATTTCTATTCTTTGGTATGCTTAATTGTAGAAACTTATGTTGCTCACTTACCAGCCAGTGAAGAAACATGCTAGTAGGTAAAGGTAGTGAAATTGTTCCTTGTTGCTTGGATGTTCTTTTGTACTGTGCTTTGTGCTCTAGTTAACTGGTATTCCTTTCAACCCGACTCTTCATGTTTTCTAGGTTAAAGAAAAAGTGAAAGCTTACCCAGATAAACCAATGACTATTTGTGCATTTGCTGTAGCAGTAAATGATAACAATACATATCAATTTCAATAGCATTGTTAAAGCGCTGGGTAGCCAGTGTGGTGTAGTGGTTAAGAGCGGTAATCTGGGGAACCGGGTTTGTGTCTCCGCTCCTCCACATGCAGCTGCTGGGTGACCTTGGGCTAGTCACACTTCTCTGAAGTCTCTCAGCCCCACTCACCTCACAGAGTGTTTGTTGTGGGGAGGAAGGGAAAGGAGAATGTTAGCCGCTTTGAGACTCCTTCGGGTAGTGATAAAGCAGGATTTCAAATCCAAACTCCTCCTCCTCCTCCTCCTCCTTCTTCTGATGGCAACAGCACTGTGACTTTGTGCCCCAAGGCCCCCAAGCCCTTCCCCAAGTAAATAACTTCACACTGATACGTAATTTTGGTTTAAGTTAATGGGCAAAATTTAGGCCATAACTTTATTGATTACAGCAAAGTGAATGGTATTGGCTGAGGCATAGGCAACAGACTATAACTGACTCTTGCCTCTCAGGCTGGTAGTCTGAAAGGGTAAACACCAAACGAGGGAACAACATCGATGAAGGTCAACCGAAGCTCACCCCAGGGTTCCTGTGGTCCTGGCATGGCCCTAGCCCCTTAAGCAGACTTCGGACAAGATCCAGGACCCCCAGGTTCCTTTACTGGAATACCCTTATTTATGGAGGGGCAGGTTGATAGTGGAGCGTAATTATTTCAAAGTGTGAACATACCAATTCAAGCTGGTTAGGAAATAGTTTACAGAAGGGGTGGGAAACTACAGGCCTGGGTGTCAGAGTTTCTCTGGGGACTCTTCCCCAGGCCACACTCTTCACTGGCCCTGCTTTGCACCCTCCCTGAGAGCTTTTGCCTGGCTGGAATGTGCCTTTGAGCTCTGATAATGCCTCTTGCTTACCTGGATGGTGGCTAGAGAGTGAAATGTGAGTGTGTAGAAGCCAGCCTGCTGTACAATAAATGCACATTTCTTGCTCAACCCACTATTCTCACTGGCTCCACCTATGAATGATATGTGGCCCCCAGAAGATTGCCTGCAAAGGAATACAGCCCTTGGGCTGGGAAAGTTTCCCCATTTCAATCAACACTGAATTTGGGCTATTTCTAAGCTACCTGAATAAATGAGACCAATTGGACTAACAGCATGAACTATGCTCATGTGGGTTCCTTACCATTTCTCCTACACATACCCACACACCCACACCCCAATGCTGGGCTCGGTCTGGTGACATCACATATGCGAACAGATATCTAGTTGCCCTCATTGTGTCAATGTGCGTAGAAACTAGCAAAGGTAGCATGACCCCCTGGAAGTTTGCCCAGTTGAGAATGTGGCCTTCAGGCTGCCAAAGATTCCTACCTAAGGTTTACACCCTTAGAAAGATAGTAAATAGACCAGAGGCTAAACTGAGTCTGGCCTGATTTGAAAGGAAACCATCCCACTTCTCCCCCCACCCCTTGAAGGCACCTCATGGGCCTCTGATGGAAAGGCATATAAATGTTTAAATAAATGAAAGAATAAGTGCCTTAATTGAACATTGTGAGCCTTTTAAAAGCATAGCTAGAGCTCATCTATTTCTCTATTCTAAGCTCTCCCCAGTTTGCTAGTCTCACCTAGAAGAGGATACAGTTACTGTCAGTTCAATGTTCCACGAAATAAGTCAGCTCCAACCTTTGGTGAATGGCACTTTGCTCTTTTTTTGAAAAGGCTTTTGGGCACAGTATTGAGGAACTGCCTGACTTCCTTTCTTTTTAAATCTCTCATCATTGAAAGAAGCAGTGCCAGAACTCACCATGAACCCTTGTTCTCTTAGAATGGCAATGGCACCCACCTGAGAGGTGTCAGAACTGAGTTCTGGTGAGTTCTGGTGGAAAAAAGCCCTAGAAAGAAGCCAACGAGAGCAAAGAAAAAACACAGGTCGGGAATGGTAATGTAATGGTTTAAGATATGGCCTTTTCTTCTGAAGACCTCCTTCACCCTGTGCACTGAATGATATAGTGTTGCATGAGGTGTTGTGCTACATATACACAATATGCACAGTTCCTTTGCTACCTTGTGATTTCTGCTGATTCCCTTGCAGTTACAGCCCTCCGTGTCACACCCCATTCTGTACTGAGGGTCATTAAATGTAGTTGGGTCAGGAGATGGGGGAAAAGAAGCAGGAACCTGCAGTTACGAACCAACTCATCGTACAGGGTTCTTTTTTTGGGTGGGTGGGTATGCGGTGGGGTATGTGAAGCACTCAAGCCCAGATAGAAGTTTGCTACCTCAATGACCCTAAATCTATGTCCGGCACCAGTAACATAACACCAAATAGTGGTAGTGAAAAAGGACTAAAACAATACATTGTGAATATGTTTATCTTCAATATCTAATGCACATATCAGACAAATCTTTTTATGATGCCACATCAACAAGTAGAACGTAAGTAAAATAAGGGGATGGGGGAAAAAGAGTTGACTCCTTTTATAAGCTAAGATTTATAGATTTTTACAGATGTGAATGTTTGGCAAACTCTTTTAAACACCTCCTTATAAGCTAGAAATTGTGAAAAAAATGGTTTGGATAAGTTTTCTGAAATTGGAAAAAGAAGTTGATGTTGGCTCTCTTTTCCCCCTCCCCAATACACTTGGTCATTTGAACATAACAATTGGATGAACATTTGATATCAATAATTCTATATTTTATTGCTGTTGGATGTACATTGCAAAAATTAATATATCTTATCCAAGAACATTTATGCATTTCACTAGAAATCCTAAGAATCTTTAACTACCTTCCAAGATTATTGCCAACAAGCAGTTTTTCCAGGGCTCATTGTTAAGTATGAGCCCTTAATAATGACAGACTATAGTATTTACTGTCAAAGCTGTTGCCTTCTAATTCCCCAGTGTGTCCTGGCCTGGTGCCTCTTGTGCCTGTTGAGATGAAGAGCTATTGTGGTGGTTGAACAGAAACTGTAGGAAAGCATTCTGTTTTGGTTTGGGGGTTAGGAAAGAAGGCATTTGCCCGCACTTGGTACAGGAGTTCAACCAGACCTGCAGTGAAACAGACAGCAGCTGAGAACAAGAAACAGAGATGACCCAGATATCATACAAAGTTAAAAGGTGATCTCTTTCTATTCACTGTTCTCATTTTGTTTTTAAGTGAGGCAGAGAGTACTGTTCACCGGTACATGCCCTTACTATTTAGGAGACTCTGAAAGCAAGATGACCCAGCATTTGTTCAGTTTTAATTGAATGTTCATATAGGGCATTTCCGTCTGTTTGGATTGACTGTAAAAGAGGTTTGGGCTTGGTTTTGCTATTTGTCATGATCCTGGAACATTTGACTTGGTATGATTGCTCGAGCTATTTGTTCCACAGTTGCCTCCGCTCTGCTTTGTAGCACAGTAAGTGTTTAGGTAGGATTGGGATGAAGGTGGTGATGGCTTGGGTGGTGGCCTTTCTCTGGGAGTTAGGGATGAGTTAAACGCTATAGTTCTATCCCCACAGGAAAGTTGATGCAAGAAGCTTTTGTCTAGCAGAGCTCCATGAAAATATTTTAGCTTTGCCCTTGTGGGCTCCATGATCCTGCATTGGTTTCCAGATGGCCATTTCCTTCCTTCATCTCTATACTCTGAGATCACTTTCTTAAGCATAGAGTCATGAAGAAGCCCCATAATATTTAATGCTGTATTGTTTTTAACACTCGATTGGGAGCCGCCCAGAGTGGCTGGGGAAACTCAGCCAGATGGGCGGGGTATAAATAATACATTATTATTATTATTATTATTATTATTATTATTATTATTATTATTACCTAAAAGCCCACCACCCATTCTTTTAGTTATCTAGGTCCACTGTATGTCCTCACATTACCTCGTTAATATATTCTTACAGAACTAACTCACAAATGCTATCCAATTACTGATAGCATTTTGACCCAGATCGTGCTTTTCTTTCCCCATCTTTTCTTGTATTTTCATAGCAACCAAGGATTGGTTTTTGTGTGTTTTTATGGGAAAGCAAACTTACCTAAGTAGGAACATTATTCGTAATGAACATTAATTATTGGAATAATTAAATATCATCACCCTTAAAAAGTAGATAAGCCCCCATGTAATTTTTAGTATGGTTAAAACAAATCACCTGTGTCTCCAGGTAGGTCTGGGAAAGATTCCCTGAAATACTGGAGACCCCTGCCAGTCAGTGTGGGCAATACTGGGCTAGATGGACTAGTGGTCTGACTCAGTATAAGGCACCTTCCTATGTTCCTGTGAACCACACCATTCATTGTGTATTTTTGGCATTTATAGCACGTAATACACAAAGTGCTTCACATAGATTACCTAGAGTTGCTATACATCCAGTTATATCTGGAATACTGCAGCCGCAAGCAGTATCCAGGTGGAAATCACCGAAACGTCTGGGAAAATTCAGACGTATGGCAGCCCATGTCTGCAGTGTCTTTCTTGCCAGTTTTCCTCAGAAAGCTCAACAAAGCTCTGGCCAACAGGTTTGTTTTTTTTAAAAGCAAAAAGCTCAACAACTTTTCTGTATAGCAACCCTAAGATTACCTCAGTATTACTTCCAATACCTGTGTTAGGTAAAGCATTTTTACTCTATGTTTCATATTGTTGTGTTTTTTAGCAGGACATTCTCTGGGATAAGCTAAGTATAGAAAGCTTTCTGATTTCTTTCAAATGTATTTTAGCGACAAGAATTAGCATTTATGTGATAGTTCCTGAGTGTTCATTAAGCTCTTTGACTTCCACAGGAAATTCTTTTGAAGCAGTTTTTAAAGAGCATTAGACTATTGTCAAGATTTTAAAGCAAGAAGCTTTAAAATCTTTGACTTCATCATAAAAATAGTCTAGATTCAGCCTTAGTGGAGGGAACAAATACTTAAACTGACTGCTACTACTAGTAATAATAATAAAACACTGTCTATACACCAACCTTGGCCAACCTGGTGCCATCCAGACTCACCCCCTTTACTACAACGCTCATCAATCCCAACCAGCCAGTATGGCTAAAGGCCAGGAATTATGGGAATTGTAGCCCAACCATGTTTGAAGGGCACCAGGTTGGGGGCAGCTGCTGTAAGCAGTCCTTCTTACATATGTGTAACCGTTCGATTTACAACATATTTATCAGAGAAATGTTTTGGATGTATTCTGTGGCACGTTGCTGCCCCCTGAACATCCAGGAGCGGTGTTTGTACATCCGAGAAAGACTTCAGAAAATGTACCTTCTGCTCTGCTGCAGTGTAACTGGAAGACAGACAATGTCCCAGATATCTGCTATCCTTGCATTTCTCCTGTTCTTGTGAGCACTGCAGGAATCCATCTTTTGGAGCAAAGGAAATGGATTGAGAAGGCAAATACCTTGATGTTACTTATGCTCTTGTTCAGCAGGGGAGCTCTGTTATAATGGTGTACCTGTATGCTCAGTAAGTTCTGAGTCTATTACTAGCAAGCTGTCCAACTTCTTTTCCAAGCAAGCATCCGGTATACAATGGCGAGAGTATAAGGCACGAGTGGTTCTTTGCAATTTGCCTTTCATAGTTCTGGTATGAAGGCCAGGCACCAATTCTCAGTAAATCCTGACAGAAGAGTGTTCTGATAGACCCCAGCAGTAGCCCTATGCTGGGAACTCTAGGGGTGCTAGCTCATTGTCATAGCGTCCAATCAATTCTAAGAAATGCTCTCAAATCTTGACACTTTTGAAATACCAATAATCCTCCACTTCAAATGTATTCTGTACATTGAATAATTGTACCAGAACACCAACTGCAAATGCCACAGCCTGAGGTCCAAATGTGGCATTCTTTAACCCTTCCATTTACGAGAAGAAGAGCCTAGCTCATTGGCAGTTACTTGCAGCAGATAATAGATCTTTCTCAACCTGAGGGTTTTCAATTGACTCAAACCTCAGCTGTTGCGATTTTCTGGGCCTAATGAGGCTCTGCTGACTGTAACTCCACTTATGTTTTCTGATGTGGGCAGGAGTCAAAGTCAAGCTATCGCTTCATTTTTTCCTCCCAAGAAACTCAAAGCCTACCATGAAGTCTATATCTAAAAGCAACTTGACAGTCTGGTAAGTCTAGCGAATTTTAGAAAAAGAATGGAAAGACCAACAGATAATAAAAAATGAATATGATACGTTTTTATTGCTTGTCGATCTCTATACCTTTTACTAAGACCTGAAACTTAATAAATACCAAGATCCAGCTGTTCCTAATACAAGTGATTTAGACAACAATGAAATAAGAACAGGAGGAGCTTTTAAATGTCTATAAATGGGGGAATAAACAGAACTGAGTTAAAGTAGAAATTTATGGGCAGGATATCTCTCCTCTTGAATCTCAGGTAACTTAAATAATAACCAGTACTTTATCTTTCCTCATATTTTGCCTTATGGAACTTACATCAGATATATACGTAATTCTCTTCTAAATCCTTTTAACATTCTCTCTGAAGTATGGAATCCCAAGCTGATCAGAGTATTGCAAATTTGAAGTTGTTGTAAAGGCTAAAATAGTGTTGGCCTGTGGGAATACTCCAGTTTGACAGCCATGATAATACCTAACTGCCTGATCCCATTGGGTTTTGGGGAGGCAGATCTGAACTGCACCTGAAGAAATCTCCCTTCACCCCACAAAATGTAATCAACTACCAGTGGCGGACTTGGGGCCCTCAAATTTCAGTGGCGCTCTGAAATATATAGCTTATAATATATTCTCAGACATATTATAAAAATTCATTGTCTGTTACATTTAATTGCATAATTCCTCCCAATACGTATTTATTTCGCAAATCCTAAGTAGAATTTTTAAACACTAACCTGTTTAGCATAACATCCTTAGCTCATGATTCATTCTTCCAACTTAAAGGTAGTAAAGATAGTATACCTTAGATACCTTCCAGTAGAATACTGACTACAGCCTAATACAATGCCACTATACAGCATTTTAAAAAGCTCTGCTTGACTCAGATGTAATAGTTTAACTGCAGAAATGTATCAATTTTAAGTATTCAAAGTATGAAGCTTTTATTATGGGTTCGGGCATAAAATGAAAGAAATTAGACATTTAGGCATTTGTATGTGCCATTCAAGAAGTGCCTTCTCTTATGCTTTTTCACTAAATCCAGCTAGAAAATGCTGCTTTGGTATGGTGCATAAGATACCAAGACAACTGGCGACTGCATGAAAATTTAATCTAATTTAAGAAATTGAGATTCTTGGACATTTTGACCTACTTTGAAAAGGGCAAATTAGTGCTGGCACCTTTAGCTGCAGTTCTTAATGAGATCCATCTGCTATAAATGAGGAAAGTTGCCATAAACAGTACTGGACCGGAGAGAATGTATTGCAGCATAGCAATATATAGTAAACACTAGACCTTTCGAAAATGCAAAGATGGGAGATAATTTTCACAGACTTGTCGAAGAATAGCCTGGCGACCTGGAGCTGCGTGAGCCCCTAATGTGCACTGCATATGGAGCTGATCACAATTTTATTCCACGTTGGGCTAAAATTTTGAACACAACCTCCATCACATGCCGTCGCTCCTTCACAGGAGCTACTTGATCAGTGTGCAAGTATATCGAGTGTCAGATGTAGGTTTTGAGGGCCGTTGGGCAGGATATTTTCCAAGGATCCCCTTCCTCAGTGAATCTTCCTCAATTCAGCAAACCCAGGGGCTTCTTGTCAGTGCCCCCCATTGGGGTGTTGCTCCTTGATAGATAGCCAACCACACGCTTGGCACCAGCCCTAAATATAACCATTTGTTTTACAGGTACTCTAGTGCTTTTTTGGTGTAGCTTATGAGATTGATGGGAAACAATTTATGAAAGTAAGGTGGCATTTGAATGGTGATGAATGAAACTGATCTGGGAGCTAGTCTGTTTACCGGTCTGTCATAATTAAGAATTAACAACCTGAGCCTGATCAGTGTTGTTATGATGCACAGAGTTGCATAGGCCAGTGTTACCATAGTAGCATCCTGCAAGTGGTAGACAAACTGGTCCTTCCTGCTGTGCTACTGTTGTGGAGGGTGGGTTGATTAAAATAATAAATAAAAAATCAATCCTCCTGTCAGATGGGAATATCCCCTCACCCACCCCATTTAGGATAGTCCACCATTCTTCAACAGAGTTTCTCTTCTTTTAGCAAAGTAAGCAGCCCACGTGTATGTCAAACAGAGCTTTAATAACAAAGAAAATTGTAACACAGTAACATACTATCTGAAAGAAACCAAAGCAACATCTTGAGACAAAAAGCAAGAATGACAGTTGGTCTCTCTAACTGAACTTAACTGAACACCCGAAGGGAGGGGCCGATTCCATAGCACAACACAAAGCCCCGCCCACCAGATGCCAGACATTCTACAATTCAAATTAGGCCCAGTGTTATTCTGACAGCTACTTGGTTTGCATCCAATGCAATGTGAGTGCAAGGGCCAAAGGCTTATCTAGCCCAGCATCTTGTTTCCCACAGTGGCCAACCAGATGCCTATGGGAACCCCACAGGGAGGATACGAGAACAGTAGTTCTCTCCTAGTGTTGGTCCTCCAGTGACTGGTATTCAGAGACATCCTGCCTCTGTTCCAAGCATAGAAGGCAGCTCCTAGGGGGTGTGCTGCCCCCCCCCCAGTTTGATGACCATTGCCATTTGAATGATGTGTGTGTGCCACGTCATGTGATTGATTATATAGATGGGGCTTACCTGGGCCCCCTAGCGTTTTATTCAAGTTGGCACCCTGGTTTCAAGAGTTTGTATAGCCATCATGATTAGTAGACATTGGTAGCCTTATCTGCCCTTTTAAAATGTCTAATCCACTTTCAGAGCCATCCAAGCTGGTGGCCATGGCCACATCTTGTGGCATTAATTTTTGGGTGAGCAGTGTCAGGCTGCAGGGAGAGAGGGGAATTGGGGGAAATCAGAGGCAGTTTGCAGAAGTAGAAGAGCCAAGGAACCATTGCTAAATAGGGCTGACTTTTGAGTAAACATTACTAAAAGATCTTATCTCTGGGGACAGGCATTGCTGGATAATATAGGAAGCTAACTTGCACGTGGAGCAACACATTTAATTCTGCTTCTAGGTGATTATGAAAAAACAGTGCCTCATTTGTATTAAAGTGCTACAGTATGGAAACAAATGAATTCTGACTAAATCAACGTCCAATTCATACATTACATAAGCAGTGCATACCATCCAACATTTCTCCAGTAAAAATAGGGATGGCCTATTAAGTAACAATTAGTGATGTATGGAAGTGAGAGCTGGACCATAAAGAAGGCTGATCGCCGAAGAATTGATGCTTTTGAATTATGGTGCTGGTGGAGACTCTTGAGAGTCCCATGGACTGCAAGAAGATCAAACCTATCCATTCTTAAGGAAATCAACCCTGAGTGCTCACTGGAAGGACAGATCCTGAAGCTGAGTCTCCAATACTTTGGCCACCTCATGAGAAGAGAAGACTCCCTGGAAAAGACCCTGATGTTGGGAAAGATTGAGGGCACAAGGAGAAGGGGACAACAGAGGACGAGATGGTTGGACAGTGTTCTTGAAGCTACCAGCATGAGTTTGACCAAGCTGTGGGAGGCAGTGGAAGACAGGAGTGCTCTGGTCCATGGGGTCATGAAGAGTCGGACACGACTAAATGATTAAACAACAACAACAACATTAAGTAACAATAACAATAATACTATTATATCCCACCCATCTGACTGGGTTGCCCCAGCCATTCTGGATGACTTACAACACATATAAAAACATAATAAAAGATTAAACATTAAAAAACTTTCCAATACAGGGTTGCCTAAATATGTCTTCTAAAGGTTGTATAGTTACTTATCTTCGTGGTTCGGAGGTTGCATAACTACATACCCTCCAACATTTCTCCGATGAAAATAGGGAAAAGTGAAACATTCTGGGATCAAATCAGAAACCAGGACACCTTCTGTAAATCCCAGACTGTCCCTGGAAAATAGATTCAGGTAGGTAACCGTGTTGGTTTGACGCAGTCAAAATAAATAAAAAATTGTCCAGTAGCACCTTAGAGACCAGCTAAGTTTGTTCTGGGTATGAGCTTTCGTGTGCATGCACACTTCTTCAGATACTATCTGAAGAAGTGTTGATGCACACGAAAGCTTATACCTGGAAAATAGGGACACTTGGAGGGTCTCTGTGTGGTTGTCATATGTAAATCCTAACCCCTCTACACACAGATAGTGGGAAATGATGATCAAGTGGCCTGCGTTAGCTGTAACCACACTAAGAAAGTCCTTGTCTGCTTAGAATGGACCTAAGGCACATGGTACCATTTCAGAAAAGCAGCTAGTTGATTCCAGCATGTTTTCCCATGAAGACTGATCACCTATCTAGAATGAGTCTTATCTGTATGTACTTGCAGGGAGGCAGATGTATCACTGAATTTTTACCTTTCTGTTGATATGCAAATTCAATGCCAAAGCAAGCAATGAAAAGCAATTAAAAACTGCAACAGATGCAGAGGGTAGTTGGGCCCAAATAAACCATATCACGAGTTTATATTTTAGTACATTTTTGGTATAAATACTAAGGATACTTGAAATCCACATTGATTACTGCTTGGCCTCACAAGATTAATTCTTAGTAGCAACATTCAATGGATTTGTTCTGTTCCATGACAATTTTATTACTGGTTATAAAATGAGATGGTAGCACAATCAACTCTTTGCCGATTGCTTTCTACCAAATTGTGACTCTTGCTTCTAATATAATGTCAGTTCCTGCTGTGGGCCTCCTCTGGCATTTTTTGCACTTGCATGTCTAACAGGATTTTGAAAAAGCGGCTTGGGGGGGTGTTAAAATCAGCTGCCTGCTTATTTGTTTCTGAGAGACAGGCCTCTTGTCAGTGAAATCCCTGTAAAAGTATGTGCCCGGATGTGTTTTGAAAGTGCCTAAGCTAGTATGTGGTCCCACATAATCATGTGTTAGAGCATCTGAAAAATATAAGTGTTTCTTCCCCCTAATGAAGTTCATGCTTAAGACTGTTACATACAGTTCCATCCATGCTCGTACATTATAGAGGTGGTTTAATCATCCGTAAGAAATTACTAGCTTCTCTGTTCGTGAAGCATGACATTTCAATTGCACAGCCAATAAAAGAATTACACAAGGAGAGCTGAAATGATTTACTGTATAGAAAGCCACAAGACCAAGGTTACCATGGTGAGCTTACCTTTCTGTGCAAACAAGGTCAAGTGAGAGTGACCCATCAGTGGACAACCTTCAGTTCTAACATAGTAATATATTGCTCCAACAATGGTTTGTTGGCTTCCTTTTTAAATAACTCGCAACATTTAACCATTTTGGGGGAAGTAGGGGAAATCACAAGTCTGCATTTTCAAGGTCTGGGCAGCTGTAAATAGAGTATATGCACTCCATTTATATTAGCAGTATTTGTAACAAGCAACTTCAGAGAGAAACCCTCCATTTCATAGATTTCTTTATGAACCATATTGCTTATGACGTGGTTTCTTGGGATCTGTTTTATGCTAATCGTAAGAAACAATTTATAGACACTTAAAGGTGTGTGTGCAATTGAAAATGAAGAGCCTTCTGAGATTTACTTCTTGTCCTTCATGGTACATTATAAAACTTCTTTCCATTGTATCTGGGATGAAGGGATCGTTGGTAATCATTTCTGTGCAGATCTTGCCAAAGGGCAGGGGGTGGGGTAGGGAAACACCAGATAAATTAAAATGTTTGAATAAAATAGTTCAGAAGAAACTGGAGAGTTTATCTAACATGTCTCTGAAAAACATTTTGTTGATGCAGAAAATGAAGACTATACTAATAAATGTCTCTTGAATTTCATATGCTGTAAGAAAATGAAGCCCTTTGGGTTATGAATCTTGGATTTAAAGAGGAAGTCATCAAATATTTAAGGTGAAAATGCAGTAACACATGCTAGCTGTCATGTGTAAATTTGGTGAATGTTATGACAAGGTTTTTAAAACATTCATAGTTGGGAGTATTTTTATGAAAACATTCATTAATTCAAACCGACATTCATATTGGGCAACCTGCATTTCACACACACACACAAAAATTCTAGATGAGAGATCATTGTTAAGCCACAAAAATATGGTTGAAATATATAGCAGTCGTGTTTAAATTATACATTATAAGGCATACATATCGGTATGTTGTCATATTATGCATTAAATTTAGTGCATAAATCAGGCTGTTATAATTCTGATGTTGCCAAAAGGCAGAAAATATGACAAACACAACTAGGCATGTAGATATTATCATACTCTATAATTCAATGAGCATTTGTTTTATGTAAATTAACTTCTGTTAATAAAAATTACATTCATTTATTACTCCAATTCTATGTGATAATTATAAAAGGTCTTTTCTTTCTGGAAAATATTGCAGAATGTGAATAATCCATTTGTTTAATATCTTTATAAACAACATCCTACCATAAAATTTGCCGTGGAAATGAAAGCGTTATTGATTTCTGTAATAATTTTATAATATTACTACATTGCAATGCTGAAACAGCTAATCTAATTTTGTGGCAAACTGTGTATTTAAAGCTGTGCATGAACTTGCAAAAATGTGGAATATAAACAATATGTATTAGATGACAGATGGTTACAGTTCATGTTTTGTCTGGGTTGAGGCAAACCATGAGCCTAGGTTCAGATGTAAGCTTAAGCCATACTATGGCTCTGAGTAGTGTGGCAGAAGCAAGACAGGAGGAGGAGTGAGGTGCACATGTGCTCTTGTCCATGCTTAACCATGGTTTGTCTTAAGTGTTACATGCAGACCAGGGCATACTGATACTTTAAAACAGTAACCAGTATAAACACCAAGCAGTTGTGAAAGCAAGTATGGTATATATGTAATGCATCAAAAGAAGACTTGGTCAAAGATTTCTGTCCAGTGAGCATCATGCACAGGAGTGGAATATGTGCACAGAAGTACTGTTTCAGGTTGGGGTAAAGAGGAAGGCAAAGTTCAGAGCAAGCTTCAGATTTCTTCTCCTGAAAATGTCAAATATTTAAATTGCAAAATACAGTGCATTTAGAGAACAACTTTTGTGACTGCTGCTTGACATCATAAGCACACCAGGGAGCTTTTCTGGACCAGGCCAAAGGCCTATCTGGTCTATCTTCCAGCCAATGGGAATCCCACTTGGAGGACCTGAGTGTGACATCACTCTTCACATTTGTGATGCATGCTGCCCCTAGCCATCCAGCCTGTTTCATCATTCACAGTTGCCCAGAGTTATCAAGGAGAAGAACAAACTCATTAAGGCTGGAGAGGGCACTTAGGAGAGGTTGTGTCAATAGTCTACTGTAATTTGTCATTCAACAGAGAGACTAGGCCTAGATAGACACACTGGGTCTGTTCACTTGAATATACCCTAGAGCATTCATGAATTCAACAAGAAACCATAAGTCTCTATGGGTGGAGTACCTTAATAGTTCCTCCACCCCCCATGGGGATAGGAGTTGCCACTGTGAGACCAAACCTCACGAGGAAATGGTCTGACCCTGACAATAGTATTACCTGAGCCACCACCCCTCCTCTTTTTTAGACTGTCTCCTTCATAACCTGGAGCACAAACTACATCAAGGATATTCCTTGTTTGATTACAAACTGAAACAACTCCATGGTTATCACGGAAGTCATGAGCTGGCCCACCCAAGACCACGTGAATGTTGATTCCCCAAAACCATAATTTTAGAGTTCACCTAAACTTGGTATAAGGGATGCTTCTGGGCAGCAGAGGGTTAGGTACACATCATCCTGTCTCTTTGGCCTAGTAGGGGCAAATCCTCAAAGCTTGCCCCCAAGTGGAGAGGTCTCCTAGTGAGGGAGATAACATCACTATGGGCAATTGCAACCTTCTCTCCAAACCCTCCAAATTGTGTTGATGCTGCACCAAGTGCTCAGATGAGCACAACTGGGCCAGTTAACCCAGTTCTACATGTCGGGTCAGCTCCCTCATGCTACCTTCTCTCTGCATACTTGTTGTGCATGACAGTAATACAAGTTGCTGCTTAACCTGAGTTGGTTTCTTGTTTGTCTACATTTCATGTAGCAGTGCCTGGCACAACAAGCTGATAAATAAGCCCACAAAAAGATGCTAACCTGCTAAAATATTTGTTAGCTTGCTTGGAACTGGCAGAGGAGTGACAAGAGTTCCATCCTTCTTGTAGCAACTCTCTCTGCTGGTCGCAGAAGTGGGGACTTCCGTCCCCCTAGTAGCCCACTTGGTTTCTTCACTGTCCTGGTTCCACTCATGGACACAGCATTCAGACCCTTGGTTTGACTGTTCAGAAAATGGCTACACTGCTTAAATATACCAATTACATCAGGCAAGTCCAAAATCCAGCTGGTTTCAAACGGCCCCCCAGGCAATTTTGAAAAAGCAATCTCTTGCGGCCCCCGAGCGCCTGCCCACCAAAGCCATTTCCTTTTTGCGGGCTCGTCACGAGCTCTCCCCTGTGGCTAGCCCCCGCACCATTAGGGAGTCCTTGGCTGCATCACTCCTTGGGTCGACCAATCTGGTCAGCCGGGGGGGGGGTGGCTAAATAAATAAATACTACAGTACAAGTTTTGGAGGTTCATGCTTCAGTGATGACAGTGTCAGAGGGGTGGCTGCCGTCTTGACCCAGTGCCGGATTTATGTACAGGCTAAGTAGGCTGAAACCTAGGGCCTCTAAATCTAGGGAGCCTCACCAGCCTGCCCACTCCCCAGCAGGCAGTCTCCCCTTTCCCAAAATTGCAAACCCAAGACTTCATGTGACAGCAGGGCAACTCAGGCCTCTAAATCTAGGGGGCCTTGCCAGCCTGCCTGCTCCCCAGCGTCGTAGTTTCCCATCTTCCAAAATTGTAAACCCAAGACTTCATACAAGGGCAGGGCAACTCAGGCCCAGCAACTATGAGACTCAGGGCTCGCCAGAGGGACCCAATTTGAAGCAGTGGGGGCGCAACTTGAAATTTTTTTTGTAGGGCCCCAGTTCACAGCTGAAGTCTGCAAAATCTTATAGATATAAATAAAATCCATCTAGATTGCCCTGGTGTGGGGGCCCCCTTAGGAGCGGCACGCGGGCCCCAATTTGGCCAAATTGCTCCAATTGCCTTAAGGTCAGCCCTCATGAAACTGTGCAGGGGTTGGACTGACAAGCCCTGCATCTTATAGGTCTCTAGTGTTACTGTTCGGAGTATAGACTCAAGGACTTTTTATTGGAAATAAAGGGGGGGGCACTTATTGGAAATCAGTTTTGTCATCTCTTCCCCCCAAACTCTGAGACAATGAGCCCAGCCACCTTTTATTCACAGTCGCATAAGCGGTACACTACAGCATGGCCATAGACCTGTATGTTCAACCACTGAAACATACACCCAAAATGTAGCAATGGAGATTTATGTTACTGCTTTATGAATGAACACTGTGTTTTATGAATGGACTCTGTGTTTTGTGAATTACCTAAGAGCCATCAATAGGGAGCTCTAGAATCTGACAGCTAACCAATTGGGTACTACCAAACGGCTACCCCTATTGCTGAAAGCAGATAACCAGCAGGAAATGCTTCAGCTCAGCCTTTGCACTGTTGACTGAACATCCCCTGCTGTGCAGATAATGGAGAAAGCTCATAAATTGTATCCCTTCTGACATCCTGGCCAACTCTATTAGGCTCCTGCCCTGTCATTTGATAGGGTGCCCACTTGCCCTCCTTCTTGACATGGAATGCTCTCTATTGGAGTCTCCAGGTCCAGTACAAAGACCATAAGAAGGGAGAGCAGGGACCTTGAAGTTCCCAACAGCTGTTAAGCAAGCAAGCAAGCAAGCAAGCAAGCAAGCACACAGGTCACCTTTGTCACAGTCAGGGCACCTATGTCCTGGCCAGCCTGCACCCATTCTTGTTTTTGTACAATCTTGTTTGTCCTCAGTAACCAAAATTATATTATAAACATATACAAGCAGAAAAGTTGTTCTTTTTTTTATTTGCAAGGAATCATACAACACAAAGTTCCAGGGTGGGAACAGAAAGCAAACTAAAAATGCTTTCGCAATTCATCAAAATTATCCAGCAATATCAAGTTATAGGAAAACTGGTGCTATTAACAGTAATCTTTCTAGTTGGTTAATTGGTTCGGCAACTTCCATGCACATGACGTGTGATGCTAATTATTTCCCCCAAGAGTTAAATGATAACTAATCAGGGGCAGCTACAGTTGCAAATGGCAACAAAATATCTGTGAAAGGAAGAGGAGCAGGTTTGCTCAAGTCTGTTGCAGGTAGAAATACTGTTTGTAATGAAGTGAGAGCAGTAGTTTACTTGCTCAAATTAACAAATAAGAAAGTTATGAGAATTTAAATTCTAGATTAAAATTGATTACTCAATTGAAAAGGGGATTGTAACAAAAACACTGGGGCCTAATTTGAATAGTAGAGTGCCTGGTATCTGGTGGGCAGACCAAAGCACTCGTCAGGAGAGCTATGAGATTCAGATGAGGGTCAGATGCCTTGTCAATCCCAGCAGGTATATAACAGGAAGACCCGGCACACCTAGGTCGGCAGGATGAGAGGTTGACTCAGCTGTCAGATAAACAACTGGACATGAGAAAAAGGATTTAAAGGAAGTGTTATAAGTAATTAAAATCAGGGGTTGCTGGAAAGATTTAAAACAGGGATGCAGAAAAAGGAGGTATGGGGAAGTCGCTGAAAGAAGGCTTAAGGAAAAGAAGGTTAAGAAATTATACGTGTTTATATGTTTGTTTGTTTATGTATTGTTTTGTATTGTCTTTTAATATGTGTTGAAAAATTAATAAAAAATTTATTAAAAAAAAGAGAGAGGTTGACTCAGCTGTCTTTCCTCTTCTGGGTTTGGCATTGGTGGAGAAGAGATGTCTCCTGATGGACTACTTGATCCCTCTCCAGCATTAAGCTAAATACTCTCATCCCATTCCCCCTCCCCCTCCAACCAGCCCTGCCAAGAATCCTCCATAGGACTGATGACAGAAGCAGAGTGTTCTGTCACTCCACCAGCCTGCTAACTTGCTTGCATGGAATTCCTTTTTGCCTATGGTAGCCATAGTATCATTTGAATACAAGGCCATGGGACAAAGTGTTCTTTAGTGGAGTTAGCAAATTATTGTGGGAGATGCTTGCATCCTAGAAACAAATGGAAAAGCATTTCCTGCTTGAACTGGTTTGCAGTGTAGCCACCTGCAATGAAGCAACCTTTTGGACCACCAATCTGCTATGCCACCATTGCCTCAAGAACCTTAACACCACCAACCTCAACTGTTGACATTACCACAAAAGACCAGAGAATCATAGAAATATAGACTTGAAAGAATCATAGAAATGTAGACTTGAAAGGGGAAAGCATCCATGTCAGATGGCCATCCAACCTCTGCTTAAAAACCTCCAGGGAAGGAGAGTACAGTAGTACCTTGGGTTACATACGCTTCAGGTTACAGACGCTTCAGGTTACAGACTCCGCTAACCCAGAAATAGTACCTCGGGTTAAGAACTTTGCTTCAGGATGAGAACAGAAATTGTGCTCCGGTGGCGCAGCGGCAGCAGGAGGCCCCATTAGCTAAAGTGGTGCTTCAGGTTAAGAACAGTTTCAAGTTAAGAACGGACCTCCAGAACAAATTAAGTACTTAACCCAAGGTACCACTGTACACACTTTTCAAGGGAGTCTGTTCCACTGTCAAACAGCTCTTACCACCTGATGTTCTTCCTGATGTCCCCAGTTGCAGTTAAAGAAAGTGGCCCTCTAGATGCTAGAACCTCAGTTCCCATCAGCCCTAGCCAGAATAGCCAGTGATCAGGTAGTTGAGATTTGTAGTCTAACAATATCTGGAAGGCCACGTTTCCCACCGCTGTTCTAGTGTGAGCCTTATCTCCTGAGCCTTGACACCTGCAAACCTAACACTGATTTATAGCAAATATGTTTCTAGTCAGCTAAAGACTTTGTGTGGCTGCATAACTATTTTGGCTACAGATATCTTTCTCTCTCTGTTAGTTTTGTTTTTTACTGAAAATATCTAGTATTGAGTTTAAAGATACTGTAGTGACTTTGGGATCATATTATTCAATTCTGCAATTCACAATCACCATATTTTTGGTGGCAGCTGTGCTTTTTAAAAATCTTGACACAATCCTCTGTGGATTGTTTATCAAATTAATATTTTGAAATTGTAAATAGCACCTGGCTGCTGCAGCAGTACGCATCATGCAAATTACTAAATAATCGTGTCAGGATTTTGTTCAGTACAATTCCTTTTGGCAGTGTAATTACTTCTGCTACTTAAGTGGTTGCATGCTTGCGTAGGATGATTGAGCTAAAACAAACCACATAAACTGCCAATATTGCCTTTTCAGGTGAGAATTGACACAAATTCAGACAACTTAACACAGACCAAAAGTTTTCTAAGTCATAGTAAAGTTCCTTAAGTCAGGAAAAAAATAATACTGAACCTTACTAAAGTTTAGAAGGCAAGGTATCCTTGACTGTTGATGTTCATTTTCATTCTAGGCAGATGAAAGAAGACAACAAAAAGGCAATAAAGGCACATTGGGCAGGGGGAGAGCCTTACAAAAAGGATTCTGGTCCATAAATCTCTGATAATTGTCAATCAACCCAACAACCATTGGTAACTTTTGAATTAATTCAGAGAAGATGGGGTGTATGGGTTGGTGATGCACTTCGTGGCCCAAATAAGACAAATGTGGCTGGGGGTGCTCTTCTCTGCTTTGTGCCATGGTCCTCTCCTTCCCCCCTCCATGCCTCCTTCTCCTTATCACCACCCAGTGGCTCCTCATCCCCTCATATGACTGGAGGAGGCAGAGTCACCAGCACAAAAGGTACAGGGTGCTGAGCAGCAAAGAAAGGGGTACTGACAGAGGCCCCCCCAGGGAAGCTAAGACCCTCTCCTCTCTGAGGGTTGCCAGCTCCAAGGGCACCTCATGCTTTCACCCCCCCAACCTCCATCACCCCCCCAACCTCCAGGCCTACATCCATCTACTCAGACATTGAAGAAGGTGAACTTCCCCCAGATTAAGAAGGGAAAGACAATTCCTCCAGGCTCTTTTTGGGGAGGTTATCGCACACAGCTGTGGGTCGTCCAGGGGCTTGGGGCACCCCCCACCAATGTTCAGGGGCCTCTGCTTTCTTCTCTCCATGTTCTTCCTTCTCTTACTCTTCAGTTCATACCAGGGTTTTCTTCTCTTCTGTACATGGGCTACCATACAAGGGTCATTAGGGCCTCTTGGGACTAGCTTGTTTCTCCTAACAAGCTATGTTCCTCTTTCTTCCTGTTCTGTTAAGTTGATTCTTTTTTTGGCATAAGTACAAATTGAACTGGGGAGGGGTGTACCCTCTCCAAAGTTTGGCTTCCTGCCAGTGGAGAGCTGGGCAGTGACAACTAACACAGGATCCCCTTCCTTTCGCTTCTGCTGATATGATTGGAATAGCTGCATTAGGCTGCTATCCTAAAGGAGTTCACATCAAAGGGACTAATTGCTATGCTTAGGATGGTTTGGCAGGACTGAAGCTTGGGAAATTGTGGGTTAAGGCCTTGTCAAGTAACAATCTTTCACTCTGCATATGCTTTCTTTGTGCGACGATGTCCTGAATTTTGCTCTTTTGTAATGTGTCACCTTTATATTTACATTAAAAAGAACACATAATCTCCCCCCCTTACAGAAAATAGAGGATAAATTAAATGCAGTTCAGACCTGCACTCTCTACTCTTTTTCAATGATCTGTTGAGTTGTAGTGTAAAGCTTTCTTACACTATTTACCAGGATTCACTATGGTATATAATATTTATAGGAATTAAAAACTGTTAATAGCCAAACATTGCAATTGATTAACCTCTGTATGTTTACAGCTCACTTTAATTGCTTAAAAACGCCATTTGTCAGCTTCATGTTCTATTGACAATGCTATCGATTTATCCGATTTGGGCTTTGTCTCATCTCTCGTACATAAAACTCACATATGCAGTTCAAATGGGAAATGACTGTATTGATTTCCTTAACTTGAGCCCAAATGCTAAAGATTTTTGGATAAGCTTTCTCATTACTTAAGCCAAAATCAATAAGAGAGAGCATCTTTTAATGAAAGAGCAGTTTGAGCAACGTACTTCAGAAATGGGGTCCTGTTCATCCTTTGCTTTGCGAATCGATCTCCTCGGTTCCTTAAGTGAGGTCCAATTGGTTGACATTGTGGTTTGTCTTTGTGTGTAAACTTGCAGCTTCAGAGAAGCGAAGACAAGCTATGGAGACAGCAAGAAGGAAGAGTTTTCTGCTGCAGTGGAAAAAGGATGTTCTTCTTATCCAGGTTGCTCATTTTAAACGGCTGGGATTCAACTACACTAACAAGAATATTCTACATCATTCTGACCTGTGTTTTTGCAGCCACCTTTCAGGATGTGATTGCTGAAAACTGTTGGACTTCCCAATCTCATTTCAACATTTGTCCTAGACTTCTTCGGCATACCATGCTAAATGTCTGCAGCGCTGTTAGTTAAACGTTGTGCCATAGCAGGATATTATTTTGTTTTAAGGAGTATGCATAAAACGAACGAAATGTGTGGTCAGTATTGTAGATTTTTAATTTAATTAGGCTTCCTTTTACCTTCAGCTTTGGCAGCATTTGATTTACTGGTTTCAGAATGAACAGCCCGACAAGAAGCTGTGTGTGAAAAATTAGGAGCTAAAGTCGAAGAGCAGCAGAATGGACTGGGAATATCCTGCAAGTTATATGGGCAGGCCAAACGTCAGGTACTGTACTAAGATATCATTAACTGCCCTGGACTACATAAATTAAGCTGATTACGCCTTCACTTAATTAACTGAGAATGACCTATTGATGTATAGGCAGAGTAAGATAGAGACTACATGCTGCTCTGTACTAAATTTATAGGTTTTCAATTAGTTCTACTATTGACTGCGACTCTGGTGAAAGAAAAACTTTGCTTATATGCTCAGTGACTCCTTGAAAAAAAAATAGCAATACATTTTGAGCTGCCATGTTCATATGTGTTGTGGGTTTGTTTGTTTTTAGTCTCATAAGTTTAACACAATGAACCCACAGTTCATTCTGATTTTGCTTTGTTTTTAATTTTGATTAATTTGCACTTGGTTGTTGCAATCTAAGGCTGCCATCTCGTATGCTGTCTTGCCACTTCATTCTCATTTACTTTGATGAGATTTAAGCAGTCTAACTGTGTTCAGGGATCACCACCTACAGCATAATTGGTTGTTGTATGAACTTGGACTAATAATTTCATCAGTAGGAATGTTTGATCATGTGGTTGAAATAATGCTGGGGATTAAAATTTAATTAACTGTTTTTGTGAGCAGGCAGCATTAAAGGTAAAATCCAGGAAATGTTTTGTAATATACTCTGCATAAACATTTTATTTACATCTTCCAGGAAATTCATGAATTAGGTTAGTGTCCTAATCTAATCATATAATACTATATCAGCTATTGATTTGATATAGTAAACTTTGGGCTTTTGAATGCCCTATATAAGAAGAACTTTAAACTCTACCAAAAGCCTCTTGTAGAGAAGGAATAAGGGTAATATTTGGTGCAATTGGAAATCACCTTTTCAGGATCACCCTATGCTTCTACAACTTTTGTTTTTAAGACAATAATTAGAATCTCCAGTGAGATTCCTGGAAAGACCCTACAAAGTCACACCAGTGGTGTGATTTCAGAAGCAGCCTTATTGACAGACACTCTGACTGATTAGCTTTTGGAACTCCCAGGTCTTGGACCTCTGAACTCCATGTGATTCCAGCAGATAAGGATGAACTCAACCTGACTGCTCTGAGAGTTCTGGCTTTGAGTGCTCTTTTTCTTCACTTTCACTTGCAATAGATTCCTCCTAGTAAAGCCTTATTGTGAGGGGAAACCTCTTCTCTTTTTCCTGGATACTAAAGATTCCTTTGCTGTGTTTTGCAAGTAGCATAAGCTTTCAATTCCTACTGCAATCTGCCTCCTCTGCTTCTCATTCAGAAGCCGAAACAATCCACCATGCTGCCTCCATGTCTAGCAGTCTTCTCACTTTTCATATCATTTTTCTCTATTGTATCTGGGACAGCCTTCAAAGGTTAACCATTACATTGCCATAAGACCCCATTTGTGGAAAAGCTATGATATTTTCACTGTTTCTGTCTGGAGTCCCCTTACAAGGGCATTCCACTACCTTCTGAAGTTAAACTGCTCTTTGTATAATTTGGAAAACATTCTAGTGTCTGGCACGGGTCTACCAGCCTGTCCTCTGACAGAATAGAACTATAGGTGTATTGAGAAATAATTTCCGTTAGCGCATTTGAGTTGAATTTCCTTTCAGTAATTCATGTTTCAGAACAGCTCTTCCCCCTGAACATGATAATTAGTTGTAGATGTGTTCGAGCAAATGTGGTAACAATTGTTGTTGTTGTTGTTTAGTCGTTTAGTTGGGTCCGACTCTTCGTGACCCCATGGACCAGAGCACGCCAGGCACTCCTGTCTTCCACTGCCTCCCGCAGTTTGGTCAAACTCATGTTGGTAGCTTCGAGAACACTGTCCAACCATCTCATCTTCTGTCGTCCCCTTCTCCTTGTGCCCTCAATCTTTCCCAACATCAGGGTCTTTTCCAGGGAGTCTTCTCTTCTCATGAGGTGGCCAAAGTATTGGCGCCTCAGCTTCAGGATCTGTCCTTCCAATGAGCACTCAGGGCTGATTTCCTTAACAATGGATAGGTTTGACCTTCTTGCAGTCCATGGGACTCTCAAGAGTCTCCTTCAGCACCATAATTCAAAAGCATCAATTCTTCAGCGATCAGCCTTCTTTATGGTCCGGCTCTCACTTCCATACATCCATACTGGGAAAACCATAGCTTTAACTATATGGGCCTTTGTTGGCAAGGTGATGTCTCTGCTTTTTAAGATGCTGTTTATCACCTTGGAACTTTGCAGTAGATTGGGCAGGGGTCCCAACCCTACCAGTACCTGCATTCTGCATTGTTAAATATATGTACATTAAAAAAAAATTCACCAAAGTTTGCTGTGAACCGAGCCATTACCTCTCCACCAAATGGACGAAGCTTGATTTCCAGGTGAACACATTAATCTATGTGTTTTCTTCACACTTCTTGACTTGGCTGTCTGTCTTCTGTTTAAGGCCTTGCAATTTAATGATGCCTGATTGCTTTATGCAATAACAGAATGGAACATTAAAGCTTGAAATGTTTCTGTTACACTGGCATCTTAGTTTTCACTGCATCAAACACTAATCTGCATGCCTTCTTATCATGGCCACTGCACAGGTGTTGCTGCACCAGGGCTTAAGATTCTTGCATTCAGTATCCTACCAGTACTGTTGAAAATATGTTTAGAACCAGCTAGATTTCAATGCTGAAGATTTCTTAGCCTACGAATAACTCTAGACAAGTGCATTTAGCAGTAGTTATCATGGAAGGAAAAGATGGAGGGCACAAGGAGAAGGGGACGACAGAGGACGAGATGGTTGGATAGTGTTCTTGAATCTACCAGCATGAGTTTGACCAAACTGCAGGAGGCAGTGGAAGACAGAAGTGCCTGGCGTGCTCTGGTCCATGGGGTCACGAAGAGTCGGACACGACTAAACGACTAAACAACAACAAATCATGGATGGTGCTTCTCATACAGAAGTATGAATCCACATACTTCAAGCATGAGGAGATACAGTGGTACCTTGGGTTACAAACGCTTCAGGTTACAAACACTTCGGGTTACAGACTCTGCTAACCCGGAAGTAGTACCTTGGGATAAGAACTTTACCTCAGGATGAGTACAGAAATTGTGTAGCGGTGGCAGTGGCACGGCGGCAGCAAGAGGCCCCATTAGCTAAAGTGGTACCTCAGGTTAAGAACGGACCTCCGGAACGAATTAAGTACATAACCAGAGGTACCACGGTAGCAATATAGCAAGCCTATAACTTGGCTCATGCCAAAGAAGTATTGGTTGTGAATGTTGGCATTCCCAGAGAGTAGCTGCCAGAAGGGTTGGCATGATTATGGATCCTGGTTGCTTATTCTTTGAAAGGTTGGTGGTTTGCTCATAGCCCAGAATGATCAGCTGAAATTTCATCAAAGGGTGCAAATGACAGGAGATGATTTCCTAAGCAATGGGAATGTCTTTCCATCTTTTGTATTGCAATACCCAGCAGCATTTGGAAAGGTCACAACCTCCAGCTAGCAGCGGGCAGCAGAGTAGCACTTTGGAGACAGTTTGAATTTAGAGAGAATGACTGGGTGGGGGGTTGGAAGAGAGCAAAGAATTTAGTGAAAACTGAAGTGCAATTTTCCTCTCTGGGGAACTTCTTCAGGGTTAGCAAGTTGTGCTGTCTGCTAGTAAGAGTGCTTTTTCTTCCCCTATATAGTGCTTTCATATTTGCAAATAATCAAATATTACAAAAAAACCATTGGGTTTCAGTTCTCTCCCATACAAAGAAAGTTGTGCGGCATCAGAAAGTGGGAAGTGCATAACAGTATTTACCAGCTGTGTAGTTAGTTCAACAGAAGGTACTTACAGTGGTGCCTCGCAAGACGAAATTAATTCGTTCTGCGAGTTTTTTCGTCTAGCGAATTTTTCGTCTTGCAAAGCACGAAATCCCATAGGAATGCATTGAAATTCAATTAATGCGTTCCTATGGTCAAAAAAAGTCCAAACAAAGCCAAATTTGGTACAAAAGGAGTTTATTAACTGCTCTTTAAAGTCACACATACTGTAAAGAGCATTTCAAAAATTGAAGGAACAATAAATTAAGTTTCTAAACATGACAGAAAAACATTTAAAAATCAACAAAGTGTACAGTACATTTTCTAAGACTCTGGGGGACAACTTGAAGAAGGTTCCTCTTCCACTCTTTGCTTCTTGCTGAAGAACCTGTCCATGGTCTGCTGCTTCATCCGCCTTTTCAGCACCTTTCTGAAAGGCGACATGACCCTCGTATCAAAAGTGTTCACAAGGTCATGTGCCAGGTGCTTGTCAGGGTGGTGCCGCTGTGCAAAAGCCTGCACATCCTTCCACTTCAGGCAAATGTCCCTCAGTTCTTTGGAGGACAGCCGTTCCTCAGTTGCTTCCTCCTCTTCCAGCGAGGCCTGCTCCTGCGCAGCCTCTGCCTGCAGTTCGACCAGCTCCTGGGTGGTCAGCTTGTGGTCGTGCTCCTCCACCAGCTTGCTGACGTCCTCCTCTGTGACCTCCAGTCCCATGGTCCTCCCCAAGGCAACAATGTCCTGCACCACTGTTGACTCTGGTGCATCAGAGTCACTTGGTGCCACACAGTCCGGCCACAGGCTGCGCCAAGCGCAATTCAAATTTATCTGACTGATCCCGTTCCAGGCCGTGGTGATCATCTTCAAGCAGGTGATAATGTCGAAGTGGTACTTCCAGAATTCCCGCAGGGTGATGGTGGTGCAGTCAGTCACCTCGAAGCATCGCCTGAAAAGCTCCTGGGTGTAGAGTTTTTTGAAATTGGCGATGACCTGCTGATCCATCGGCTGGAGCAGTGGCGTGGTGTTAGGCGGTAGGAACATGATGCTGATGAAGCTGAACTCCTCCAACAAGTCCTCCTCAAGGCCTTTAGGATGAGCAGGAGCTTGTCCATCAGAAGCAAAGCCTTCAGCGGCAGGTCGTTGTCCAGCAGGTACTGTTTGACAGCAGGGCCAAAAGCAAGATTGACCCAGTCCACAAACAGCACACGTGTGACCCAAGCCTTACTGTTGGATCGCCACATGACACTCAGCTGCTCCTTGTCGACCTTGTGTTTCTTGAAGGCCCGTGGGTTCTCCGAGTGGTACACCAGCAGGGGCTTGATCTTCAGGTCGCCGCTTGCGTTGGCACAGAAGAGCAGGGTCAGACGGTCCTTCATGGGCTTGTGGCCAGGCAACTTGGCCTCCTCCTGTGTGATGAAAGTCCTTTTGGGCATCCTCTTCCAAAACAGCCCGGTCTCGTCGCAGTTGAAGACCTGCTGTGGAACGTAGCCCTCCGTCTTCACAACCTCCAGGAACTCCGCTGCAAAGTCTTCAGCCGCAGGAACATCAGAACTGGCAGCCTCTCCATGCCTGACCACGCTGTGGATTCCAGATCTTGTCTTGAACTGGTCAAACCAGCCTCTGCCTGCCTTGAAGACTTCTGGCTCGCCTGAGGTTCCTGGCTGTTCCCGGACGAGGTCTGCGTGCAAGGCCTTGGCCTTCTCACAAATGACGGCCTCAGTCACTGTGTCCCCTGCACGCTGCTTCTCTTCTAACCAGATGAGCAGCAACTTCTCCACCTCCTCCAGAACAGCTGGGCGGTTCTTCATGATCCTGGTGACTCCCTTGGCTGCATCCGTTGCAAGGATCTTCTCCCTCATCTTCAGGATGGTCCCGATGGTCGATGGATTCCTCCCGTACTCCCTGGCGAGGTCTGTCACACGCATTCCACCATCGTGCTTCCGGATGATCTCCTTCTTCATTTACAGCGTAACCTTCTCCTTCTTCCTCTCGCCGGCCTCTGCAGCAGCAGTCTTCTTGGGTCCCATGGCAGCACAGCTCCTACCTTCGCAAACCCCCCAAAAAATAAAAAATCAGTGCTTCACATCCAAAAAATTCAAAAGCACCCAGCCACCCACCACACAGAAATTCAAACCCAGAACCAAGTCCTTGAATTCCAAACACCCCAACCCAAAATCCAACCCCCCCCAAAAAAGTTTTAAAAGTTTAACTTACCAAATGGCTGCAAAAGAAGTTTTGTAAAAGCTTCAAAAATCACCAAAGTCTTCAAAAACCTCAACTATTCCCCCAGCCACCCACCACACAGAAATTGCAAACCCCTCCCCAACTGTTGCAAACGCCTCCCCAACTGTTCCCCCAGCCCCTCCCCAACTCTTGCAAACCCCTCCCCAACTCTTCCCCCAGCCACCCACCACACAGAAATTCAAATCCAGAATTTTTTTTAAAAAAACAGCAGAGTGGCCCAATGGTCGCAGAAAATCATAAAAATGCAGAAAAAACCACACAAGCTCCCAGATTCTTGCAAACCCCTCCGCAACTGTTCCCCCAGCCCCTCCCCAACTCTTGCAAACCCCTCCCCAACTGTTCCCCCAGCCACACACCACACAGAAATTCAAACCCAGATTTTTTTTTAAAAAAACAGCAGAGTGGCCCAATGGTCACAGAAAATCATAAAAATTCAGAAAAAAACCACACAAGCTTCCAGATTCTTGCAAACCCCTCCTCAACTGTTCCCCCAGCCACCCACCACACAGAAATTCAAACCCAGAAAATTTTCAGAAAAAAAACAACATGGCCCAATGGTCACAAAAAATCAAAAAAATTCAGAAAAAACCACACAAGCTCCCAGATTCTTGCAAACCTCTCCCCAACACCAAGTCCTTGAATTCCAAACACCCCAACCCAAAATCCAAAAACCCCAAAAAAAGTTTTAAAAGTTTAACTTACCAAATGGCTGCAAAAGAAGTTTTGGAAAAGCTTCAAAAATCACCAAAGTCCTCAAAAACCTCAAAAAAGGCTACCACACCGCGTGCTATGAGTTGCTCCTCGAAGTCAAGTCGCAACTGCACCTCTTCAAGCAATGCACCCTGGGTATTAACGGTTTTACGAAAAAGGAAACAAACTTGCAAGACGTTTTCGTCTTGCGAAGCAAGCCCATAGGGAAATTCATCTTGCGAAGCACCTCAAAAAACGAAAAACTCTTTCGTCTTGCGAGTTTTTCGTCTTACGAGGCATTCGTCTTGCGAGGTACCACTGTATTGTTATTGTTGTTTTGTAATGGCAGGGAACTGCTATGACATATTTGTGAGTAATAAGGAGATAAAATATGCTGGAAATTAGATCTTTATTTTACAAATAAAGACTGGGGTTGTTTTTTTTTTGCTGATCAAGAAAATAAAATAACATGGGTATAAAGTGCAAAAATCCCAAGGTAGTCACTTTGGTGTTGCTTCCATAAACATTGTTTCAGCAAGTTCCAAGGTTCAGTAGATGTTTCTTTGTAGTTGGATTCTTAGTCTATTCAAATTCCACTTGTCCTAGACCTACTTCTGATATGTCCATTTCTCTGATAAATGATGTAGTAAAATCTGGGATATTCTAAACTGGGGCACTACATAACCTTAACTATAATACATTAAAGGCATATCACACTCTGGGGATATGATTACAGTATTTCTTGTGGTCATCTTTATGAAGCCTGGAAGAGAAGCCAGAGTATACAGCAAAATTTGGCATACACAGACTAACTTTGTCTGTCTTTCTATCTGTCTATCTTTGTTGTAGGGAGCAAACATCTCAAGCTGGTTCATCTGCAGTCGTTTACCTTGTCATTCTGTCATTCTGTTCTCAGGTGTGTTTTCACAATACTGTAGTGGCTGGATATCCAGATGGTTTTATATTATGTAACTATACAGGAGAATACAACCATTCCTTCTCAGGAGCAGAACTAATGGCACATCACACCCCCTGGGAATAATAATAATAATAATAATAATAATAATAATAATAATAATAATAATAATTTATACCCCGCCCATCTGGCCAGGCTTCCCCATCCAATCTGGGCGGCTTCCAACAAAATATCAAAATACAATAGTCTGTTAAACATTAAAAGCTTCCCTAAACAGGGCTGCCTTCTGATGTCTTCTAAAAGTAAGGTTCAAAGGCGACTTCCTCCTAAGTTAGGTGATACCTTGGAAGGTTAGTCTGTTTCCTAGTTGTTGGGGCATGCATCTCCACACCATTTTGTGCTCCTGTCTCTTTCTCTGCTGTTTTACATGCGGCAATCGTTTTGCCATGGCAGCCATTTTGTGACTGGTGCCCACAGCACTTTTTCAGCCTTCCGGATATGCCCAGTGACCCCCAAAGGCTGATGGCCTTTGTACGACAGCCATCAGTAAAAATATTAAAATTAAAGTTAAAGTCTTGAACTCTATCTAGGAATAGATACTTGAACTGTAGTTGTTGGCTGTCATCCATGGTTGTGTGCGTGTTCTGATAAACTAAATCTTAGGTGGTAGAAGCAATGCTGCCCGCATAGGGCTGCCTATACGTACAAAATGAAAAGTGGCCAATCATGTGTAAGGGTATAGTTGAGCATGTGCATTGCAGCCTATGCGCCTTTGGCACGTTGCCATGGCAGTCAGTTAAAACTACATTTGAGGTCAAGGAAACCCAATTGCTGGAAAAATCTAACATTGAAAAGGGAGAAAATAAAAACAATTCCCTTAATGCTACAATGTTAGGCCGAGGAATAGGATATGCCCAAACATGTGCCAGGATCTGCCTTTTCCCAGCTGAAATATTATTCTAAAATATAATTTAGAAGACTGCCAGCAAATGTCAATTGGAGGAAATTGAGGAGCGCAGTACCCAACACAGAAATGCAAACAGCAAAAGTAATTTAACACTCTATTTAACACTATTACAATGGATTAAATATTAATAGATGAGAATAACAAGTGGGAAACCATTTTAAAACTTTGTTCTGGATCTAAGCAGGCCATGAGGGCGGCAGCCTTTGCCTGCTGTTCTTCACAACCAATTGGTATTCAGAGCCTTGTCATAAAAGTAGCAGTGGCTAACCTGTGGCACTCAAAAATATAAATATAAACAAACAAACAAATATGTTTTGTACTGACAGTTTGCTCTTTTGATTAGCCAGTCACTTTGAGGTTATCTGTAATTTTAAATTATTATTAATTTTTAAATTATATTTTATATTTTTGGCACTGCCCTGCTAATTTATGAAATGGCAGTAAAGAAATACAGTAAACAAACAAATAAATAAAAATTTAAATGTTGTGGAATTCAACAGTGGAACAGATTCCCAAGAGCGGTTGGAAGGCTATCTGTCATGCATGCTCTAGTTGTGATTCCTAAATTTTGCAGTGGGTTGGACTACATGACCCTTGGAGTCCCTTTCAACTCTATCGTTCTATGATTCTACACCTGTCACCACCTCTAACCACTGGCCATCAGATGTAGGTATAAAGTAGGGGTTGCCAATGTGGTTCTCTCCAGATGTTGTTGGACTACAGTTTTTGTAATCCTTGACCATTGACCATGCTGGCTGCGATAGATGGGAGTGGCAGTAACATCTGCCGAGTATATTGTTGACTAATCCCAGCCTGTATTTTGCCATTCTTGCCATTATTCATCACTTTTGTAGAGGTGCTAGGTCATCTGCATTTGTCCCAGGTTGCTTTCCTCATATGTCATAGTGACCCATCATCTTTCGAGTAGTTTTCTGAGTAAAGTAAAATGGAGACTGTGTTCCTCTCATGGACAATCATAATTGGTTCTTTTCCTTTTCTGGGTAAAAGGCCAGCTGTGAGACTGCATGAGGGCTTCTTGGATGTCCTTTTTGCCCCAAAGATCAATACAACGTTGGCTGAAAGTGGTCTTGAAGCAACTTGAGAGAAAAGTGATCATGAAAGACTACAGGCAAAAAAAAAAAAGGAAATGAGAGCAGTGCAAAATCAGCAGAACTCCAAAGAACGCTAAAGAACTCAGCAAACTTTTTCAGCAGTGGGCCAGATCACTGTCCCTCAGACCTTGTAGGGGGCCAGACTATATTTGGGGGGGGGAATGGACAAATTCCTATGCCCCACAAATAACCCAGAAATGCGTTTTAAATAAAAGGACACATTCTACTCATGTAAAAACACACTGATTTCCGGACCGTCCACGGACCAGATTTAGAAGGCGATTGGACCGGATCCGGCCCCCAGGCCTTAGTTAGCCTACCCATGCCAAAGAGCAAATGCACCTATAGAATTAGTTTGGAACAGCTGTATGCAAGCATTTTATTGAATTTTCATTACTTCTGAATGTGTGTGTATGTATGATTATTGCATTTGCATTTCAAGCCAGGAAATATGAGATTAAGAGGTGAGATATCACTGACTTTCCTGCTTTGTATCTTAGTTCTAAAGTCCTTAGACAAACAGGGCAGGGATTTGACCCATTACAACAACAAATTGCTGCTGCTGCTGCTGCTGCTGCTGCTGGATGATATTGTTGAAAACAACCTCAACTGTTGGATCAAGAAATGGGCCAAGCACAAGATAGCATCCCATTCGCAAAGTTCCCCATCAGGTTAGGAATACCTGTACAGAAGCCTGCATCTTCATGTATTTGCCACATTCCCAGGTTGTGGAATTTGCCTTCTTAAGAATTTTAGGGGCCCAAGTAGACATGGTGCTAATGTTGTCACTGACAATCATGTCAGTAAAATGAAAGAAAATTTGTGGCAAATGCCCATCATTTTGTCATCAGGAGCACAGTATGTGAGGAAACTGAGGCATCACATTTTCTTTCCTCATCTTGGTCCTGGGGAAAATAATGGGTGGGGATAGATACAGTATTTTGTGTTTCAGGTGAATTTGGATGAACACTTTTCGTATATTTGTATTGCTTTATTGATATTTCATTGTGTAACTTTGCATTTTACTTTTCTTCTAAATTGCTTTGGGAATCCTTTGGGTTGGGTGAAACAATAAACATATTTAATAAACTAAACTAACTAACTAAACACCCCCTCACCCATTTTACCCCCAGGAGGGAGGCCTCTATTGGCACCAATTTTCAGATTAGCACATCTAGGTATCGCCTGTGTTCTTTTATTTGAAGTGATTGCATCACAATAACATTGTAAAGTTGTTTGCTTTCTTACCCATAATGTGGAGGGGGGACTGTTCTTCAGTTTTTTCTTTCTTTCATCCTGACACTTTTTTTTCTCCCTCAAAGTTTATTGCTCTCCATTTAAACAAAAATATGTCTATGTGCGTTTCTGAATAATCTTGTGCGGAAAGCCCACCAACAGAAGTATCTTCCGAAAAGGACCCAGTCTGAATCAACATAAAGGCAGTTCTATGAATTAGGGCTGGGATGGGGGGCAGGGATGATGAAGGGGGCTCTATCTAGGGTAATGTCAGTAATTTAAGACAGCAGTGCTATTCACTGGAGTGAACCCAGTGGAACGCAGTGGGCCCTACTTCTGAATAAGCATGCTTCCTGTTTCCTTCCATGGTGTTTAGGTGTTGTGCCCAGGGCTTTTTTTTCCAGCCGAAACTCATCAGAACTCAGTTCTGGAACCTCTCAGGTGGGCACCATTGCCATTATAAGAGAACAAGGGAGGCATTCATGGTGAGTTCTGGCACCCCTTTTTCTAGAAAAATAGCACTTCTTTTACCATATCATGTGATCCTCTCATTCCAGGCACAGGCAAACTCAGACCTCCAGATGTTTGGGACTACAATTCCCATAATCCCTGACCACTGGTCCTGTTAGCTAGGGATCATGAGAGTTGTAGTCCCAAAACATATGGAGGGCCAAGTTTGCCTATGCCTGTCTTATTCAGATGTTAGAAGGGTATCATGGGGGTCAAGACAAGGGATCTGCCAGTTGTGCTTCTCTATTATTCTATGTTCATTGGAAAAAGACCACCAGGAAATAAATAGTTTAAACAAACAAAACAATGACAAACAAACCACCTAAGATAGTTAGGTGGAGCCTATAATGGTTTGAACCCTAATTAGGCATCCACCGGTAGAAAAGTCTCCCAATTGGAGTTCAGTGGAAGAGGGGAAGTGATTTCCACCAACTTCCTTTCCCTTCTGCAGCCCCTTGTGTCATCTGAAAATCTGCTCCAGAGGGATGGGGACCCCTTGAAGGAACATGATTGGTAGTGTATGGGGATCCTCTCCTGAATTTCAGTCCTATCCAAGCAGAAGTGAATTTAGGGCAGCAAGACTGGTTCCGCCTCACAATAACAATGTAGTGAATTGAACAAAATGGAAGGCGAGAGGCAGTGGGTGGGTGGTGCCGAATTTTGGCCTCACACAGTGCACCACTGAAATCTGAAAGACCAAAGTCTGCCCCTGATCTGTGTACAGAAGGTGTCCTTCCATTCATGGGTACATAATGAAATCCAAGCCAACAAACTGAGGGAAACTTTGGGTAGCAATTGTGAATCTGAGAGTTGTGACCATCATGCAGTTTCTTTATGTACCCATAAATTATGCTCTGAAATAAATGGTCATATACGCTAGAGAATGATGAAGGAATTGTGACGTCTCTCAGCAGAGGCAGTTGTCCTCTAGGCTAGTCATTACTAAAAAGAGACAGTCAGCAAAATCAAAATGTTAAGTTTTTTTGTTTTGTTTTTAAGTAAGCCGTGGAAAAATAATGAATTATTTTCTTGGAAGCAATGCACAGATACAATTTGTGTTTGTAAAGTTTATACAGTAGCAGAGGTCTAGGAAAGTTTGTTTCTGAAGTTCTTGGCTTCAAATGGTTTGTATTGGATTATTTGGTCAGTATCTAAAATAGCATGTGAATGCTTTACACTGTGTGTTCTTTTTCTTACTCTTATTTCATAGAATTGTAGAGTTCTATAACCCTGAGGGTCATCTAGTCCAACTGCTGGCAATGCAGGAATCCTGTCACTTTCAGTCTCACTAGCGCTCTTGGAATACTTGGTTGCATATTATTTTGTTGAAAATATGACATAGTAAAAAAGGCAATTTAAACCAGTCATTCCATAGGATTCATAATAGAGTGTACAGTGCTAATTAAAGCACAATTTTACTTGTTAAAACCTTTGACTAAAAGCAATAAGGTTTAAGCAAGAGTTAGTTCTTTCTAACTTCTACCAAAAAATAAAAGAAAATGGTGCTTGTGTTTCCTCATCTAAGCCATCAATAGCATAAATTTTCTGGATTTAGAATACATTACAACATATTTTCAGATTCTGCTGTATATAATGTGATTTGGATAAATATAAAGATGTGGCTTTATTAGACAATATCTCAACATTGATGTTACAGGCAAATTTAAAAATATAGGGCTATGAAGGACTATCTTATTAAATATTTGTCAAGTATTTCCTGGACAATAGCAAAATAAACTTATATATGTTGCAAGAAATGTGAAATGATAGTCTCTAATGTTATTATATCCCCTTTAAGCTCTCAGCCTCTGAAAATAATATATGTACTATTGAATCAAATGGCCTTAAACTGAAAACTGTGGTATGAATCAACAGTGGAATTTTAGGTAAATTATGCAAGATTTAACCATTTGTAAAAATAATGACTTACTATGTATTACTACTGCTGTTTCATTAAAGTATTTTAAAGGACCATTGTCCTAAGTGATGCTTCTCAGAGTATTTTGCCAGTATACAAGCATTTTCAAAATGCATTGGTATATCTTCCTTGCCCCCCCCCCCAGTTCATATTTTCCTTGCACAAAATCCGTCATTGTATCTTTTTCACTCTAGATACTATGCTTCCGATCATAGGTGAGTCTTGTTTCTTATCTGGCTTGTAAAAGAGTGTCTGGATTGCCTACTTTTCTCATGACAGATCCCAAACCATTATGGGAACACCTGAAGCAATTTATGTTTCACCCTAGATGGTGGATCTTACTGGACTAGGACATCTGATTTTTGTTACAGTGCCTCCTTACCAGAGGCAGCACCTTCCTTGCAATATTGTCTCAAAATTTATCACTTGGTATTACTGGTTGGAGGTGTCTGCTGATGAGCAGGTTAGTCAGTCTGTCCATCAGTTAACCTGTGCACTAAGCATTGGGAGGGTTATTAATTATATAATTGCAGTGATTTAATCAACTGTTTTCTGATCAGTCATTTATTCATTGAGGTCCAGCTCTGAGGGCCTTCTGGCGGTTCCCTCACTGTGAGAAGTGAGGTTACAGGGAACCAGGCAGAAGGCCTTCTCAATAGTGGTGCCCGCCCTGTGGAACACCCTCCCATCAGATGTCAAGGAAATAAACAACTATCTGACTTTCAGAAGACATCTGAAGGTGGCCCTGTTTAATGTTTGAGGTTTTATTGTGCTTTTACTATTCTGTTGGGCGCCACCCAGAGTGGCTGGGGAAACCCAGCCAGATGGGCGGGGTATAAATAATAAATTGTTGTTGTTATATTTTAAAATGCATGTCACCAACGTTTATTCATCTGAACCTTCTTAAGGCACCTCCAGAGCGATGGATTATAAAAATGAACAAATGTGCCTTCAAACTGCAGCTTAAACAATTAAAATTGGTTCCCATTTTCTAATTGGGGTGGAGCTATGCAAGGGAGGGCTGACGGGATTGTTTTCAAAGGCTGCATATTCTTGTCTCTCTCAGGTTAAAGAAGCTCTGGGCTTTTCCCAAGACAGGTGGATGGAGCTGACCAAGGGAGATCTAAGTCAAATAATCTGGAACTATTTCTGAAGGCTGTTGTCCTTTGGTAATATGTGCAACTGAGATGTGAGTGTTTGGTGAAAGCTGAAGACTAAGAGCCATAGGGTTCTTGTCCCATGAATCTTTAGCTGTGGGCTAGATCCTGTGGCCTCCAAGATCTGCATGGCCAACAAAAGGAGAACTACATAACTGGATCCCTTTGGTAATGCTGTTCATCGTGTGATATAAAAAATACTTTTGAAGAGACACAACCACTGATTAATCAGCTAAAGTTTGAGTCGATTACTCTAATTACCCTCAATGTACTATGTCAGGGACGTGTTTGGATCATCTGTCTGTCTTGCTAAACACCTACATATCCCATTATTTGAGACAAGTAGTGGGCAGAGTCATCTGTCTGCTAGTAGATTTACTCAGGAATATGAATACTTGCCTAAGGCTACCCAGTGAGTTAATGACACCAGTGAGATTTGGAATGAGCACTTCCAGATTGATAGAATAGGTTGTAGTCCTGTACATGCTTACCTGGATAATCCATTGCAATCAATGGGACTTACTTTTGAGTAGACGTGTATAGATTTACACTATTAGACTATGCTATGACAGCTTTTAGATTAGGCCAACCAGCCAGAATAAAAATGTGACAGGAACGGGCAAGGGATAACTAGTAACTTAGGGACTATACTTAAGAATCTGCAATAAAAATCATTTGAAAGCAGATTGCACAAAGTAAGAACATTTATTTTCATCAAAAATGTGTGCTATTTTTTATTATTATTGAGAGAGACATTAAACATTGATACAGCCAACCTCTGATTGAACCTTCAGCATTGTCACATATCAGGGCAGCTGAAGATTTATTATGCAATATAAAATTAGTGTATACAATAAACCTGATAGTAAATGACCTTTGCAGACATTGAATAGTATCTTTGTGGCTGAATAGAAAGGGGTTTTGAAAAATATATTGAATAAAATATTCAAACTCATTCAACCATTCCCAAATTTAAAGAAAGGAAATTCTGAAGTTTTGTGTACCTTTTAAAAAACATTCTTTCAAGTGCAGAAGACACATGAAACAAGGCTAAAATTTTCTTGAAAAATAATTTATTTAACTTAAAATGAAATATTGCCAGAATGCAAGATTGTAATTTTTCCTAGTGTGGGTAAATCAATTAAGAAGTTAAATTACTGAATTAAAAATATTTCAAGCAATTTAAAAAGTACCCATGACTGATAAGGCAATGTATTTTTCATTGATTAGTTATGGCATAAGCTTTTGTGGACCAGAAAGCAGTCCATCAGATGCATTATTCTTGATTGGCTATTATAAATTTATGCTAAAAGGGTTCATTAATTTTTGTAGGTCTACTTTGAGTAAAACTTAGTTGCCTACCACCCTCAGTCCTGTTAAGTTCAGTGTGCTTAGTCCTAGATTAGTGTGTGTAGAATACAATCTTATACATACTTGGGTGTAAGCCCCCTAGTTTGTTTCTGAGTGGATATGTGTAGAACTGCACTGGAAGATTTCATAAAACCATGCTGTAAAAAACTGCTTAAGTTTTTGTTTTTTTAAAATGGCTACTGTCACCCGATTATTTTCAATTAAGGAAGCTTCTTTTAGTCCCAATTGGAATGAAGAAATGTTTTAGCGTACAAATGATTGGAAGTCTAGTAGAGTAGCAGAAGTAAATATCTATTGAAATGTGATGAGGTCTGCAGACTGATAGAAAGGTTAACGTCTTTCTACTGTATTAGATCACTGCTTTTTCTCACATATGACTTTTGTGTTGATTTAAATACTCAGCTGGAAGACCTTCTGTTGATTGTTCAGCAGGCTGGGCAGTCTTCGGTGGACAATCAAAAAGTGCCTACTGCAGAAGAATCCCACTGGCACGATGCCTTTGTGACTCTTAAATCTGATTTCACAGAACTTGAAAAGAAGTGCCCTGAAGCTTTAATGCAGCTCAGTCACAAAGTGGAAGTGACAAAAGACTGTAGCATAGAAAAATCAAAAGCAACATCCACGATATTTCAGAAATGATACTGTACATTTAGCCTTAAAAAAAAACCCTCTTGCTTTTATTTATGTTTAAATGTGAGAAAATCATGCTATGTGCCCCCCTCCCTATTTGTCTTAAATATAGTACAATCCTTACTTCTCTGAATAGCTCGAGGGAGCACAGAATTTGTATGCAGTAGAGAAAGACATAAAACAAACTGCTACATAGTAGAGGAGGCTAGAGAAAGGGAAATAAAGCTTCTTGATAATGATCCAGATGTGAAAGGTAAAGAGGAGGAGAAGAAAGTGTGTTATCAAAATATATATTCAAATAATTGGATAAGTTTATATGCATCCAATAACAGGGATGGGTAGATTTGTCAAATTTGGTTTTTCTCCCCCCCCCCCAACTTAAACTCAGTTTACTCCATTTCCTGGTCAGTGTGTATTAAAAAAGAAATAAAAAAATCCATGTGCAGTACTCCTAATATACATGAATTTTTGTACACTTTTTACACAATATATTTACTGCATTTTTGCATAGTATAATGCACTCCAATATGCACTCATTTGTACACACTTTTGCATTGCAAAATTCAGAGAAGTTTGAATTTTGTAGGACAGCTGTAGTTTGGTTTGTGTATTTGTGAAGTGCAGTTAGGTAGGTTTACATTAAAATGCAAGCTAAACTAATTTCTCCCCCATTACTACCCAAAAAACGGCCACGATGAGTCAGTGTCAGTACAACAATTTGGGAATAAGGGATTTTGAAGATTTTAGCTTTAGTCATATTGACCCTCTCTTGATATTCTACAGATTTATTCTTCATAGAAAGATTCAGCTGCATGGGATCTTTTTCTGATTGGTACATTGAGGCTTCTGCAGCTGGTGAAAGAGTTCCCTCCACTCATTGAAGGAGTCAGTGTCTACATATGATTTCCTGTGCAGGATGACTCCCTTCTGGAAACATCTGGCCTCAACAGGAAGGATTAGGATTGAATGGCACCATGACTGCCCTTGGTTGTGTCCAAAGCCCATAAAACGCCAAATGGAATGTGGAGCACAAACATTTCTAGATGATATATTATAGTCAAACTTTGTATTATGCCAAAGAAGCAGTGCTTCACCTCCCTGAATATTTAATGAAAATAAAAACAAATATTTGAGTGGCATAAGCCTCTCAGAGTTTAATGCGGGAATGTGAGAGAGTTTTAAGTCTGACTATAAACATGAATAATGTATACCAGTGAAAATGTGATGCTCAAAGTTGTTACAGGTACATAACAATCTGATCCTGATGTATTCCTTACAGGCTGACTGCAGAATCTGGACAGATCTGGAAGTGCCGAAGCAAACCCGAACATCTCTGCTGCATTTGGGCATGCGCTAGTGCAATGAATGGTATGAGAGACAGGCTTTCCTACTGGTTGTGCTGAGGTTGTGACAATTTCTCATAGTGTAGATATTGCCTCTTTTTTGACCTTCAAAATATGACAGCCCTAAATATAACCACTCAAACCCTCTGACTCTCAGAGCCAGGAATCTGGGCTTGGGTTATAGCAGAAATCTTTCTAAATTTTGTGCTGTGGCATTGGAAACTACTGAGAGTAAAATGAGAAAAAGTAGCAATCTTATACTACACTTACAATATTGTGCAGTGCTAGATAATCTAGTAAAAGATTCAGGGAGCAATCTAAACCCTGGCCAGGCTGTAAAGAGACCTATGGAACTACTGCCACATCTACAACCCCAGTGCGGCAAAACGCTAGTGGAGCCCAGCACAGCTGGACAGAAGGCTATCTCCACCTCGTCCAAACTCCCCCCTCCTGCCTAGTAGAAGAAGGGCTTTGGATCACTATGTTAGTAGAGCTGAAGACAGTACAAAGGGGGGGGGGGAATACGGTGAGACATTTGAAATGTATGGGTCCCTCAAGAGACTTTTGCAAATGCAGTGCATTTTACAAGTTCCATCATCTACTACCCTTTCATTCCCCAGCCCAAGCTTCCAAGCTGCTCCTTAAGGTAATATTTTTTTTTGGGGGGGGGAGAGACTCTAGAATAGCTTTTGGCCAAAGTGAAATTTGGGGAAGTCCCTATATAAGGATGGAAGTTCTTGTGTGCATTAGTTGCTTTAGCTCAGGCATGCCCAACCTGCAGCCCTCCAGATGTTTTGGCCTACAACTCCCATGATCCCTAGCTAACAGGACCAGTGGTCAGAGATGATGGGAATTGTAGTCCAAAACATCTGGAGGGCCGGAGGTTGGGGATGCCTGCTTTAGCCCCTCAATTTGGACATGCTGATAAAAGAATTTGCCACTTGGGCTGCAATGTTAAATACAATTACAAGGGAGAGTAGGCCCAATGGGACTTACTTCTGACACTGTGTTAATCTTCTGTATTATTTGTGTTGCAATAATAGCAGTAACTTTCAAATGATTATTCAAATAAATATAAATACATATGCAATTGTTCACATTGGGTGTTATTAACTAAGTTTACTCAAGTAGACTCATTGTAACTAATGGACCCAACTTTGGGTCCACCCACTCTTCCATTTCCCTCTGTGATTTCAAGTCACAAGCCTGAGAGGTTTTTTATTTTGTCCTGCCACTTTCCCTGGGAAAACCCACTGTTTACTGCTGAATCAAACTAAATGTCAATCTGCAGAAAACCCAGCTGGCATTTGTTCTGATTCAGCCAGGAACAGTGGGTTTTCCCTGGGAAAGTGGACAGACCCAAAAATACCCCCTCTCAAACCCATGATTTGAAATCATGGGACAAAAGGAAATGTATATGTGCCCTTTTGTTGTTTAGTCGTTTAGTCGTGTCCGACTCTTCGTGACCCCATGGACCAGAGCACACCAGGCACTCCTGTCTTCCACTGCCTCCTGCAGCTTGGTCAAACTCATGCTGGTAGCTTCGAGAACACTGTCCAAACATCTTGTCCTCTGTTATCCCCTTCTCCTTGTGCCCTTCATCTTTCCCAACATCAGGGTCTTTTCCAGGGAGTCTTCTGTTCTCATGTGGTGGCCAAAGTATTGCAGCCTCAGCTTCAGGATCTGTCCTTCCAGTGAGCACTCAGGGCTGATTTCCTTAAGAATGGATAGGTTTGATCTTCTTGCAGTCCATGGGACTCTCAAGAGTCTCCTCTAGCACCATAATTCAAAAGCATCAATTCTTTGGCGATCAGCCTTCTTTATGGTCCAGCTCTCACTTCCATACATCACTACTGGGAAAACCATAGCTTTAACTAATTAATTTCAATGGATCTGCTTTCAATACAATTTATTTGAATCCCAACCATTGTTCTTAAGTTCATATGTACTTGGGAGAGACATAATTCAAAATGTACAAAAAAAGAGAGGGCTAAAGATAGCAGATACTGTTTCGTAGGCTATTCATACCTCTGTCATGTTGTGAGCACATCTACTACATGTCCAGAGCCTTGGCAATGTTCATATTAGACACGTACTGTCAAGTGTGGATGTGTTTACACTTATTCGTTTCCCACAGCTTTCTGAAGAGGCACAAATAGAAGCTAATTAATTTTGTAAGTCACTGATGACAGCCATAACAGTTGAACAAAACAGAGCAACAAGTCAATTACATGTTGTCACCTGTAACGGTGTAAAAATACCTTTTTAATTCTCCCTTATCTTTCCAGCGTCATCTTTTTATTTACAGTACAAAAGATTCCAATTTTATATATTATACAAGTTGTGAAAATTGCATTGGATTCACTGCTTATTTTTGTTGAAAGCCTGCACCACTCGGTTGTGACTGTTTGAGGGTAGGGAGACTGTTTACTCTCAAGATGGAAACAGGTAGCAAGTTTGCATAGCTTGAGAATAGCTCCCATATTAAGCATTTTTCCTAACTTTAAATGGGCAATCATTTTATTTTTTTTACTTAGCTAAATATAAAGTACACACACACACAATTCTGACTTGTATAACAGCCAGAAATGCATTTGTGCATATGTGGATATGGTATATATTTCTTTGCTCTATCAAGCTCTAGGGAGTTAGTGACATTCAAAGGCTAAGTAAGGTATAATTAAGTTTGTGATTAAACTGAGTATAATTACGTTAGTTACAGAGTGGGGACAGGAAGGTTAACTTAAGTAATGGTGCACTAGCCTTTTAACCTTTACCAACACAGTCCTATAAATGTCTACTCAGAAGTGAGTCCCATTGAGTTTAAGGGACTTGCTCCGAGGTAAGAGTGTATAAGATTGCAGCCTAGGTCTCCAGTATAACTATCCCATAAACTGTTTGGAAGACTGATTCCCTCCCCACACGTTGACTATGTTTCCTTAGTATCTAGTACATAAATGGTGATCTTTCCTGACCATATTTGAAACAGTAGTGGGATGAGGCTGGTGAAAAATCCACTATGTTGACAGTATGAGTAGTATTTCTATTCTGTAAATCAGGGATGACTAACCTGTAGCCCTCCAGCAGTGGGGACCTTGGGGACTCAAAATTTCAGCAGTGAGAGTTGGGTGTGGGTGTGATCTAACAAAGACAACCTGAGTATGTGTTTATAAATTACTGAATAAAAGGGTAGGATATAATAATTGTTTTGCAGCAAGTTGAGGTAAGAAGTGATGAGAAAAATTAGCTGGTGGTTAATTTTTTGGTCATTATTTTTAAAATAGAGCCTACTTTTTGCATTTTTTTTAGCCCTCCCCAAATTGGTGCCCTCCAGATGGACTCCAGCTCCTATCCACTTCAAACTGCATGGTCAGATGCCAGGTATGATGGGAACTGTAGACCAAGAACATCTAAAGGGCACCATGTATAGCTTCTAGGTGCCTTCCGCCCCTAGTCAGAGTAGAATATAAATTGAAATGATGTGAATAACAAAGTGAGTGTCACGAATTCTCCACAGCGCTTTAGCAGAAATGCTCAGAGTTCCAGGTTCTTCAATGCAGTGCAGTATATTTATTGTGGCACTGTGGCTTAAACCACTGTGGCTTGCCGATCAGAAGGTCGGCGGTTCGAATCCCCGCGACGGGGTGAGCTCCCATTGCTTGGTCCCTGCTCCTGCCAACCTAGCAGTTCGAAAGCAAGTCAAAGTGCAAGTAGATAAATAGGTACCGCTCCAGTGGGAAGGTAAACGGCATTTCCGTGCGCTGCTCTGGTTTGCCAGAAGCGGCTTAGTCATGCTGGCCACATGACCCGGAAGCTGTATGCCGGCTCCCTCGGCCAATAAAGCGAAATGAGCGCCGCAACCCCAGAGTCGGCCACGACTGGACCTAATGGTCAGGGGTCCCTTTACCTTTTTATATATACAAATATCTACAGGCTATAATACACGAGCAGTTCATACAGTCAAACAGAGTACCTGGCTGCACCTTAAGGGAAATACTAAAACCTCTAACTCTTTCTCTGTGACCACACTCCTCTACACCGCCCCCTTACTGCTGGACAGGTTTCCCTTTTAAACCGATGACAGCCAATCAACTGACAGCACATTACTGCTGAGTCATTCTGACCCAGCACTTCCATAGAAAGTATTGCAGGCTGATTGCATCAGCTAGCAAACTCAAGCCTGCAGACTTACTATCTCACACAGCATTCTGTGAATCCCAACAGTGAGGCCACCATGTTGATGCAGGTATGTCCTTTACATATGGATAGCATACCCACCAACATTTCTCTGATCATTCTATAATGATGATTTTACTATTTATACCCCACACATCTTACTGGGTTGCCACAGTTACTTTGGGCAGCTTCAAGCATATATAAAAACATAATAAAATATTAAACATTAAAAAAACTTCCCTATACAGGATTGCTTTCAGATGGCTCAGGGGTCGGATAAATTAATACCCTCCAGCATTTCTCCAATGAAAATAGGGACATCCTAAGGAAAAGTGGGACATTCAGGAATCAAATCAGAAACTGGGGTGGCTTCTCTAAATCAGGGATGTCCCTGGGAAACAGGAACACTTGGAGGGTCTGGTATGGAGTGTTTGTGGATTTCCATATAGTCATCGTCTCCTCCTGTTCTCCTCCTTCACAGGAATTTAAACGTCTTCAATAAGGGTGGATGTGTTCAGCCCTACTGCTAATTCTGCTAGTTGCATGCAAACATATAAAGAGGTGAGCCATTTAAAAACATTCTATAGAAACATTTTTATTGTAAAGGAACAGTACAGCTTTACAACAGTACAACAATCCAGCTAGTTCAAAACCAGCTAATTTTCGCACATTGAAAGTTGAACCTATTGAGTTTTGATTCAAACGCACAGTATTTAAATTTATCAAGGGAGAAACCAGCAAAAGAATATTGCATTGTAATCTCACTTCTTAATATGAATCTTCCTGTTCTGGGTTTCAAGCAGCCAACCCGTTCCTCCCCCCGGAAGACCGTTCCATCCTGACCTCCTTTCTTCTGCTTTTTATTTCTAACTGACAGCCAGTATTCCAAGGCTACCCAGCATCCTGAGTCCTCATTGGGCTGAATGTGTGAGAGAATTGGGTAAGGGATGTACAGCACCTAAGGAGAATTATATGAAAATGATGTACAGATGGTTTTTAACACTTATTAAAGTATCAAAGTACCTGCCCACCTAGCAGTTCGAAAGCACCCTTAAGTGCAAGTAGATAAATAGGTACCGCTTTCTAGCGGGAAGGTAAACGGCGTTTCCGTGTGCTGCGCTGGTGCTGGCTCGCCAGAGCAGCTTCGTCACGCTGGCAACGTGACCCGGAAGTGTCTTCGGACGGTGCCGGCTCCCGGCCTCTTGAGCGAGATGAGCGTGCAACCCTAGAGTCGGTCACAACTGGCCCGTACGGGCAGGGGTACCTTTGCCTTTACCTTTAAAGTATCAAAAATGTACAAAACAAAAGAAAGTAAGTGTTGGAAGTGTAAAGAGGCAAAAGGTACATTTTATCATCTGTGGTGGCAATGTAAGGTCATAAAACGTTTTTGGGAAATGATCTATAATGAATTGAAAAAAAATGATAAAAATAACCTTTGTTAAAAAAACCGGAAAGTCTCTCCTCCCTGGAAGAGAGGGGAGTGGTTGTGGGCGGGAGCCCGAGCTCCGCCCCTAGCAGGGGGCATTAGCCCCCTGCCTCCTCCTCTCACCTGGCTGGCGCCCACGCCCCTTGGCAGGCACCCAACCAGGTGCCTCCGAGGGGGCGTGTACAGCAGCCTTTTGCTGCGGCGCCAGCCTCTCCTCGGCCTCATTCTTCGCCGTCGTCTTGTACAGGTCAATTTGCTGGACCAAGTTTGAGGCCCGCCTCTTTTCCGCGGCGTACCCTATCGCCTTTTTTGGCGCTCTGAGAGTTGGCGAAGTTGTGGTTGAAGTTAGCGCAGGAGGTTCAACGCGCGGCCTCCTTAGGGAGGACGTGCAGTTGTCTGAATCTACTTTGACGGTCCGGATACGTCAGTCCAAAACTGATCAGGCCAGTAGGGGGGTTCTAGTTAAGCTTACAGCGTCGGCGCAGCAGGGCCCATGCCCGGTAAAGGACACTAGGCGGTACCTCTACCTCAGACCACCTGGCCCTGGTCTGCTTCTGGTTCACGAAGATGGGTCACCCTTGTTGAGACACCAGTTCACCAGGGTACTCCGCAAAGCTATTGAGGCTTGTGGTTTATCTTCCCGGGAGTATGCTGCGCACTCATTCAGGATTGGCGCCGCAACAACAGCCGCCCACTTGGGTCTGCCTGCGGATAAGATTAAAGAAATGGGCCGGTGGAAATCCAACGCTTATAAAAGTTATATTTGCTAGAATGCGCCCTGCTTCATCACCCCTACTTACCTGTTTTTTCTCTGTCCTTTCATCCTCAGCTGTGCTCAGGAGAAGCGTGTGGATTTGTGGCCACAGTATAGTCCATTGGGCCCGCATTCGGGCAGTCAGCTGCGGCCTCGCGCCTAATCTTGGTTTACCACCTGGAGTTCGAGTTTCCTGGTTTTCGAGAAGAGCCATGCGTTGGGAAGAGCTTATGCCATTGCTGTGGGAGAAAGTAGCCACGTTTGGCCCTCCCGATATCCTTGTCATTCAATTAGGGTAGAATGACCTTGCTAACAAAAGGAGTGTGGACTTGTTATGGAACATAAAAAGAGACTTGGATGCGTTTGCTGCCTTATGTCCCAGAACGACGGTGTTCTGGTCCTCCTTCCTGAAGAGAATTTTTTGGCGCGGTGCGCAGAGCTGTATGGCCATTGAAAAAACCAGGAAACTCGTAAATCGGGCAGTGGCCCGTTGGGTGCACTTCATGAATGGCCGAGTCATTTATCATGACCGTATCTGGATTGGCGACCAAGCCTTATACCGGAATGACGGGGTGCATCTATCAGATCTGGGGAACGACATCTGGTTAGATAGTGTCATCAATAGCATTTGGGATTGGTTACAGCTGTGAGGGTATTGGCGGCGAGCCTTTTCGGCTTGGGTGGCGGTTAGGCATTGGAATAATGTGTTGTGGTGTGTCGAAGGGCTAGGTGTGGCCATCGCCTATGCCTTCAATTTTTGGGTATTCCATTAAAGGAATCTGGCGGTCGTGTATTCTGTCCGATGCCTGCTTGGCGGGAGGCCATGGCACGACCCTCGGTGACATCAGGGGAGAGCCTATAGTTGGATTAGCATCAACAGGCTCCACCTACTGGTGAATAAACCCCCCTTGTTTTAGACATCCAATGCCTAAGCCAATACCTTTTCACTGCTGTAATCAATAAAGTTGTGGCCTTTTCTTGCCCATTAACCTCATATCACGTGTCCTTGCGTATTCATTTCACATTGTGGGGGTCGGGTCCTCGAACCACAAGTTTTCTTAATAGGTATAACTGGAACGGATATACTGAAAGAATAGAAAAGTTTGTTTATGTATGCAACAACAGCCGAACAGACATTGATAGCCCAACACTGGAAAGAAGAAGGAGTCTCAGCTAAAGAAGATTGACAACTTAAATTAATGGAATATGCTGAAATGGCTAAACTAACTGTAAGACTAAGAAATCAAGACAACAAATATATATAAAAAATGGAAAATGTTTATTGCATATTTACAAAAGCATTGTAATAAAGTAAATACAACATCAGGGTTATAAAAAACACTTGTAATATTAAGGACAATGTTTAAAATTGGAAATATTTAAAGATAAGAAAATTATAGACATGTACAATATAAGAAAATACAAAAGAACTGGGGGGGGGGAGGGAATGGAAGGAAGTCAAGGGATCTGAGGAATCCCAAAATATGGATTTAATATGGTATGAAAATGTTTTATTTTCTATTTTCTGTTTTAATTGCATCTGTTTATTATGTCATGTGAAGATAATGTTTGATTGTGAATAATAATAATAATAATAATAATAATAATAATAATAATAAAGAATTGGGTAAGGGATTGTGTGTTTAGTTTATTATTTTTGTACTTTGTCACAACTCTGTGTTCCCCAGGGCATACAAGTACCTCCTTTCCTCTTGTTTCTCAGTGAACCATTTGGGCTCCATTTCTGTCAGCTGTCACTCAATTGCGTTTGCTATTAGAGGGGTTAATATTTATGCCAGCACATTAATGCACGTACACAATTAATTTGTTTCTGGTATAAAATGTGCATGTATATTATGATACAGTTGTATATGGGATGACAATGGCTTCAACTTTATTTTATTTGTTATTTTGCTTAAATGATCCTTTTGACGAACTCTTAGGCTGCATCTCATATAAAGCATTTAAAATAAATTGATAGCTATTGTGTGTGTGTGTGTGTGTGTCAAGTATTGCCCCTCACCCGGAACATGGCTTCCTATTCCCAAATAAATGATTGTATAGTATTTTAAGGCTTTAACAACTGTAGGATCAGTGGAAGTATGTTTGTGAGTTTTAACCATTCTATGTAAACCATTCCTTATCATCAGAGGGTTATCTTTTGACATTGCAGTGAGATAGAACTATACAGTAAATAATGGATTGTGAGATGCAGCCAGGCTTGCAGAAAATAACTATTTGAGGGATGGTGCATGAACAGAAAGCTGTAATTTTGACAGGTGGCAAGGTGTCGTGTCACCAAGCCCTCCTAAAGCCTCATATCTCATACCTATTGATTAATGGCTCTAATTAAGGAATGAAATCAAGCATGTGAAGACAGCGAATCGCTTTAGGTCCTTGTTTGGTAGTTTTCTCTTCCTGGCATACAACTCATCCATCTAAATATCACTGCTCTTTCATTTATTACAGCCGGATGATACCAAAAAGGAAGTTGAGGGGGTCCATGCTGAGCTTGTCATTCCAGAACTTGATTTGGTAAGAACTGAGGTAAGGAGATGTGTTAGAACATCATTGGAATGATTGTGGTATTATCGGTTTGCAAAACATCCTGCAAAAAACAAAACAAAAAAACAAATGAGAGAAGAAGAAGAATGGTAACTGTTCTGCAATTCTGTTGCTTAAGGCCCAAATCCTGGTGCCAGGTACAGTTTGTTATGTGCATGACTTGGTCTTGAATGAAATGAATTCAGATTTATTCCAGTGTAATTGGGAGTGAAAAGCAACTGTTAAAGGTATACTCACACACCAAGTTTGAGATTTATTCAAATTTGATTATCTTAAATCTAGGGATTTTCCAGGAGGAGGGGGGATCTGCTCAAAATGTTGTATGTATATCTTTTGGGAAGAAAAATGAGAAAATGAGGTGAAATAGGAGGGCTTTGTTAGTAAGCCCAGCAAATCAGGTTATATTAATGAATCTTGAATACTATCTGCCTTGCTGCAAGTATGCACTCTGCTTACTAACAAGACCAAAAGTCTGACATTATGCTACACCGCTAAACAAGTCCCTAGGGGAGGAAGAAATGCTACTTCCCCCTGAATTATAATGCTAAAGCTTTGAATCCTTTGCAGGCTAGCTGGAGAGAGCCATCACCTGGAAACTCCAGAATACAAGGAGGGGGGGAACCCTCATATTTTTTTAAAACAAAACAAAACAAAACAAAACTGTGACTAAAAGTGGGGAGAATCTGATACACATGTAAAAATAAAGTTTGTTACTCAACAGTAGCTCAGAAAGGTGGAAGCTTCTATTTAACTTCAAGGAAGCATCCATTAGCATGGAATAGTTGTGTAAATATACTTCGTACCATCTTTTTAAAGCAAGCAAGCAAGGAAAATTAACGATGCACAGATTTTGTTGATACAAACTAATTAATTACATAATATAGAAGGTATATTGTTTCAGTCTATTAAGCACACTTAAGGTGAGGTAGGGTAAGGCTTGATTTTCCCGTGAGTGACAGCTGAAATCTACTCTGAGCACAATGATTGTAAGATACTAGACCCTTAATGTGACAATCGTATACTGGTTTTCTCGGAAATAAGTCCCAGGGAATAAGCAGGTATAGGACTGTAGTGTTAGTTTGCAAAGAAGGCTGTGCAAAACAAAAGCCTAGTGAATATTTTATTGGCTATGCTTTTAATTTCTGCTTTGAGATTTTTTATGAGATCAAGACGGTGGGGTCCTTGTTGTGAATCAAAACTTGAGGTAAAAACTTAATGGATTTTAAATAATTTAATTAAAATGTTTAGCGTGTTGGAAAGTAGAAGCATTTCGTTTGTGCCATAGACAAGGTTTTGTTTTAGCAAGTTGCATTTTGAAATTTTATCATTGCAAAGTAACAGCAGTAAAAAATAATTCGGTGTATTCCCCCTCTGTGTCATCTTATTTATATGTGTCGGTATACAGTGGTAAACCTGGGCTTTATCCCAAAAGTGTGGAATGGGTTTTAGACAAGTCATACATATCAAAGCTACTGGTAAAATATTAGGAGGATATGATAACACTGTGATTAATAGTAATGAATATCTAATACTAATGAATTGCAAACAGACCCTTTCCCAATGTTTAGATGTATAACAGTTTGTGTAAAATACTGACTATGAGGAAACCATTGGTAAATGTGGTATATATGTCTCCTTTTAGATATTGATTGCAAAGGTAATACATGACAAGAAAAGCTTCACACAGGATCAATTAAAACAGGACTGGGCGTGTAGTGTTTTATTAATTGAATAAAGCATCATGCATAAAGAAGCTCCAAGAAGCAAAGTTCCTTTCCATTTATTTGATCAGTTAAGCTTCCTCTATTGCTCTTTATAAATTAATTTTGCAGATTACCTCATCTTTTTATTTATTTTTAAGAGCCTCCGTTGAAAGATTAGAGATAACGATAAAATCATTGCTTACTGAAGCAAGCAGACTTTGAATCCAGCTATGCACATTAGAAAGATGTTACACACTGCATACTTTTAATAATGATCATTTAGAAGATAATTTTAGCATCCACACAAGAGAAAAATGGATTTTTGATGAGTTCTTATATGACCATATGTGGTATTAGTCAGTGTGAGGTATTGCTAGCAAGCTCATTGCTTTCAAAAATCAAAGTTAAATGGTTCATCTATCATCAGAATTTGTGTCTGAGCGACTTGTCTGAACATCAGTATGATTTATGGTTTGAATTGGAGGAGTCAACCATGCATGTTTCTTAGTTTATCGTTTTATGCTGTCTTCAATTAAATGTCTATAAACACAGTGATGACTTTATGACACTGTCCATCAATAAAGACTATCAGATTTTGCATAGAATATGTAATTTTCTGGAAAATAATGACCTTTTGACTTCGAGGTGTCCTGTTGTACACATGATATATTTGGAAGAGATAGACTTTAATTTTTATCCTACCTGCTTTTATTCCTTCCTGTAGACTAATTAAGGAAGTGACTGTATTTTGTTTCATCCATTTCACACAGAATTAATATACAGACTTTTTAATGAAATTATAAACATGGGATGCACTATGATGGTTACAGCTCTCAAAGGTATTTATGAAATCTTGATTTTTATTGAGATGTAAACAAATATACAATGAATTCTATGCATTTTATTGCATATTGATTTGGTGTTTGATTGTTTTATCATATAGAAGCCTTTACTAAGGGAAATAGCACATGCATTAAAATTAAATTAAACCATGCTGCAAAATGGATGAATGCAAGGAAAACACAGGCTTTCATTTTCTTCAGGGACAATGAATAATGGTATGTTCGCTCTTCATATTTATGAACTACTCTATTGCATTTGCAGGGGCAGCATATGGAGGCTGAGCCATCTTTTTGAGCAGCTGTGCCCTTATAGAATTGCCATCAGCTATGCATTAAAAATAGTATTCCAGATCTTAAGGCAGAACAGAAGATTTTAATGACTATATATTGCACATTTTTTTCATATAACATGAGGATGGGTAAAAATATCAAGCAGTTGCGGTGTGGTTCAGAAGGACTGTGAAGCACTAATTTGTAACTAAGCATTTTTATACACAGCTGGTGTTATTAGAAATATTTGTGCTCCCAACCTCCCTCTGGTATATTTAGACAGGTGAAAAACTGGAGATGAGAGAATTTATATGAAAGCTGGATCTGTATTCCGGCTTCCTGGTATTCTATGTCTGTGTGCGAGTATAAATGTTTCCATTCCGTTAAGCTGCATTTTCTTTTGCCCTTGGTGCTCGCTCCCTTGTGAATTACAAAGCGGCAATCACTGGACGGTCCTAAAGATTCTCTTTTCGCTTTCTTGGATGTACAGGTAGAGTCTGAATTGAATTATCCAACCACACAATCTTCCTCACCCCTTTAGATATCCAGAGGTATATTCCTCCCAACTCCCCATTTCTGGATTGCGGGCAGAAACTCTCTAAAGAAAACAAGGGATATGATCAAGGAATGTGATTGGAGTACACCCACCTCCTGGGGATAGAGAAAGCAAGTAGATAGCTGTCCCTTACATCTCACTTTTATGCATTTCCACCCTTTAGACATCATCGAATATAATTGACCAGCCCAATGATGGGAGTTTTCTTCAGGTGTGCAATTCCATTTAGATATTTTCATCTGCTAAAAAGTGTGGTTTATCCGTTAATAAAAGTGGGGAAATCCTTCCCTTCATAGGTGATGCTAGCAGGAGGTGCTAAGAAAAGCAATGTCATGGCTGATCTGCAGAGGAGACAGAAACATAGTATTGTTCTCCATACTAGTTTTAATTGACATGACTTATGGGTGTGTTGCTTAAGGTCAAAATAATAATAAACACGAGTATTTGAACTCCTTCCATTGTTGTTGGTCTGGAGGCAGTGTTGGATTACCAAATAGGCAGACTAGGCACTGGTCTATGGGCCCTACACCTTTTAGGGGCCCCGTGACAATGGATCAAAATAATATTGATTGGATATTGAAAGAAAATTACAATCACTCTTTCTTGATTGTTATCCCACTAGAGTGCCCCCTCCCCTGAGATTTTGACTGCCTAGGGGCCTCCACAGGGTTTAATTTGGCGCTGGCTGCAGGTGTAATTTCCCCCAAACTGTACAGTCTCAATGATATTCAGTGTGGGGCTTTCTGAGACATTTATTTTGCTATGTTTAAGATTTGTGAAACAAGGGAGTAGCTTTATTGACGTTCCTTTCAATCATTTTCTTACATCTATATCCTGCGATTCTGTTGTCATGGGACCATCATTTGTCTGGTTGGCCACTGTGAGAGCAGGATGTTAGACTAGATGAGCCATTTGCCTGGTCTCTCCGTCTCTTATTATCTTTTTACATTCTTTTTTACATTTGTGAAGGTGGCATACAGGTAGTTCCCAGGCACTGACAGGACCCTGAGCTGCTTAGCTTCAGCAAAGTGGTGCTATCATGTGCCTTCAGACCATACACTGGGGCAGTTTGCCCTATATTTTCTCCTGGGATGAAACTCCATCACATGGGTAGTAGAGCCACCTGTCATATTGGCTTTGTCAAGTGAGCTCCCTGGGATTGCCTGGGTGTTTTCTTAAAGCAGGTCTAGGGAACCTGTGGACCTCCAGATGTTATTGAACTACAACTCCCATTATCTCTGTATATAGTCCATGCTGGCTGGATCTGATGGGAGTAGTAGCCCAACAAAATGCTTGGAGTGAACTAGTCCTGTTTAGTGAAGTTCATTGAATTATTTCAAAAATCCCTGAACTGCACCTGAAAATAGGTCACGTAATTGATGGGTGAACTAAACATGTACAGTCATACCTCGGGTTAAATATGCTTCAGGTTGAGCGTTTTCAGGTTACACTCCACGGTGACCCGGAAGTAACGGAACGCGTTACTTCTGGGTTTCGCCACTCGCGCATGTGCAGACGCTCAAAATGATGTCACGTTCATGCGCGGAAGCAGCGGATCGCAACCCGTGCATGCACAGACGTGGGTTGTGTTCGCTTCAGGATGCGAATGGGGCTCCGGAACGGATCCCGTTCACATCCAGAGGTACCACTGTATTATGTTCACTTTGGGGCAGAACTTTGCATAATCTCTAGTTCATCTTCAAGTTTATTCTCTTACATATGTTTTAAATTGTTATTTATTAATTTATATACTGCTTATCCCTTCATGGATCACTGCCTTGCCGTGGCGAAGGTGCTTGAATAACTCAGAGAAGCTATGAGCTATGCCGTGCAGGGCCACCCAAGATGGACAGGTCATAGTGGAGAGTTTTGACCAAATGTGATCCACCTGGAGCAGGAACCGGCAAGCCACCCCAGTATCCCTGCCAAGAAAACTCCATGGACAAAGACAACAGGAGTGCCTGGCATGCTCTGCTCCATGGGGTCACGAAGAGTCGGACACGACTAAATGACTAAGCAACAACAAACATACTGCTTATTTGCCTCTTATACATCGTTTACTCTTCAGACTCTTTTGACCTCTGCACTTAAAGATTGTAATTTAATTAAACATTTCACATTCCGCTGAATGTGGATTTTGACAATTTGTTAGTCTTCTTATTCTTAAGTATATTTTACACTGAACATAAAATGAACTAGTTACTTTTGTAAAGCGATGAATGTGGATGGGAATTTGTTCCCTTTTGGATATGTTGAACTTTAACGAGTTCATTTCAAAAATGAACATTCCGAGCTCTGACACAGCAACATCTAGAGAGTGATGAAACCTACCTTAGTGTGAAGCTTCTGGATTGATAAGACTTTGGATAAATACTGGGAGACTGCATCTCCATCCCTTGCCTGCTTGACAAAATAGTGTTTTCTGCCAGGTTTCAACTTCTCCAGAACTTGTAGCTGAAGCTTGCAGCTCCAGAAATTCATCCCAGGAATTGTGGACTGGACAATAATCTCGCAATTTATACCAGGTATGGCCATTCTCATGTCAGGTGTAATTTTTCTTTTTCATTTGTCAACCAAATATGGACATATCTCTTCAAAGGATACTTGTCAGCAGGAGTTAGAGAGAATTTTCCAAGAAGCAACCATTATTACATTTGGTGACTTAGAAAGAGAATAGCTGTCTTTGTATATTATTCAGAGGTGCTTTAAGACAGAATGCTATATGAAAACAATCCTCTGGATTAGGTTAAAGGTAGTTAACTAGAGAACAATTTAGACTGAGGATCCAGATTATCCATCTTCTCTTACACGGTTTTAGGAATGAATAAAAACCACAGCAAAGAAACAGTGACTGCTTCCAACAAAAGAGCATTGGGGTTGGCAGGGTGAAAGAGCAATTAAAGTATAATCTGGGAAGTGGGTTATAGTCTCATAATTGAAGAATATCCATAGTGTGAGAAGAGCCAGGCAGAGTGTGTCAGTTGGCTAAGGAGATATGTAGGCACAGAGGAAAGCGTCTCAGTCATGATTGTGGAGATGAGTTGCTCAAGAGCCCCAGGGCAAGAGTTTGGGGAATTACATGACAAGATCAAGCCCCATTGGCCTTTTGACAAACTGATGATAAGTCAACTGGGTGAGCCAGAGAGCAGGCGGCAGTATCTCCTCTGGCCAGCTGCATCAGTAGCATGCAAGAACAGATGTTTTGCTAACTTACACTGTGTACATTTAGAGCACATGACTTCACACAGAGAATCATGGGAACACTAGTTTGTTAAGGGTGCTGGGAATTGTTGCTCTTTGAGGGGTAAACCTAAGTTCCCAGGAGTCTTTGGGGTAAGCAGGGTGCTTTAAATGCACTTTAAATACATTGCATAGCTTTCTATATTTATATAGATGCAAAGTTTTTGAATGGCTCATAAACCAACAGTTTCAAAATACAGCATAAAAAAACCTTAAAACAATGTTAACAAATTCTGAAGCAAAATTAAAAGTAAATTTGAAACTGAGAGATTCAAGATGTGAAATGAAAGTTGTTTAAAAGGCCTGCATGAATAGAAAGATGTTCACCAAGCACCTAAATGTTTCCTTAATTTTATTATTTATTTCAGAATATATAAGTTCTAAATTCATAGTACCAGTTCTTTTTTCTGGGGGTACGCAGGGGTACGCATACCCCTAAACATTTTGTGAATCTAAGTCTGGCCTCATTGAGGGGCAGTATTTCAATATGAGTAGGAAAATGAGAGTACCCCTAAACATTCTTTTAGAAAAAAACCCACTGCACAGTACAGTCATACCTTAGTTGACGAACACTTTGTGACTCAAACATTTTGGCTCCCGAATGCCGCAAAGCTGGAAGTGAGTGTTCCGGTTTGCGAATGTTCCCTGGAACCCAAATGTCCAACGCTGCTTCCATGGCTTCTGATTGGCTGCAGGAGCTTCCTGCAGCCAATCGGAAGCTGCGCCTTGGCTTCTGAACATTTTGGAAGTTGAACAGACTTCCAGAACGGATTCCGTTTGACTTCCGAGGTACCACTGTATACCCATGCAGTGTCCAGAAACTGAATATGAAACGTAATACAGATCATAAAAGTAGTCTTAAAACATAACACCAAGAAGAATTAAGTTTGTATCTCTGTCTTGAAAAAAAAGGGGGGGATTATACAGGTAACATTGATAAGATTACCAGAATGCCATCACCAGTCATTTGATTTTCCTTCTGAAACCTCCATCTGTTAAATTGGTTTAAGTCAAAACCAAAATAGTCAACTCTACTAACTGGGACCTTAAAACCGAATCTAATTAAATCACCAGTACCCACTGGGCATGAAAAGCTTCAATCTCTATCTCTAAATGCTTGGTTGACCTCCTTAAATTACTGTTTTCACTTGAACATGCAGAGATTTAGATTTAACATAGACTAAGGCTACAATCCTGAACTAAGGGAGGGGAAAACCAAAAGGCAGTCAAATCACCTCCTCCTAAATCCCGAAAGTAGGGGCAGAAGCTAAGGAAGAAAAGCCTTCCTGTGCTCCTCCATCCATTTAGTGCTCCCCTACTGATGCTATTTCATTCCCACTGAGGACAAATATCAAAATCTCTCCTCAATGTGGGGGACATGTCATGGGACCAGCATGCCTTTGGGTCCACGCTATTTCCCAATCATCTCCTGGCACACTGCTGAAGTGCCCTTACAGCTCCCGGTTTTTTTAGCTTTATGGACACAAGATCTCCAGTGTTGATAAAGTCAGGGACACACACACACATTGTGGTGTTGAGGATACCACCACCATTTGGTAATTGGCAGGTCTATAGGATCATAGAATTGTCAAATTGGAAGAGTCCTTGAGGATCATCTAGTCCAGCCCCCTGCATATGGGGATCAAACCTGCAATCTTGGCCTTATAAGCACCATGCTCTAACCCACTGAGCTATCCAGGCTGACGTGATGCAAAATGATGATTTCTGTGGAGAAATCAATTTTTAAAATGTATTTACCAAGACGGGGTTTCCTTTATATATTCAACATGTAAGAGCTTACTGTGCTTGTGGGGTTGTGTTGGCGGGCAGGGGGCAGTTAAGTCTTAAATACTAAGCCATTGGTGGTTGGCAGTTGGCTGTTACTTAGTTTTGTAAAAAAGAGCTGCAAATAGGATGTAGCTTCCCACCGTAGAGATGTGGTGGAGCACTTGGGCATCCTAACCAGTCTGATTGGGTCTTAAGGGTCCAGTGTAAGAATTGAGCTTGAACCTCTTAGGAAATGCAAACAAAGTGCTTACTTTAATTAGGGTGGAATATATTTGCTGGAGGGAAGCCATTACTTACAAAGGATAATTAATGGCTGAATTAGAAACGTTTCCTGCCTTAGATGGGGCACTGGGTTTGGAGGATTAATTAGGTATATGTAAACTTGCTCCTGCCGGTGGCTCTCATGCCTCCCGCTTACCATAGGATCAGATTTGACTTACGCTGCATCTTTCGATTGACCAAAATGACTTGCTCTCATCACATGTATAAAGTTCCAACTGAACAGAGCTTGAGCTGATGGTGGTTTATTTATTTTAGTGTTTTTGTTATTTTTAACAGAATAAAAAGCTCTTACGGTAAGTAGTTTACAAAGTACAAACAATAATCTTCAATTAAATTCCTCAATGCAAATTTTAAAAAATAAACCGAACTACTGTATTTTTCGCCCTGTAGGATGCACTTTCCCCCCTCCAAAAATGAAGGGGAAATGTGTGTGCGTCCTATGGGGTGAATGCAGGCTTCAGGAAGCTCTCCACAAGCCCTGGGAGCCTGCGGGAGTTCCTGCCGGGCTCCCTAGGCTTGCGGATAGCAGCCTGCATCTCAAAACCCGGGGTGTGCTGCACAGCGCGCCCCGAGCTTCGGTTCCCCAACCTGGTTTGGAGGCTGGCGGCGGGGAGAAGCGTGCTTCTCCCTGCCGCCAGCCCCACAAGCTCGGGGGACAGCGGGGAGGCAGAACGCCGCTATCCCACTGTCCACCGACCTGGTTTGGAGGCTGGCGGCGGGGAGAAGTGCGCTTCTCCCCACCGCCAGCCCCACAAGCTCGGGGGACAGCAGCAAGGTGGAGCGCCATCATCCCGCTGTTCCACGACCTGGTTTGGGCTTCAGGCAGATATCCGCAAGGCGTGGGAGCCCGGCGGGAAGTCACGCCGGTCTCCCAAGGCTTGCGGAGAGCTGCCTGTTCTGGGGGCTGGGGTCGGGGGAAGCTCGGGCTTCCCCCCCCCCAGCCCCCCCCAAAAAACTAGGTGCGTCCTATGGGCCGGTGTGCCCTATGGGGCAAAATATACGGTATATGTCACAGACAAAACTGAGCAGTGTACAGAGAATTAAAAATGTAAAGTCAGAATACAGGAAAGCTTGGGTAGATATGTTTTTGTAAGAGAAGTTTAAATGGCATTACTTTCTCCACCTAGCATAAGAAGAGCCCTGCTGAATCAGGCTAATGGCTTGTCTAGTCCATCATCCTGTTCACACAGGAGCTAAGCAGATGCCTATGGGAGGCTCACCAGCAGGAGCTGAGCACAACAGTACTTCTCCCCATTTGTGATTTCCAGCAAGGTATTCAGAGGCATACTGGGTGTAGCAGTGGAGACAGAGTCTTGCCATCGTGACTAGTAGCCATTACTAGCCTTATCCTCCATGAATTTGTCTGATACTCCTTTAAAGCCATCAGAGGTTGTGGCTACCTCTACCTCTTGTTGGAGCAAATCCCATAAGTAGCTAATTCAATAGTTTATGTGCTGTGCAAATAAATACTTTCTTTTGACTGCTCTGAACCTTACGGCTTCAATAAATGGCTTTGGGTTCCATTATTGCGAGAGATGGAGAAAAGTGTTTCTATACCTACTTTCTCCACACCATCTTATATGCCTCTAGCATGGCTCCTTTTTTTCTGAATTAAAAAACCCTGCCTTTCCTCTTAAGGGAATTGCTCCAGATCCTTGGTCACTTTGCTTGCCCTTTTCTGAACCTTTTCCAGATCCACAATATACTTAATGAGGTCAGGTGACTAGATCTGTACACAATATTCCAAGTGCGGTCCCAGCACAGATTTGAATGATTGCGTTTTGATATTGGCAATCCCTTCCCTAATGGCACTTGCTTTTTTCACAGGTGCTGTGCACAGGGTTGGCATTTGCATCCAGCTATCCACTATGACCCCAAGGTCTTCTTCCTGGTCCGTCACTGCCAATTCAGAACCCATGAGCATATGTGTGAAATGGGGGAGGGGAGATGCCCCCAGTGTGCATCAATTTACACATGCTTACGTTGAATTGCAATTCCCTTTTACTGTCCATTAAGTTTTAGAGAGATCTTTTTGTAACTCCTTGCAATCCCTTTTTGTTTTTAAGTATCATCAGCAAACTTGGCTCCCTCACTGCTAACCCCTAACTCACTCTCTCTATGTTTTTGAACAAGTTAAAGAGTACAGATCCCAATGATAATTTTTTTTTTGGAGGGGATGCCACTTTCTACATCCTTCCATTGGGAGAACTGTCCTAGATCCAGGAACTGCCCACCCACAGGTTCTCTATTTCTCATGACTCAGTTACAGCTTATTAGCCTTAGCTGGACCATGAGTGCATCGAGGCAGTGATGGAGCTAGCAGTCCGACACAGAGCAAGCCATGGAACAAACCATGGGCTGTTTGTGTTCTGTTTCCCTTCACTCACTTCAATGAGGTTTAGGAGAGTAGGGCAAACATGGGCAGCTGTTTCTGAAGTATGCCTGCAAAGTGCATGCTTCATTTACTAGTATTTTTAACTTTATCTATAAAGGTATGCCATTTCTTATGGTAGTGTTCCGATCCAGTAAATGACATTCTCAGAACTCAAGGGCAAAGGACTGTTTGGATGGCAAGAAATACATTTACCTATAAACATAATATTTCCATTGAGTTATCCTCTATGATTCCACAGCAACTCCAGATGCCACTATGTAGAGCTGAGCTTTTCAGAGACTGTTTAAATGGATCAATACCTGCTGGTAATAAAAGGCTACCAAACTTCATATACCTAACTCTTCCACAATGCATTCGTCGGGGCTGGTCTCATGAGAAATGGTTCAAAAGTTTGAATTCCCTGGAATACTCCTGTGTCTTGTATACTAGTCTGTATCTCATAAATGTGGGCCTATGCAGCTGGAATAATGAGCATATTTATCTTCTGACTTCACACAATTGGTTCACTGAGCTTCTTTTGGTGGGGGGAGAGTTGAAAGCCCATGTAGCTCTTCAGATTCTCAGAGCAGGTTTGTGTACATTACACAGAAGTTGAGAAAGAAATGTGATGATGTGATTCTTTCTCAAGACCTGTTGTAATATGGGAAGTAGAACCAGAGTCTGCCACCTACCGTGAGGTCTATGAGCTGCAGAAGCCATATGGGAGTTTCAAATCTCACAGCCGGTGAGGTCCACGTCCCACTTTCCACCTTACACCTTACAGCAGAAATGAGGAATGAAGAGTGAGTCACTCACACATCTACTTTTCTCGCTTCTGTGTAATGCCCTTGTCAGCAACTCATATCCTGAGAGAGAAAGGGCCACTTTGAAGAGGGAATGTGGACTGGGTGGGCCGTCCTTTTCCTAGTGTAAACTGCCAACAAGACTGCTCCCCTGTACACATCTCTGGTCTCTGGCTGTTGCTGCTGTTTCAGCTTGATGGAGGGTTCTTTCAAAGCACCATTTCCTCCATAAATAGAATTGAAGTGGCATACAAATTAAAAACAAAGTCCTCTGAAGTAACAGGCAATAAAAACACAACCAGCAAAACATAAAAACAGCAATAAAACAGCCACCTAACAGATGGCAAAATCCTACAGTTGGATATGGTTGAGGGATAGCGCTTCCTGGCAGCCACAAACACACATAAGATTCCCAGTGAATGTAGCTGATTGCAACACAGACCAGATGTAAGAACATAGGAAGTTGTCTTTATTCAGAGTTAGACCGTTGAGCCATCTACCTCAGTATTGCCAGCCCTGACTAGGAGTGGTTCTCTAGGGTTCTGGCCCAAGGGACTTTTGCACCCTTAGCTGGAAATTGAACCTGGGACAATTTGCATATTAAATACCACTGAGCCATAGCTCTTCACAAATGTATTTGAGACCCACACTGGAAACTGAGATCTTATATACCAAGATGCATGGAATGGGTCTACACCTCTCTTGTTTTTAGAACTAGGAGTACATATGGGACATTTTGCAGACACACTTGGCACCCAATGACAAAAAAATCTCAGTAATGTCATTACATAGTCAAGTTTGGTTGACTATTTAGTTTTGTGGTGTTGTCATCTCCTTCTCTGCATTATTCCTTATTTGTTAGGTTCACCTACGTGGGCTGATGGCTGAGAGCTGTAAGATACTGTGGACGTCCTTTTCTGCCTTTCTGATGCAGAGGTTCTCGTTAACAGATGGGCATAAAAAAATAAAGGGATAAGACTAGAAATTGTGTTAGATCTCATAAATATGCTCATAGGTTATTTGGAAGCAGTAGCATAGCATGGGTTGCCAGATCCCAGGGTAAGGCAAGTATCCTTGGCACAACTCGCCAATAGGCTGGAACAAAGGCACAATAGCTCAGTGACCTTCCCAAGTGGCAGCTTGGGTACTCGAGCATGGTGGAGAGTGGGACGGGGGATTGGTCGGGAGCGGATATGCAGAGGGCGCCCTAGCAACCGGCCATCACCCAAATCCATTCCTCTGCCCACCCACACAAACATTGGGAGATTTTCTGTGTGAGCGGGAGGGCATGCTATTTTCTCTTTTCTCTTTTGAAATTTTGCACCGCTTTGAATTTTGCACCCAGGGCAACTTCCCCTGTGACCCCTCCCACACTCTGCCACTATTTGGAAGAGTTATAACAGAACATAGAATAAATTTATTGACAGCTGCACAGATTTTAACAGCACAGTATTGCAAGGGGGAAGCACAGCCTCTATAATTTTGTATAGGGTGCAATCCTATGCACATTTATCTATTTCAATAGGGTAAGTCCCATTGAACTCTATGGGCTTGCTTCTTTTAAAATTGCACTGTGTATATAGGATTGCATATGCACTATCACTTTGGAGATTGGATAAAATGTAAAATGGGTTATGTTACATATGTTTTCTTATAGCTCTGAATGGACAAAATCTGGGGGATGTGGGTGTGATGGTCATTTCTTTCCTAGTGTGGGATTGTGCCCTGGATTTGAACCAGAGACCACCAGCATGCAAGACATAAGCTGGTTCATAGTATATCCAAACTGCAAATTGATCTTGTGTATGTTTTCCTATGGTGCTGAATGAAAAAAAAATCATTCACATAAATAAGTAGGGCAGAAGAGAAGGAATCTTGATGAAAACAAAAACTTTTTCCGGAGTTACACACGTGTGTATACACAATATTTATCTTTATAATTGCTTTCATCATAATGATGAGTATTCCACCATATCTTTGTAAGGCTAATAAATTGTTAAACATAATGGGAAGAAGTACTTAGGGGGAAAAATATTCCATTAATAGACTGGCTATTAGCATGAGGAACCTATTAGGCTGAAGGTTTCAGTAGTTCTGAGTTCTAAGATTTGATTTTTAAATGATGAAACATCCAATAACCCAAATGACCCTGTGCAAACACATACATGGAATAAATAATTCCAAATGAAAGCACGAAAGTTATTTGTTCAGCTGCTTTTGTGGCTGGAAGGTTAGGAACAAAAGCTATTATTGTTCAGTGTATTTTTTCACAGGAAATAGACAGTGGCAAACATACAGTAGTTCAACACATGAGATCAGAGACATCGTTTTTATAGTAAACTAAAAACAGATGTTCGAAGGGCTCAAGACCTTTACAGAAATTATTAGTTATGTTTGCCTTTGAAAGCAGAGAAAGTTTACAGAGACTCATGTACCTGATTAAGAAAAAGACAGGTTATAAAAGCTATGAGAGCATTAACTCATTCAAGTAAAAATATTTGTCATACAGATCCTGACTATTTTATTTAATACAGCATCATCTAAAAAAAGTAGATCAAGTGAACATTTGCCTAAGCATTCCTAAGACAGCCATTTCTCTCCCCGCCAAACCTTCTAACATCCCAGGCCATCCATACAGAGTCTATTTAATGGCAATTGAACTGAGCCCTGCTTAATGATTTTTAATATTATTAATGAACCATACTCCTATTTGGAAGCCAATGCGCGAGTCAGAGCTGTCCCTCAGTAAATAAGAGCTGCAAATAGGATGATTGCAATAAGTGAAATAATTACTTCAAGCTATCATTTTCATTTTGACAAATGAATGCCTCTGATTTGCATATGCTAAGTGAACCATCTGGATGTTTAAAAATATTATACACACAAATGCTAAACCTGATTAGGTGGCAATATTGTAGCTGTATGTGTCAGATGCTACATAATATTTCACTTCTAGTGGGATGCCTATCAGATAATGTGATTTGGTATGTAAATAGAGCCATAAATAGAGGCAATTTAATTACTTATTTCTTATACTTCTAAGCCGCCCTTCATCCCATGGGAACCCAGGGCGGTGTACAGATAAAAAATGTGATTGGGTATGCAAAAAGGACTGCAAATTTAGGCCATTTTATTTATGTGTTTGTTTATACTACTACTAAGCCACCCTTCATTCCATGGGATGTTAGGGCTGTACACAAATAAAATGCACCACAACATACAATTAACTTAACAACTACAACTTGGAAAGCACCTAAAAGAGACAAACAATCATTAATGGACATAAAGACACTGTGTCTTGACTACACTGATGATGAGCAATTCTTTTATGCCAGGCCTTTGACTTTTAATTATTGTTGGCCTCCTTCGGTGTTTGGGAAGTTTTAGTCCTGTCTTGTAAAATCATGAATGAGTTTTACATTTAACTCTCTTTTAGTTTTATGCAGCTTTAATGTGTGGTCTATTTATTTTTGTTGTTGTATGTTGCTTTGAGTATTTTTTTTGTAAAGAAAAAACCAAAAACAGACAAATAAGTTTAATAGATAATAATGTAATTCATTAATTTTATTTATTTCACAAAATTTACTTGGCAGGAAGCTGTTCAGTGGTTTACAAAGAACATTCTAAAAGGCTCATTAAAAGTTACTGCTAAAAGCAAACTTTAAAAAAAAAATCTCTGTTTTCTAAATCTGCAATTTTAAAACAATTATACATTGTAAAATGGCATGTAAGATATATATCAATACCAATACCAATATATACACACACACAGAGAGATAGACATATATGACATTAGAAGCAATATGCTAAGGTTTCATGTCTCTACCATTCAAGTATAAAAATTACATTGGATTCAATTCACATGCTGTGTGTTTTAAATAAAATGCTATCAATTATAGCATTATAAAAATCAGTTATAAACACATTTATTTTGGTGGAGCCATAGAAATTCTGCTGGGGCCCATTGTAATGCACCTGCATAATTGTCGGGGTTCTGGTCAAACCTGAAGAGCCAGGGGAGCTGGACGTTTCAGCAGTTCTCCACATTGCCCATGGTTCTGAGAAGATCTGAACATTCCCATCCCAGGATGAGAAGCCTCCACACCTGGGTTCCTGGCCAGCTCTCATACTCCCCCACCTCTCCCTGGGGCACCGGAGCAGAGGAGGCAGGAAGGACCTTGCTAGCTGCCCGTGAAGATGCTTGAGAGAAGGAGGAAGCACACTCAAAGCACATTGCAGCTTGAAGCTCCAGCCATCGTGCCCCAGGGAAAGAGATACCCAAGTGTGCTGCTACAATATACTTTGGAGTTTGTGTGCATAGTGCATATTTCTGCATTTTTTCTTTTTGTGTAATCACATGTAATGTTGCTAGAGTCACCTTTCATAACATTTAGAAGCCTACACAAAGTGACAGATATTCCTCACCACTGGGAATGTGGCAGAACTATGCAGAAGAATGTACATTTTAACCCACCCTGAGACGTGTTGGTGAAGGGCAGGTAATAACAATAGTATTCAAATTATTGTGGGTTGCATCTAATGCAATAGCAGTTTCCCTACCTTTCTTTCCTTGCAGTCTCCCATCTCAAAATCTGCTCCAGATGACTGGAGGACTAAGCACTCTAACATCCAGAGGAAAAACAAACAAACAGATGCACAAACCCAGTATGGAGGTCCCTGTTAAGAATGTCATATTGAGATTTCACTCAGATTGAAGCTTGAAGTTAAACAGAACATTTTTAGGTTTCTCTTCTTCCCTCTAGGTACATGTGCGAATCCTTTGGTGCTGATCAGATTTAAAGTGTGATCTGTGTCCCTCCATCTTGAAGAGATATTAGCTGGTGATAAAAATGTACAGGTTTAATTCTCATGAATGGCAACAACCAAGAAGTATTAATTTTCCCTAATTTTTTTAAAAGCAGGAAGTCTTTTTTCACTGGCAGGATGCTTTGTTCTTACAAGGCATCAGATAATCGGTGAGAAGTGAGCAACGATGTAAGAAGGCATCATTTTCTGTTCTGCCCTTGTATTCACCGCATGCAGCACTGTTTCCATTGTGGTGCATTTTGTCTTCCACCCAAAACTATGCTATCCATCTTGCTGTTCACCGTGCTGATAAGTAGTCTTGATTTGTAGTGGTTGTTCTCTTGAGTGTGAAGGTCACAGTCAATTTTCTGCAAGATGCAAAACTGGGAAAAAGGTGGAAACTCAGCAACAGGACTCTTGCTTTGCTTGTGAAAAGACCTAAAGTTCAATTCCAAGCAGCTCCAGGTAGGACCAGAAAAGATACCTGTCTTAAATCCACGGCTTCCCTCCCCAACTGGAACTCACCAGAACTCAGTTTCAACACCTGTCAGGTGGGCACCATTGCCATTCTAAGAGAACAAGGGAGGTGTTCATGGAGAGTTCCAGCACCTCTTTTTCTAGATAAATAGCACTGTAAATCTTTATTGGTGGATATGCAAATCCATTTTGGTGTTAACAATATCAGCCTCGATGGACCACTGATGTGATTCCGTTTAAGGCAGTTTCATGTGTTGGGATATCGGCAAGATCTGCTTTCTGAAGAAACTGGGTTTTCAGAGCCAGAATGAAAGTATACAGCTTAATCTAACAGCAACCTTTTGTTCCTGTGTGTGTGGGGGGAACCCCGAAGGGTTGTATGTAAGGACACACACATGGTGAAACAAACCTACCCTCCTTACCTCTGATGCTGAGATGTTGGCTGAGACAATCCTGATCAGTGTGGAAGAAGTAGAAGGCTCATTTTCATGCAACCTGTACAAAGATAAATTTGCAACTCCTTGGGGTGGGCATTTCTTGCCACATAACTCAAGAAATTGAAAAAGAATACCACTGCACACAGATGCCTACACATACCAGGGGAGAATGGTGCAACAATAGGTGGACTGCACCATTTCAGACTGCAGGGGGAAGATTTCAGTTCTGAACACTCATCCACATTAAAAACACCCTCCAAATAGAAAACTAGTACAGTGGTACCTCGGGTTACATACGCTTCAGGTTACATACGCTCCAGGTTACAGACTCCGCTAAGCCAGAAATAGTACCTCAGGTTAAGAACTTTGCTTCAGGATGAGAACAGAAATCGTGCAGTGGCAGCGCGGCAGCTGCAGGAGGCCCCATTAGCTAAAGTGCTGCTTCAGGTTAAGAACAGTTTCAGGTTAAGAACAGACCTCCGGAACGAATTAAATACTTAACCCGAGGTACCACTGTTTTGTTCTGAGGCCAACCAGATGTCCAAGGGGTGCTCAAAGCAGGACATGAGCCCAACAGTACTCTGCTTGGGCAACTGGTATCCAGAGGTACCACTGTATAGTACGGAGATTTAAAAATTTATTCCAGGCATTTGACACCTGTGCTGGTTTTCAGCTCACTAGGCGTTTTGAAATATAGGGGAGCATTCAGAAATGTGATCACCCACCTGCAGTTTCAGGTAATGCAGTTCATTCTGCCACTGTGGCACACTGCCACTATATTATTCTGCATCTATAGACCAGGACGCAAGAAGTCAGATTCATACAATGGATGTCGTAGACTGGGGGGTTTGCAGTAAAGTCCAAGGACCTGGGCTTAGGGTTTTTTTTATCAGATTCTGGAAGAAAGTACCATCCATCATGTGTTTTTGTAAGCAAATAAAGAATTTTACTTGCTCCATGTCTTCTGTGTAAACTGGACAGGAGCCGGTAATTATGGAATCTTCCTATTAATAATATCTGAAGATAAGTTTGAGAACAGAATAGTTGTTAACATCTATTCTATAGCAAAGTTCCATTTTGTTTCTGTAAATGCATATGAAAAGAAATTCTTTGTTATGAAACAGTGGATTTTCTCCAGGTTCTGCTTGATAATGGCACCTATTTAAACAGTCCTCAAAATGATTACAGTGTAGGGCTGACATGCTTGTTGACTGACATATTTGAAGAAGCATTTCTTACATAATGTTTTTTTCATAAATCAAAAGAAATAGAAATAAAGTGCACTTTGATAAACTATATATAAATATATAACATTATCAGGCCTTAAAATCATAAATTTGACAGTGTACAGATCTCTCAGGAGTTTATTGCAGTCTGTGAAAGTTATTAACTGTGATTTCATTGCCAATGGCAAAACATTTCAAGTATTCTTTAAATCAAAGCACTTGGCCACAGTTACAAAAAAACCAAGTAAAAAAGCCCATACATTAAAAACTTTCAATCCACCCTGCTTCCCCATTAACACATGCCGCATCAGGGTGTTCAATACAGAATTCAATTTTTTTGTTCTTTCCCCCTAAAGTCTAAGATTTATGGCAACCGCATAGGGATAATGATATATTTCCACAAATATGCTGCAAGACATTCAACAGGACAAAAGAAAAATTGAAATTTCTATTGCTATAATTGTGCAGGGTTTTTTTTTCCTAAAGGGGGTATTAATATTTTAAGAATTCAATGTTATTTTATTCAGTCAGCCTAAGCTTGGAAAAAAGGGTAGGATACAAAATGGCTAAATAAATAAATAAATAAATAAATGTGATACATAGGAAGCTCCCAAAATGGAGCATGATAGGTTGTTCTGGGGTCTTCTGATCCAAACCTGTACCCTCTGGATATACTCAACCCATCCCAGTGAACAGTAATATTCAGCTTGAAATGTATTGGTTTGTTGTAGATTCTGGATAAATCAACATTTTAGCTGACTGTTCTTAAAGAAGGAAACAAAAAGGTGTAGACTTTTAAGGATAGGTTTTTGTCTGCTGAGTTTTGGTGAAGAGGGAAGTGAATTTATTCTACTACACTAGGTTTTCCCAACCTGATGCCCTTTGCATCCTTATTAGACTTTCTGGGAAGATATTTTAGCTCTTGTTTGCCAACATAATCATAGCAGCACAGAGCTACCCTGATTGTATGAATTGAGGGATGGGATGGGATGTGATTGGGACTCTTGAATATCCCTTTTCTAATGTTGGCTCTTTGATCCATCAGTGGAACAGGGATTGAAGCAGCACTAGCCCCTCTCTGCCTTTCAGCCCCCAAGTGACCTCCTACACAGAGTCTCCACAGGGTTCAGAGCAGATTTGGTAACACACTCAGGCTGTTTGGGATGTGGGAAATGCTGAAGATTGCTTTGATTCTCATCAGAAACAGTCATCCCATTTGGGTGGTACCATGGACCAATTGTTTCTGACGCCGGTGTGATTGTTGCTTATTTTAACAGTGGCAAGGTTGGGTTTGTATGGGTACATCCCTATGGGCAGGACTGTTGGATTGGCTCTGAGTGTGCCTGCCCTGCCTTTGTTTTCACCTGAGCCAGCCAAGAAAGAAGCAGCAGCCCTGCTATCGGGAGGGTGGCTCCATGGCATCGGCCCACCATGCTGGTCGCTTCTGATCCCTGTTCTGCTGCTGAATGATTCTCCTGCACCAAAGAGCCTTCCATCAGTTCTGGTATACTGGTTGGATAGGTGTCCATGTGCACACTGTAAAGACATGTTATTATTTATTAATTTTATAACCTACCCTTCTTCCAAAGGACCTCAGGGCAGCCAAAAAGCACACACTATGAAAAATCTAAAAACAATTCTAATACAGATGCAGACTGGGAAAGATCTTACTTAAAAGTCTTCTTGGAAGTATGTTTCCACACAATCGTATGTGTGATGGGATTGCATGAAGGGAAAAAAACCCCACTTGTTAAAAAATCAAATGTACCAGAAAAAAATCAGGACAAACATATATAAGACCAACAGTATAATAAAATATATATCCTATTATTTCTGCAGGCCAATGGGTCCAATTATTAATTTTTTTGAACAATAATGCTCTCAGAAACTTTTAATTTTTTCACAGTTCTTCCATGTGTGAAATGAAATCTACTTTCCTTAAAGCTTTCCACACTTCCAGCAACTACAGCTGACATTTGGGTCTACACTTGCTAATGCCTGTGGAGCCAAGTACCAACAGTATATACTTTTAAAATAACTTTATTTTAAATGAACACATGAATTTGAAACTAGCCATTTTTTTTTGAATAGTCTGAATGGGCTCACAGTTCCATAAGCAATGGAGCAGAGTGATGTATTCCAGTGTCACACCCATTGTGTTTTCCTGCTTCAGCTCGTATACTTGGTGCTATGATTCCACTAGGGACGTGCGTAGCACTGTGGTCTAAACCACTGAGCCTCTCGGGCTTGCCGATCAGGAGGTCAGCGGTTCGAATCCCCATGACGGGGTGAGCTCCTATTGCTTGGTCCCCCAGCTCCTGCCAACCTAGCAGTTCGAAAGCACCCCAAAAAGTGCAAGTAGATAAATAGGTTCCACTCCGGCGGGAAGGTAAACGGCATTTCCATGCACTGCTCTGGTTCACCAGAAGTGGCTTAGTCATGCTGGTCACATGACCCAGAAAAACTGTCTGTGGACAAACGCTGGCTCCCTCGGCTAATAAAGCGAGATGAGCGCTGCGACCCCAGAGTCATTCGTGACTAGACTTAACTGTCAGGGGTCCTTTACCTGTACCTTTTTTATAATTCCACTGGCTACTTACGTAGCTACTTGCAGCTCTGTCAACTTGTGTCATTGTTGTATGCATGGGTGCATGTGAGGAAGTGTGTTAACAACAAATCACCCCCTCTCTGACTCTTCCCACCTTGCCTGTTTCTTTTGGGTATTTGCACAACATAAATACCTTGCAGTAGAACTTGTTTTACCTTTCCAGTCTTTCTTGGAGACTACATGGTTTGTTCAGGAGAAAAGAACTCTTGCATACAATAGATGTAGAATTTAATATTTATTGACCACCATCAAAATGAGCATAAATTGATAGTGGAGCAAAGTACGTTGTTGTGTGACATTGTCTCATAAAATACCATGTACTGCATCTAACTGCTGTACTATGTAAGTTCAGATTTCTGGTTAGCTTCCTTAATCCTTAAACAGCAAAGTCCTAACTATGTCTACTTAAAGTAAGTTCTGTTTAATTTAGTGAGGCTTATTCTCAAGTAACTGGAGTTTGGATTGTAGACTTACTTTGTTTGACTTAACCTTGCTTTTAGCTCATTAACTTTCTATGACAAGGACTGCAATCTTAGACACACTTACTTGGGGAAAAGTCCTATTAAACTTCAGTGGGACTTACTTACGAGTAGGCATGTCTAGGATTGAACCGTTAGAAAGTAGATGATAGATATGATCAATCCATGGAAAGATGGTAAGTGGTTATTAGACAATGAATGAGTAGCGTAATAATAAGATTGACTCATCTTCTTGATCGGATATGACATTTATATATGTATTCCTATCCTTTTCTGTCCTGTAAGGGGATCTTTTATTATTATTTTAAATGAGAAATGGAACCCTGAAGCTCTGTTTTTATTTTTGCTTCTACCAAGAGAAAGAAGAGGTGGGATCATGACGGGAGGAATTTTCAGTGAGTAATTTTTCCTTACTTTCAACTTATATGGCTGGCAGTATGTATTGCATTTCTTTCCAGTGAAGTGTTACATAATTGAAAAATGGTACAACGATCAATATACAATACACTGCTTGTTTCCCACAAGCCTTGTGAAAGTTTAACAATTGTTTTTAACATCTCAACTTAAGTTCTCTCCAGTTGTACTGTATGACAATTACACCAGTGGGCTGCTGCTGCTGCTGCTGCTTCTTTCCCCTCAAGCACCTCACTGATTTTTATCATATGCATCCTTAACAGACAGTAATTAATTGGAAAAGAATTTGTGTGTTTGTAAGATTTGACCTTGACGTTGTTTGTGTAGGCCTCCAAAGCAATTATTCCAGAAAACTAAGATGGAAAACAATGGCAGGAGAGAAGATGAAAAAATGCTTGACAATTGTAGCTTAGCGGTATTAGATGGCAGGCTACTTTTAATGAGGGAAGACATACAGTAATTATATCCTGACATACAATTATGAAAAATATCAGGTAACCAGTCCACTATGCAATATAAAATAAGAAAAGACATTTTCTGAAAATTTGCCTGATGCTCTGTCATCTGAGACTGTTCTTTATGAGTGCAGGGTGAAGGTCAAGGAGGTATCTCAACTCCATCAATCCTTTGGACAGTTACAAATGACCTTTCACTTTCCATAAGACATTCAATATTCTGAATTGGAGGGCTGCATTTTTCTGTGTTTAGAAAATGGCAAAATTGAAACCTTTCGTACTGCATAAGGTATCTTTATGTCTAAATCTTCTCAGTGCCTCACTCATTCCTGATGGGCATTAGAATGTAATATATCATTTACATGAAGGTAGTGATACCAAATTTCTTCGCCCAGAGGTGTTTTTTTACCCATCCTCTCTATTTGCTTCTGTGAATCCACACATGTCAAATGCCAGATGCTGTGCAAAACACACACACACACACACATTCATATTCATTAAAGTAGTTGTTATGCAGAAGGCCGCTTCCTTTTTTTCCTCCACAACCAAACACTTAAATTTGTAAAATCTCAGGTTTGTTAGCAGTGAAGTAGACCTAGCATAAGCTCCTCTCTGATGCCCAGCAATCGACTTAAGCTTGTATAGTGAACTGCCATGAGAAACAGGTATATTAGAACACTTACATCATGTATATTAGAACACTTCAAGTCACAAGACCTCTTATTCTATTAAATAACTGAACAGAATGTGGCAGTGTTTATTGCTGCATCATTACCATCAATATTAATATTATCACCAAATATTATCAATATTCAAATATGACAATGCAGAACTAGTTTGCAAAACTATTGTGGATATATTCACCATTGCCCAAGGATGGAGAAATACACCCACCCTTCTGATTTGGTTTAAGAAGGCCTTAAGATATTGCAATTTCTGAAAAGCTACTCATTAGATGTGTGTTCCGTGACGCACCACCAAGGCAATGGATTATGCTGCAATGTGATGGTTTTCCCCCTTTCTTTTTTGGCAATAACATTTTTTATTTTCCAAAATAATAAAACTTTTAAGAACAATAACTGGGTACGTCTACTTATATAATACAATCTCCACAAAAGCATCACACCAAGTTTGTAGGGCCATTTCAAAAACAAAGCAGATTCTTAAGACATTAATGCTTAACATAGTCTCTCCACAGAAAACTTTGTGTAGTTGGTGGGTGGTTTTGACATACATTAAGGAACAAAGTCATGGCTGGAAAGTTCCCACCAAATTTGTTTTTATTTGGTACTGATTACATACCTATGGGTAAAACCACAGTGCCTAGGGCTTGCCGATCGTATGGTCGGCGGTTCGAATCCCCGCAGCGGGGTGAGCTCCCGTCTTTCGGTCCCAGCTCCTGCCCACCTAGCAGTTCGAAAGCACCCCTAAGTGCAAGTAGATAAATAGGGACCGCTTTATAGCGGGAAGGTAAACGGCGTTTCCATGTGCTGCGCTGGTGCTGGCTCACCAGAGCAGCTTTGTCACGCTGGCCACGTGACCCGGAAGTGTCTCCAGACAGCGCTGGCCCCCGGCCTCTTAAGTGAGATGGGCGCACAACCCTAGAGTCGGACACGACTGGCCTGTATGGGCAGGGGTACCTTTACCTTTACATACCAATATCTACTGCTACTAGCCCTCTTTGTGAGAACAATAATCCTATTTTCTTGTCTGACAATTGTTTGAACCACTTCATGTTCCAATGTCATATTGAACCATGTACTGTGGATCTATAACAACAAATCACCACCTGATTCTTTGTTTTGCTCCACTGTAAAATATTTTGATGACGTAATAAAATTTTAAAAAATGGCATACAGTTTGTACATGCTAATTTATAGGTATAGTTGCAAGTTTAGAAATAGTTACTATAATTTAAATAGAAATACATCTTCCATAGTTGGGAAGACTGTGATCAGATGATCTGGGTGCTTGCTCAGATTGCTGTCCAGGTACTAACTGTAGACCCTTCCTCTTCTTTCTTAGAGTTCTTTATCTTTAAACTGGACTTGGAACTGAGACCCATTTGGATAGAGAACTGAAGCTCTGATTCTTCATCCACTGATGAACCTCTTTCTGGGTCTTCTGCTCTTCTTCCTGATCACCTTCACTGATGACACTCTGAGCCGACTGTGCTACCGGCGTCAGCTGCAGCCTCCTTTTTAAAGGAGCGGACCAGAGTGAAGCCTGCACTTACATGGTCCGCTCCTTTAGCTCTGCCCCTCAGCCCACCGCAGATTGGCCAATTCAAAAACAGTGCAACCCCCGGAGGCGGAGCAATGGCGGGGCCATGGGAGTATGGTGGAGCCATGCGCCAGGCTGCAAACGTTGCCTGCCGCAGGGATTCAGTGAGCAGCCAGTCTCCCTAAAGTAGGACATGCTGTCACCCTACTGGACCAGCATTTGTAGACAACAAGTCTCACCACTTCTGAACATATATAACAATAGTTATATGTTTATATACCTGCAGCATATGTGTACTTATCTGCAACAGGGTAAGGAGTGGATTTGCTAGCATGTAGTGAATAATGGGACATATTGAAATGCTGGATGGAAACAAATATGGGATTTATTTTCAGTGAACAAAATTTTCTAAGGAGATAAACTGCAGAAATCCTATACAATACCAACTCAGGCTGCAGTCCTAACCAGGTCTACTCAGAAGTAAATTTTAATGACCTCAGTAGGGCTTGCTTCCAGGTAAATGGGGTTAGATTTGCAGCCTAAATTTATTAACTGCACGAAGCTGTAATATGTCTAGTAGAACTGCACAGAAGTTAGACATGCCAGCTTAAGAAGCACTAATTAATTTTTCATTCTCTCAATGCCACTTTTACTATCTCACTTACTAAGCAAGGCCTTCAAATCAAAACTGGCATTTTAATGAAGTTACATGTGTTTCTGTGGGACCCATGCCAATAAGTAGAGTCAACAGGAGCATGGCCAAGATGGCTTACATACTGATCCCAGAACATTTATGTTGGCTATCCCTCCTTTCTCCCCACAGGGCAGTTGTTATTGCAATATGCTTATCATGTTGCAACTTGCTTCAGATGATAGATATTGCATTCATATAGAAATAATATATGCAACACACACACACACAAATATCCATCCTTACAATTAGATATTTGTTCATTTATTATTATATTTATGTCATATATATATATATATATATATATATATATATATGTGTGTGTGTGTGTGTGTGTGTCAGCATCCAGTGAATTTTAGTGATAGACACAGGACTGCCCCATTTTATCCTTACAAGAATTCTGTGAAATTGTTAGGTTGAGAGTAGGGTTGCCAAAGTTGTTGAGCTTTCTTGGGAACATCACACACACAAAAATGAAATTTTAAAGCTATTTTTAAGGGAAATCACCAAAAACGACACTGCTGACATGGGTTATCATAGGTCTGGATTTTCTTGGACATTTGAGCTATTTCTGCCTGAACACTGTTTCCGATGGCCTAATCCTAGCTGGCAACCCTAGCTGAGAATCACTTGTCTAGGGCTGAGTACACATTTAACGCACATTACTTGCCCTAAATTATGCTGTCGTTTTCTTCTTACAGGGGTACAGCCCCCTTCACAACCTATGGTTCCTAACATCCATTGAAGGAAGTTATGTGATTTAAAAATGCAAGGCCAGTAATCTGTGTGATAAGGAAAGCATTTTGCCTTCAAATGCTTATATACTTTGTTGCAATCTGAATATGAAGACACTATAAGCTTCAAGTGTCCTGATTTTCCCAGGATATTCCTGGAATGACAGAAGCCATCCTGGCTTCTGTTTTGATCTCAGGATACCCTTTCCCCCTCCAGCACCACCACTGAGCTCAGGAAGGGGGATGAGCTGGTGCTTGCAGGAGGTGCTTGCAGAAGGCACTTGTGCTCGCAGTGGAACTCTCATGAAGCAGAACCCTCATACGTGGGGGAGGTAGTTCCCCACTCGAACAGAGGTGGCGGATGCACGTGATGGTCTTGTGGGATGTGAAACACAAGAGTACAACATCCTTAGAGTGGACATAAAAGGGGATGTCTGGAACTTCCTGTTTCTCCTAGGCTGGGACAGACTTCCTCTGAAAGTGACTAGAGGTGGGTGTGACCTCACCTGCCCAGGTAACAAAAGAGCAGGACTGGTCAGCCATCTCTCTCTGACCACATTCATTGAAGCAGCAACATCTGCTTAGCCTACGATGCTCTCGAGAGGACAAAGGAGCTATCTCCTTATGGGATAGTTTCCAGGTGTATATTACTTTTGTAACTTAATTCTGCCTTCTGGGATCAATTTGTGAACAGAATGTGTGAGTAAACCCTTTTTATACTTTTATAGAAGACTGTGTCATGTCTATCTTTTTATGAGTGACTAAAGGGGAAATTACCAACGAAATTCCCAGAGTGTTTCTTTTTAACAAGCAGTCCTGCTTCACAAGGAACTCTGGGAATTGTAGGTCTGGGAGGGGATACACATTGAAATCAACCGACTTACTCCGTAAGCAACTTAGTTGGATATCCCCCATAATCTTTACTTCTTTTTATTTGTAAGGCTTTGATAATGGAGAGAAATGTACGTTATGTGTAGGATGTCAATCATGGCGAAAATCATAAAAAGTCATAAAAAAATGTTCTATTATCGGCAATGGGCCTTGTTTCCTAGCAAATCTCTATAGCAATGGCATGTTCCCATCCCAACTAATATAACTGACTTGTACTTCTATCAAATTGTTTCCTTTAATCAAAATATATGACCCATATATATGATATGGAGATTGGGAAGGGCAGATTCAAGAGCTTAAGCAAAAACTTGCCTGTTTTTGGTAGGTATTATATGAACCTTATTCTCATGATGGTGATATGGCATAGATTGATTGCTCTGTTTACTTATGATTTGGATGCTGCTGTACATAGGAATTCTGAACCACCCCAGCCTACCCTTGTTGGACATTCAAGTAGATAGAGGTATAAACCCTTCAGCTTGTTGTGTGGTTCCCACTTCATCAAGTGATGATAAGCAATGCTGCCCACTGTTCGGCTTCCTTTTGGAAAAGATGTTAGTGGGGACTTATGGTGTCTTTGTAAGATTTTGGTATATATACAACTTGGGCAAAAATGAAAATAAATAGTTTAAGCACTACTAAGCATGGATGAATCTGCCAATTTTGATTTCTCTCGGTTCCTCATTTTTCCCCAGTCTTCAGTTTCCCACATTTTTGCACACATTTGTGATTTAAAAACAACGACAAACATTTGCATGAAAATTTATATGAATTCTTGTGTACATTTCTTCTAATATATGCATTTCCCCCATTTGCCTGGAATATGCATTTTTGTAAGCAATTTTCATAAAATTGATTGTGTGTGTGTGTGTGTGTGTTAGCATCACTAAGCATTTCTGTGCATGCTTTACATACAATTTTCGGTTGCATTGTTTGCTTGGAGAATGGCATCACAAAATTCAGAGAAGTATGAATTTTTGAAGCAATTCTGGTGGCGTATTGGTAAAGTAAGTGTGAACTTAGGAGGTTTGCATTAAAATGTGAAGCAAACAAATGCATCCCCCATTCCTAAGCATGCCTAAAACCAGAATAGCTACAGCTTCACATCAGATACTACCCAAAAGGTGCCTCTCCCTCTCCCCATTCCCATTCTGCACTTTTCTGATTTTCTCTGTCTCCATCTCAAACTACAGTTTTCTTTTGTTCCCCTTCATAGTTTCACATACCTTAAGAGCCACACTTAACCGGCCCGGGGGGGGGGGGGCAAGGGAGAAGATGAGTCACATTCCTCCAGTGGGTCTCAGATTCCAAGGATTCCAGAGTCGTCTCTATATCAAGAAACCATCTTTTATTAATCAACACCCATGAAAAGGTATTCACCGACCATTAAGGGACATCAGCCAGCCATTAACATTCTTTTGTCTGACAGAGAATATGGCCAGAGTGGCTGGCACAGCTTGGCCAGCTTTCACAACACTATGCTACATTTTCTTTTTAGTCACACAGCAGGACTCCTGTGAATGAAAGTCATGATGTGGAAAGTGGTTTCCAAAAGGACTCTTCTGCCATCCCCAAACTGCTCTGTGAGCATCATCTTGTGCTCTCTGCCTACCTGTCTGTACTCTGTACACATCCTGAGACTTCAGTGGCCGAACATGTAAGACCATTTTTTTCAACCTGCTCCTCTATTATCGTGTAGATGGGGACACTATGTGGCATCCACTCAGGTAAGAAAGAAGCATTTAATCACTTCTTGCTTCTCTGGATTTCTGCTTAGGTAGGGATGTGCACTAAAAATTCTCCTCACCATGGGGGCAAAGCCTACTCAACCATGTGCTTACTCAAGTTCTGAAGAAAGGCTATCAATTCCTTTTTAAAGAAAATGCCATTTCCCTAAAAAGAAACATCCCCCTTTAAACTCCATGTACTTTGTAAGAAGGACTTTCCTCAATTTCATTGCTAACTAAGCAACTGGAAGAGGAGAAGAGGACAGAGGGTGAAGAAAGAACTGTGAGTGGGGGGCAGCCCTTTCCCATCCTTTGGACACCCTGGGAAACTCAACAAACCTGCTGTACCTGGAACTGGGTGTGGAGAGTGCAGCTGAATAGGACACAGCTGTGGGCAACCTGAGGAAGTACCACCCACCTTGGGCCTGCTCATAAAAAGCAAGTCTAGAGTTAGACACTAGGGTGATATCTTCCCTTACCGGATCTCTTATCGTTGTGAGACTTTTGTGGGTCAGCTGAAAGTTTGATTTGACCCAGGGTGAGAACCCAGAGGGTGTGTCAGAAGGAAATGAACGAATATTGATTTATATGGATTGGTAACTTTATATTAATGTAACATTTGAATATGTAAATCTGTAATCATTTGTTTAAGTTGCCTGTTATGGCTTCAGTTTTTTGTACACTGTTTAGAGATACTGTAAATATTTTAAGTGGTATAGAAATTAAATAATCAGTCAGCCGACTAATCCTGTTTGAGTTTATGTTATTCACTTAGGGCCTAATGTTTTAAATCCACAATATAACTTAACATTTTTAGTTACTTTGTAACCTGGAACCCTTATAATTTAACACACTCTGTTGAAAATATATAACTTTAAAACTGATCAGAGGACGGCCTGGTCCTTATCAGTCAAAACAACCTATAGTGCCTTATATATATATATATATATATATATAGTTCTGATTGTTACGGAATCATGTCAACTATGCAACCATTTAAAAAAGTATTTTTTGAAAAAATCTTGGATGGAGAGTTCCACTTTATCTGTCTACCACACTCAAATCTGATTTCATTATGCAAAATCTCCAATAAAAACTAAGACCAGGGTCTACCAAGGGTTTCTCTACCTGTGGTGCCCAGTCACCTAATCTGACATCTTGCTGAAAGTAGTAGTAGTAGTAATATATCACTTATAGCCCACCCATCTGGCTGGGCCTCCCCAGCCACTCTGGGTGGCTTCCAACTGGATATTAAAAATATCAAACATTAAAAACTTCCTTAAACAGGGCTGCTTTCAGGTGTCTTCTAACAGTCAGATAGTTGTTTATTTCCTTGACATCTGGTGGGCGGCTGCCACTACCAAGAAGGCCCTCTGCCTGGTTCCCTGAAACCATCGGAGCTGGATCTCAGTGTCCGGGCTGAACAATGAGGGTGGAGACGCTCCTTGAGGTATAATGGGCCGAGGCCATTTAGGGCTTTAAAGGTCAGCACCAACACTTTGAATTGTGCTCGGAAATGTACTGGGAGCCAATGTAGGTCTTTCAGGACCAGTGTTATATGGTCTCGGTGGCCACTCCCAGTCACCAGTCTAGCTGCCGCATTCTGGATTAATTGTAGTTTCCGGATCACCTTCAAAGGTAGCCCCATGTAGAGCACATTGCAGTAGTCCAAGTGGGAGAAAACTAGAGCATGCGCCACTCTGGTGAGACAGTCTGAATGAAACTGTATACCTTTGAGTCCTCTTTACAACATGAGACAAGCATATCTGTGCCAAAACACATCTCCCTAACAGGTATCAAATTGCTGCCAGCCCTGCTCTGTTTCCATTTCTTCATTTGAATGGGAAGATTTGACTCATGATATCTCAATGCTACTTTGAAAAATGATCCCAGCTCCCTACAACTGGACTGAATTGTATTCCAGTTCTAAAATATGAATGACCAGGACTTCTTTAGGCTTCATTGCTTGCACTCATCTGTTCTATGTGCAGCACTAAATTGGAGACCCACATGTTCTGGGCGTTGTGACCTCTTTCAATATCTAACCCAGTATGCCTATCCTTCTCATCAATGCCGCTTTGAGCTCTCAAGATCATCGGTCTTGCTCTTCAGGTACATGCACTTCTTTTCAGATGTTTTCATCCTAGGAGCAGTGCATCACATTCTGTCCAGAGATCATAAGATTTCTTTGTGGTTTAGACCCCTAATCCCTCATGGTCTTTTTCAACATGGAAGGATAATACTGAAAAGGAAAAAAAGACAACAAAATTGAATGTAATGACAGCCAATCACTCTCTCTACTTACAATCAGAGCCAGCTGTAGTGCAATTAAACTCAGCAGGTGTTCACATGAATTCCTTTTACACCCCCCCTTCATTCATATATATATATATAGGGAGAGAGAGGGAGAGAGAGAGATTCAGATATCTAACAACAGAAGCCCATTTAAAATGGCAGCAGAAAAGAACAGAGTGCTTTTTATGAGAATTCAAAATCTAATGTTTTTTTTATTATTATTATTATTATTATTATTATTATTATTATTATTATTATTATTATTATTATTTTGTAGCTGGTCTTCACCTTGAGGTGTCAGGTTGGGTTCCAACAATGAAAACTTAAAGGTAAAGGTACCCCTGCCCGTACGGGCCAGTCGTGTCTGACTCTAGGGTTGTGCGCCCATCTCACTTAAGAGGCCGGGGGCCAGCGCTGTCCGGAGACACTTCCGGGTCATGTGGCCAGCATGACGAAGCTGCTCTGGCGAGCCAGCACCAGCGCAGCACATGGAAACGCCGTTTACCTTCCCGCTATAAAGCGGTACCTATTTATCTACTTGCACTTAAGAGTGCTTTTGAACTGCTAGGTGGGCAGGAGCTGGGACTGAACGACGGGAGCTCACCCCGCCGCGGGGATTCGAACCGCCGACCATGCGATTGGCAAGTCCTAGGTGCTGAGGACCCACAGCGCCACCCGCGTCCCTAATGAAAACTTAAGAACAGTTTAAAAACAACTTACAATCACAAAACAAGGTAGGTCCTAAAAATATACATTATAGGTGTCAAAAGTCAGGGTGAGAAAGGTGTTTCTTCAGATTGTTTAACTAGAACACTGTACGTAAGAAGCTAAGAAGAACCTGCTGGATCAGGCCAATGGCCCATCTAGTCCTGCATCCTGTTTTCATAGTGGCTAACTAATTGCCTGTGGGAAACTCGGAAGCAGGGCCCAAATACAAGAGCACTCTCCCTTTCTGTGGCTTTGAGCAACTGGTTTCAGAAGTGTTACTGCCTCCAACCATTCTTCTTACTTCATGAACAATCTTTTAAACATTTCAAGAAACTTTGTAAATGATTTAATTTTTAAAAGGGTATAAACAAAAACAGGACTTTCACTCACAAAATTCTACTAGTTACAGAAAGGTAGCCGTGTTGGTCTGCCATAGTCAAAACAAATTTTTTTTTTCCTTCCAGTAGCACCTTAAAGACCAACTAAGTTAGTTCTTGGTATGAGCTTTCGTGTGCATGGTATCTGAAGAAGTGTGCATGCACACGAAAGCTCATACCAAGAACTAACTTAGTTGGTCTTTAAGGTGCTACTGGAAGGAAAAAATTCTACTAGTCATGGCTACAATCATGATGGCTGTATACGACCTCTGGATTATTTCAGCAGATAACCACGGCATGAGAGGGCTATTTCTCATGTGCTGCTTGTGAGCTTCCCATAATCATCTGGTTGACCACTATGGAAACATGATAAGTGCTGCATCATACTTTATGTTGGGGTGAGTGATGTTATGAGTGATGTTGGGGATTTGAGCATGAGCCTTCAAAAGGGATCCAGCAGAAGTGTGGATTCTGCAGAATATTGGACTATATATTTGTAAAAAGCCTAATTACTCTGCAGTGTTGACTTGGGTGGGATCTGAGGGAGCTGGCAGTCGTCTACTGAGTAATATGTTTTATTTTCATAATATCTGGAAAATGGTATTCCATAATACAACGTATTGCAGATTAGATTGGCCTTTGGTGTGATTCAGCAGAGATTTATGTAGTTGAAATACTACAATGTCCCTTAAAAAACAAAGGAAACAAAAATGTTGCTGGTCCCACATGTGCCAGTGTAATTTGTACAGATAAATCGATCTATACTATCTCTCTGTGTTTTTTCACCCTGTATAGATATTATAATTCACATAGTCCCAGCAGAAATTGGCTAGCAGCTGACTCAGAAGGCTCCTAATACTCAAACTTTTTTTTTTGTATACTGTTCAGTTTTATATATGTTATATAGGGTTTTTTTGTTTTCATTTAGCTTTTCAAAAAGTTTTATTTGGCTGCATTTTATTTATTTATTAAATTTATACCCCACTCTTCCTGCCGAAGGAGCTCATGCTGGTAAACACATCTATGATGAAACAACACTATATAAAATAAAGTAAAACCCTATTTAAAACATTTATAAAAAACATCAAAAGCACCTGTATAGTTTTTTAAAAAACAATGTAACACGATAAAACATTAAAAGAAATTTTAACATCTCCAGGGAGCAAGCCTAGGCAGCATGTATGGAGGGCTGCCCAGGCTACAAGGCCTTGCTGATGTGGTCCAAAGTTTGGCACCAGCTTCACCAGAGGAGTTGCCAGAAGAAGGCCATACAGGACACCATCCAACTGCCTTAGGGGCTCCAGTATGGATTTGTGCAGGTTTTACCCCATAGCCTTTTCTCATGAATGAGTATACAGTGGTACCTCAGGTTACATACGCTTCAGGTTACATACGCTTCAGGTTAAAGACTCCACTAACCCAGAAATAGTGCTTCAGGTTAAGAACTTTGCTTCAGAATGAGAACAGAAATCGGGCTCCGGCGGCGTGGCGGCAGCAGGAGGCCCCATTAGCTAAAGTGGTGCTTCAGGTTAAGTACAGTTTCAGGTTAAGAACGGACCTCCGGAATGAATTAAGTACTTAACCTGAGGTACCACTGTAGCCACAAAGCAGCAGAGGTTCATGGTCTGAGTTTTTCTTCTTCTACATGGGCTACCTTCCCAGGTTGACGAGCACCATGTGCCCCTCATTTTCCTCTACAGCATGTAACTACTTTCTGGACCATTAGATCCACTATTGGTCTTGTCTGCTCAGTGGGCCAGAGCCTGTCTTCATGTGCAGGGATAGATATAACCAAACCACGTGTTTTCACATTCCCGCTGCAATAGACAAGTTTTTGGCAGATACCTAAAACAGCGTAGTGAAGCCTTTGCATTTTCATATGAATGTATATTAATTCACCCTCCCCCCTATTCTATATAAACTGCTTAGAGATTCCTTTTTTTAATATTAAGTGATATATAAAGTTGTATGTATAAATAAATGTTAAGGTTGAGCCTCGCTGAAAACAAAGCCACTCATCCTATTTGGCCTTTAGCTCATTCTGCAGCAGCCATTAAGATATAATGTGTCCTACACCACTGAGCGATGGGGAGGAAGGGATATCAAGCATCATTTGACTAGTGGGCAGTGACTGGTAAGCAATTTTGAGGTAATGGAAATGGGGAGAGTAACAGTGATAATGCTACAAGGGATCCATGGCTTTCATGCATAAGAGGACGTGAAAATGAACTGCTTATTGGAGTTTGTAACTATGTAAGTCAAGCTCTAAGTGTTAGTAAACATCCAGGAGGCTTTCAACATTTCATTCATGAGGACGAGAGAGCTGGGTGAACTCGCTTGTGACAGAGGCAGAGTAATGCTGGATTTGGAGCTTCTTCTTCTTTGGTGATCACTCATAGCTGAGTAAGATTGTCTTCCATGAACACGGTTTAACAATGACTCCATAAGTGACTGTGGAGGCCAATTCTGGATCCACATGTCCTTCCACAGTGGGGACATAGGTTTCTGGGTGGGAGTTGATCACGGTGAGGGTTTGCCAAGTGTGCCTTCCTCTTAGCACATTTCTCCCTTTCGTCCTGAGTTCAAGCGTCTTCAAAGCCCATGACACCTTTGGTAAAGGCTGTTCTCCAACTGGAGTGCTCACAGACCAGTGTTTCCCAGTTGTCAGTGTTTATACTACATTTTTAAAGATTTGCCTTGAGACAGTCTTTAAACCTCTTTTGTTGACCACCAGCATTACGCTTTCCATTTTAAAGTTTAGAATAGAGTAGTTGCTTTGGAAGACAATTGTCAGGCATCCGTACAACATGGAACATGACTGTATTGAGGCAGCATGGTCAGTGCCCTGTCTTGCCTGAGTGTTGGTCATGCTCCTATTATGTTCGGTAGGGAACATTGACATAAAGGCATGTTTCTTTGGATAGAGAAAGGGTTAAAAGTTAGGCAATGTAGACCATGTCAACCAACCTGATACCTTCTTTACATGTTGCTGAACTAAAGCTCTCATCATCCTTGACCATTGACCATGCTGGTTGGGACTGATGGGACTTATAGTCCAACATAGTCAGTGCCAGGGGGCACCTAGGTTGGGGAAACATCCAGGTTGTGGAAGGCTGACGTATACAGCTTTGTCACAAAGAGGTTTGTGTAGGAGAAAGGTGAAAGTTTGGGAGAAATTATCTACAGGTAAATTGAGTTCAGATTAATCATATGTGTTAATCAGTGGTACTGGAATAAATAATCTGTTGCTACAGAGTTTCATTAGAACCTGAAAATGTGCTACCTGTATCTTAGCATGTGATGCGTATTAAAGTTTAACTTGAAAATTCAGGTAACTGTGGTAATTATACTTAACTAGAAAATGTATACTTAACTAGAGAAAGTCTGCCGAGTGCGGTGCATGAGCAGTGGGCATTAAGAAAAGAAAAGAAAGAAATGGGGGGGGGGGAAGCATTGAGCAGAAAGATTGATGAAATCATGCTGAGAAAGTGAACCAGCAACTAGAGCATGAACAGAAGATTCATATAAAACAGGTATTATATACTTCAGTGGGGCGTCAAAGAGATTATTGTAATACTTTCTGCTCTGTTTACTTATCATAGCAAAAGATAGGGTGTCTATTTTTAAATCTGAAAGATCTCACCAAAATGCGAATGGGAGCCAAGGTCTTTTTTGAATTTAGGGGTTTTGTTTTGTTTTTTGTTTTTAAGCAAACTTTATTTTTCTCTTTTAAGCAAATCTTAAATACTAATGAGCAAAACTTTCCTTTTAACAAATAAAAAATGGTTTAAACCATTGTTCAATGCAAAAGCACCAGCCATCTTCTTATGGTGGTCTGGCCTCTAAACCAGAGGTAAAAAACCTGAGGTCTTCCAGATGGTGCAGGATTGCAACTTTCATCATACCTAACCCTTGGCCATGCTGCTGGGACTGAAGAGATTTGGAGTCCAACAACATTTGATTTGGGGTCTAACAAAATCTGACCAGAAGTGGGAAACCTGTGGTCATCAGATGTTACTGGAGTACAACTCCCATCATTCCTAACCCTTGAGTATATTGTTCCATACTTGTGTGGCAACTTTAAACTGTGACTTCTAATTCTAGGTTGCAGGTAAACTATGGTTTGCTGCAAATCAGGACGATAGAGGAGATATGTGAACATCCAAAGGAATGAGGAGGTAGCAGTATGTGAGCCCATGAGTGAGCAAATAATGATTTGGCATTTTATGTGACTGTCACATTTAGATGGGAATTATTTATTGTAACTGCAATGAAATTTTGTACTCAGGCATTGTTTGCCAGAACTTTAAGTGTTCCACAAACCACACATTTGTTTCTGGATATTTATGTGCAGAAGAAAACTGGAAATGGGCATTGGAAGGGATGGGAAAGGAGAAACACCAACTTGAGGGATTGACAGAACTGTGTCACCTTTACGTGTTTTAACCATAATTTATCCCAGGTTTATGTTAATCTGTGATTTTAGAAAACTGTCAAAATACATATAAAATGTGCATTATTTTTCAAAATATGTATTTAAATCTGTATTTAAATCTTTAAATGGCCAAGGACTGTTTAGTCTGAAATAAAATAGCTAAGTTATGATCCATACATTAGTCCTGAGTGATGTTGATCGGGTCATTTCACACAGAAATTCACAAATAATGACTTCCTCAAGCATCCCTATGTAACTAGCGTGGATACTCAGTGCTTTGATTGCTGTGCCAACTACACAGACTTTGCCAGGCCAATTCGACTAGTCATCACCATCATGTACATAGATACGGCTGCGTATGTCCTTCATGGGCACCTACCATCATCTGAAATTGACCACAAAATTGTTCTGGTAGGATTAAGAACTGGACTCCCACAACAGTACTTAGTGTATTGGAGCTGGTTGTGCTCCTATTGGATGCTGTGATGCCTTGTTGCATTACAAAAGCGATGAAGACTTCTTTGTATAATCTGCCTTAGCATATGCTTGGTGGTTCCCACCCCCCACCAACTAATAAATTCTAACTCCCTGTTGGATGTGTTTTGTATTTGATCCCTTGGAAGCAGCAGTTTCCAACTGTTTCAGAGACAACTACTCCTCAGTAACCACAATCACAGCATACATGTACAATTCACTACCAGATGCCTCCCCTGTGCATTTCTTGTCAGCCCCCAGATAACAATGCATATTGGATGGATTTACTGAGCTTAGCATCCCCTTGGAGCACACTCTTCCTATTGTGCTTGGCAACTTTCCATCCAGTCCTCTGCCATGCTTTTGGCTCCCTTGCAAAGCTTGTTATCACCTTGGAATACTCTACATGCAAGTAGCAACTGGTTATCATGCTCCTTACCATGCTTTTCTGAGGATCACTTGGGTGTGTATGCCTGCATATCTAATCACTCATTTGTCCTGGCAGTGTTCAGTTTCTGTATTTAGTAGACAATTTCACTGTCACCTGAATATTCACCATCCACACCGTGGAAAGACTGACAGATTGCTTTAAGGCAACAGAGCTGTTTACAGAACTCTTGCGTACATGCAGATGCTAGCTCTACATGTCTGCAGCACAAATGCACCTGAGTAACTATTTGGAATAATCTCAACAGATTGCAAGGCTTGTGTTGCATGCATATTTATCTCTCTGAGAAGCGGGGAACTGGATCTGGCTGGCGGGCCAAGTATTGCTCTCCACCTCCCTGCATGGGCCACTTTGACAGACAGGCAGGGCTACCCAGCTGAAAATCACCTGACACCATTATGACATCATATAACAAAGGGGCTTGTGTGTGCTGCTCACCAATAAGCAAGCAAGAGCACACTTTAAGCTCCAGACTGTCACTTTACAGCCCTGTGTTTACCTATGCCACAACTGATGTCACACATGATATCAGGTGCAGTTTAGAGAAAACAGCCTTGTAGGCCAAATAAGGATCCCTGCTCAGAAAAGGTTCTGAGCCCATCAAGGGGATGGAGCAACTCCCTTAGGAGAAAATGTGATATTCTTTGAGATATTTTACTTTAGAGATAAGGCAAGCAAGAGGTGGCACAATAGACATTTATAAAATTCAGTATGGCATAGAGAAAGTGGATGAACAATGTTCTTTGCCCTTTCTGCTGACAGTAGAACTTGTGGACATCTAGCGAAGCCAAATGTTGGAAAATCTAGGACCAATGCAAGGAAGTATTTCTTCACACAGCACGTAGTTAAACTATGAAATTCACTCCCACAAGCGCCAATGATGGCCACCAGCCAACTGTGCCATTGTAGGTATGATTGTGATAACCATTTGCTGAGCTAGGACTTAAATACAGGGACTCAGCTACATTGGCAAAGAAAAAGCGCTTTATATGCGTTGCTTATGCCTTCTTACACTGACATCAGCTGGCGCTGTGGAGTTCCATTTTTGCCAACCCAATTTCTCATACAACAGCTTAAAACACATTTAACTGAAACGCTTCTTTGATGTGTCTAGATGCAGCCCAGGACAGCCTTCCATTAGGCATGCTGCCCTAAGTGGTGTGTTTATACCAGAAGACAGGGTATAAACAAAACAGGGAAGAGGAAAAGGAAAAAGGAGGCCCTCTGCTTTGGTAAGTATAACCGGATTAGTTATGGACCCCTATGCACAGCATACCTTCAAATCAGCACATTTGCTGTCTGGGCTACACAACACTGGCATAAGAATGCTGCAGACATTATACAATTAAAAAAAATGACGGGACAGATTTGCATTAAATTTTGCATGTGGCAATTCAACCTTCACCACCCTAGTGCCCTCCAGATGTTTTGAACTACACATCCCATGACCCCTTTGGGCTCATGGTAGTTGTCAGTCAAAACATATGGATAGGACCAAATTGGCGAAGGCAGTGCTAATCAATATGGCTGGGTGCAAATGTGCAAACAATTTATGCACTTTAAATAGGAATAGTGGCACCAAGTAACCTGTGTGCTCAGTCTCCTGTCCAGGTTGCTAGCTGTGGATGGGCGATGTCAAGGTCTCAGCTTTTATGGTTTATCTTTAAACTGATTTGAAATCAACCAGGCCTTCAAACTAAGGACACCTTCAAAAGAGAGGATTGTCCTGTGGCAGCACTTTGAAAAAAGGATAGATGCACAGCCACCCTCCTGCTTTGTGGAGCACCACTATGATTATTTGCAAAGTAGGATGGGTTTTGCACTGCTCCTTTGCCATCCTGTTGCAGCTCCACCCCAGTTAAATAGGGTTCCAGGAGGCTTGAAGCAAGGAGAGTATCTGACAGCAGGGATGCTTTACTCTCTGTGCCACTGAGACAGCTATCAGTCTCTCTGCTTTGGGCTCAGCTTTTCAGGCTAGCGAATGCATTACCGAGAGCAGCCATATAGCTTCACCTTCCTCCCTTCCCTCTCTCCTTTCCCTCCCTCCGCTGGACTGTTGCTTTTTTCTTTTTCTTTGCAACCTGACCATCTGCCTGACCCGACTACATCTGCCTCTGGTCCTTCTAATCTTCATTTGATGCTCTGGAGCTAGACGTCTGCGAGGTCTATGTACTTGCCTCTGGCCCTTCCAGCTGACTGCTTGAAGGCTTGACCCTGCAGGGCCCTGACATGTATGAACTATGGCAATGACTTATCACCTTTTGAATGGAGTCCTTAGAGGGGCTGCGATAAGGAATCAGAGGAAGTTCCAGTGTTTGGCTCGAGAGCTTGATGGTGAAATGTGTAAGGTGAATGGATCGTAGTCTGAGAGTCAAGGTGCGGATCCAGTGCACGTCCCCTTTGCTTCACCACTTCATTATCCCTGAGGGATTCCTGCAGCATTGGTAGAAGAAATGCAGCTGTACAGGGTGGGACTTTCAGGAATCAGCATGAGTCCTGTGCAAAGCACATCACGCCAGCTCCCAGGTGAGCCTGAAGTGCTAACATAAAACATCCTGCTGATACCTGAATCAGACACATCCCTTTGATCCCAATTGGAGTTTACTATAAAGGTGGGGCTGTGTTTACTATTAAAGGAGACTCTCCACAAAACTGTAGTGGCAGTGTTCCCTTTAAAGATCCACAGTGACTAAAAGACGACTCTGTCGGTAGATTGAACATCTTATCCTTTTATGGACCATCACTGTAAACCCTTTAAATATGGTTTAGAATTCCCACAGCTAATTACTTAGGTGCTTATGTGATAGATTTCATCATTAGAACAAGCACCAAATGACCAGTTTCTGCTAATACAATAGCAAAATTTACATAGTAGTAAATTGTTTAATTGGCATTTTTACCCCCAAAGAATGCTTATTAGCTCCACAGGAGACTTTTCTTGCTTGGAGTATTCTCCCTTACATTGCAGTTCTGCTAATTAAGCTGTATTAATGTGGCTATTTTCCTGTAGATTGAACAATACAATGAAATTGTCAGAAAGCAGGGCTAGGATGTTGCTAGGATGTTGCAATTTGGGAGCAACTCAGAGTCCTTGAAGAAAGCATAAAATAAAGAGGGTGGTTGGGAATCAGGTATGGCTTCAGCCACTTGGATTTTAAAACAGAACTGTCCACCCAAAGAGCTATCCAGAAAACTGAGAACGACAACATATTGAGGTAGTAGTGTTGTGTCTCTAGAGGCAAGGGACAAATCTGGAAGAGTTAATTAGTTGTGAAACAACGAGGCTGATCCTCAACTAACTACACATTAAAAACAGGCTCTCTTATAACAGCTTTATGATTAGTAATGAGCATTAATTACATCTGTATACATTAGAAGCAAACAAACAAGACATGCAAGCACCGCATATTTTAAACCAGGGCTATTTAATTTCCTCTATGCACTTAGGAGTGTCTGAAGAACACTTGAAAGCACGTTGGAAGTTTTCATGCAAAGATGGCCTAAAATTTTAGTGTTATTGTTATTACTTGTACGCAAATAATGAACTCGTTCTACAAGCGCCGGTCCTTAATGTAGCCAAAATAGCATCATCCACATGCAAGAGGGGGGTATCAACACGCTTAGGAGAGACACTAAGGTTAGAAACCTTGCTGGGGGAGGAAGTTAAATCTGCCCAATGAGGACTGACCATGCTCTTTTGTTGGAAATAGAATAATTTTCCTGTTCTCGCAGTAGCCAACCAGATGTGTATGGAAACCGCAAAGTAGGACCTCAGCATGATAACACTCTCCCCACTTGTGATTCTCAGTGGAGAATCCTTAGAGAGCATCCTGTTGCAAAGGCGGATCTAGGGGAGTGTTACTGGTTCGCTCATGCCGGGTGGGGAGCTTCGGGGGTGCTTCAGCAGGCGTTGCAACTATTATGTCCACAGAAAGCAGGGGGGGGCAGATTCTGGCATCACACAGGGTGCCACTGAAATCTGAGACTCCAAGGTCCACAAATGCCAGTTGGGTCACTTAAGGCCAGGCTGGCTGTTGGCTTCATACATAGCACAGTGCTACAAGACTTTTAAGTATCTCCTGCGCTGCTGTATAAGAGCAGCACAGGAACATATGAACCAAAGTAGGCACTCAGAATCATGGTGCTTTTTGTCTGCAAAAAAAGGGGGGGGGAGATAAAGGAATTATTTAAGAGATTTTACCTAGAGAAATAGTTAAGTATTCAGGAGCATGCTAGTCGATGGGAGGGTTTCGTCCTGAAAGGTGGCACGTAAATCTTTGAAACAAATAAATCATATATATTATAGCAAAAATGAGCATCCCTGTTTGTGATACAAAGTAGATTATGGGGAAAGTATGAAAGGGCCAGCCAAAAATAAAATAAAATCCTGATATAAAAGCCACCTTACAGAGTGCCCTTAAGAGAATTTAACATCTTTGGAAAGGGACTTGATTTTCACATTGATCTTTTTATTTACAGTGTCTTGAAGTCTTCCCCATACGCTTGTCTTTGGCTTGTTAACAAACCTTGTCAGAGGGCAGAAAATCCATTAATCTTTGCACACCAAGTAGGAACCCCCCCTTCTTTCCTTAGTCTGGCTTGCTTTTCCCTCTGAAAGAGCAATGGTGTTATTACCGTTTATCACCAAGTCAACTTTTCGGCATAGGAAAACCTGGAAAAACAAAGCAAATGAGAGGTTCTGTCTTTTTGTTGTAATGTGCATGCGTGTGTACACACACACACACACACACACACACACATCCCTTATAAATAAGCACACGGAAATTGTTAGCCTGCAAACATTTTTCCTACCCTGATCAAAAGCTAGTAGCCTGTCTCTGCATGCTGGCCTGAGGAGCAAAAGGTTAGGTAAATCAGGTGGACTGGTGCAGGAGGGATGGAGCAATCTGCTTCCTCCTCTGCCAGACTGCTACATTTCCATCCTGGTTGTGGAGAATGAGATTTCATTTCTCCTTAGGCAGCACAGTCAACTGCCTCATACTGAGTCAGACCATTGGTCTATCTAGCTCAGTATTTGCAGCACTGATTGGTAGAGGTTTGCTGAGTTTTCGGAGAGGCTTCTGTCCCAGCCGTACCTTAAGATGCCAGGAATTCCACCTGGAGCCTTCTGCATGCAAAGCAGACACTGTACTACTGAGCTACGGTCCCTTTTCATGAAGGATTTTCCCTTCCACACAAACACACCTATGATTAAATTTTTTTTTTAGTCTTGAGCTTATACTCTGAATGTAATAGTCTTATGAGGGTCTTAATGTGCATTGTCTAACTTTGTAATGTGGCAAGCCAGTTCATTCAGCTGAATGGGGTGCCCCCGACTTCTGCATTGAAGGTACCACTGGGTAGTTTTGGGAGACTACAGTACAGCCAAGATGATGTATGGTGGAAGTGGCTTGGCAGAAGGGATTGGAATTGAAGCATGCCTGCTTCTTGAAGTCAGTAATCATCATAGCTTATAGCTACCCCATGAGGTAGGTTAGACTGAAGGACATGCCTTACCATTTCTAGGATGTTGAAGGTATCCACTGTCCTTTGAGCAGGACATAATGCACAAGTTCTCCTTATTTGTTGAGATTCCAGAAGTCAGAAAATAGGCTATTCAAGTCAACTTGTGCAAGAGGCTATTTCTGAATCCACCGAACGACCCCAAAACTTGAGCACTTCAACAAAAACAAAAGCGTTTTAATGGTTAATATATAGAGGTTTAAAAATGCATGTTTATAAAAAGGAATCAAAATGTGAAAACTATTCTCTTCTCTATTCTAGGATTCGTTGGTTTGTTCAGACCAAGCATTCATTCAGAAATGTTGATAGAGTATTTTCTGGATTGGTGATTTTTTTCCTCTGATTTAGTTACTTAGTTATGAATTGCTTCCCACAAAACATATTAAAGCAATGAGGAAAACAAATTAATTTGATCATTATTTTGTGCATCTGATTAAAAGAAGTGCAAACATGTTGGGTTTTGTTTTTTTTAAATGTCTCTGGGTGTCTGATGACTTAAGGTAGTGGGATAATTCAAAAGGACTTCAGAACACTGGAATGTTGACTTGCTTCCCTAGTTTTAATTATTGGAATGCACTGAAGAGATAGTTTTAACAAAGGCAGCAGCTAATCCACTTGCCCGCCATCATTAGCTGGTGTCATAATCTTATCCTTTCTATGACACCCTTCGTAGAAGCATTTGCATTCATTATTATCATGTAAAGCAAAAAGCACGACCAGGCCTGCCCCCAATGAAGAAGAAAGTAATATAAAATTTTTGATTGGATGCTTACCATTCCAGATTGTGTATTGCTATGGCTATCAGCCAATAACCTCCTTACCTACCCATGTGGGAGCATAATGCACACTCAATGTGCACATAAGTAAGAGCATAAAACATTTACATTGCAAAACTAGGTGTCTCTTGCTTCATCCTCCATGACCCTCATCTCCAAATGTGGTGTCACCTGGTAGTTGTAAGCTATTAGGTAGCTGAGCTGGTAGCCAGACCCGATGAAGACGATGTCTGAATTCAGAAAGGAACCAAAATGAACTGCAATTAACAAAAGTAGACAGTAGTAGCCAAGCGAGGAGAAGCTTCTTGATGAAAATACTGTACGTTCAACCCTGATCTCAGTTGGATGCAGAAGAAAATTCTTTCCTAGCTTTTTTTTTTTTTTGTATATATGGCTATCCAGGTTTACTAAGCATACAAAAATTAAAATTCCTTGAGAAGGCACAAGGAAGGATCAAACACAAATTAACTATCCACACAGTAACTCAGTGAATACAGGTTGAGAGCAACCCATCTCACAAGGGATTTATTTATTTATTTATTTGGCTCACTTTCAAGCAGTTGTCACATTCCAATTTGGAGTAGCAACGTTGGCAAAGGGGTTCTTTAATTCTAGCTCTTGGTGCCGTTTCCTTCAACCCTGAAGCTCCTATTAGATATAGTCGCACTCTGGGTTTGAAAGAAGACTCCAGATATGTGTGTGTGTTTGCGGATTTAGATTTGGGGGAAAGGGTTAAACTAACCACTCCACTAAATTGTAGCCCTCCCCCATGACTGCTTTAAAGTTGAAATATCACAGAACTTGAGCATCACATCTGAATTGACCTAGTGCTTTCTTTTCCAAGACAGATGGATTTTCCAGTGCCCTTTCCCAGGTCACTTCCTGATGACCTGTTCATTGAGGATTTATCCAGATTTGTGTGTGGGGAGGTAAGATGATGTTGGCTATTTATTAAGCATTCATTCGTATCTGATGCAAGTGTTATTCTGCACTTTCTGGTGCCTTTTCCTATCACTTTCCTTTTCGTAAAAAGCCTGATCTTTCAGGGAAGTGGGTTTGTTGATCATTAAGTCAACTCTAATTGGGCAACCTGAACTTCCCAGTATGCAATTTACTCCCCCTGCCCAAAAAAATTCAGCAGAAGTGTCCCCTGCCCAGTATGCAAAGCCTATATATTTTTGGAATCAAAGTTGCAAGGAAGCAACTTTTTATGTGTGGAAAATTATGCCTCATGATAGGTAATGCTCGTTTGTTCAGCTTAATGAGATTCATTGCCAGTCATGTTTCTTATTTGACAGTTGACAAAATGGGGTATAATCCACTAGAGTTTCTGTACCTATAGATGTAAGGGGGGAGAGAGAGAGAGAGAGAGAGAGAGAGAGAGAGAGAGAGAGAAGTTGCTTGGGAGGAAAATAAATAAACTAAGTATACTGCTTCTCAAGTGGAAGAAGAGGAACCGAAATCTATAGGAACAAAACCCTGAAACTGCTAATATACCTCCCAACCAAAGGAAACCTGTTCTTGAGATAGGACATCTAGGAAATCCCTTTGCAGCTGTTGCATCTGAATGTAATAGCTTGCTAGCAGGAACACAAAATGGTACTTGCTCAGCTAGAACAGCAGATAACACAGCTTGAAAGGGACCTTGCAGATGCTTGGAAACTTTGTAGTCAGAAAGATCAGGTACGCTCTTGCGATGATAAAAATGAGCAAAACAGGTATCTCTTTTAAAAATCACATTGCAAAAGGGAGTGTGAGAAGCTATGATGTGCAGCACTATATATGTGTGTTGAGGGGGGGGGGAGAGGTGAATTTCGAAAGGAGGAAAAAACCCACCCTGTTTTATCACAAATTTTGTAAGTACACATTTCTTTGGTGTTGGTCTTGAAACTTAAGATATGTTTGCATTTGTGATAACAATTCTATCCCTTCCAAAAAGCATGTTGATATGAAATAAAATGAATACAGCTGTATAAATGTCTGTAGAGATTTTAGAAACTGCATTTCCCATTTTCGCTGTGAATATGCTCAATATCAGAGACGGAGCTGGAGGCATTTTCCCTTCTATAAAAATGCACAGAGGCCTGGAGTTGTGTTTTTTTAATGCTATAGTCATGCGAAAGCTATCTGTATAACATACATGGGAGAGGGAAAGATAGGTGCATTACTTTGGATGGAGATCTGCATTATGGGGAGCGGGGATATCTCAGTGTTGAGGTTTCTGGAATATGCTGCAGAAAGATTTCATTATATTAAGCAGGTGGGGGAATTTTGGGGCCCCTGCTATACATTTGTGTTTTGTTAAACTGAAGTGGCTATTCTAACAATGATTACAAAACTACAGTGACAAAGCTTATATGTTTGTAGATTGTGTGCAGAAATCAACCTCTATTGTATAGAAAGGCACAAGGTAAAGGAATATAATTTTGCCATTCCCTATATAAGAATGAAAATGGTTTTTAAAATCCAGGAGAAAATAAGTATTCCCCTTCTTAAAATAACACTTAGCTATTTTTTATTATTTTAAAAAAATCACTGATGATGAGAAATTAAATGAAAGCATGACAGGATATTATGTACTGCCTAAAGTTTTACACACCTGAAAAAATACGTTAATACAAATAATTATTGTCATGTTAACATCACAGCCAAACATATCTGCAGGTTTTAAGCTGTCTAAAGCAATTTTACTTTCTCAATGAAGAATGTTTAACATTTGAACCAAAAACAGTACAGCACGAATAATTAAAGGCTTAAGTTAAATACATAGACAGTCATTTAAATTTAGATCTGCAATAACATTTACTATTATTCTCCAAGGCTTTGACTGTGCTTGACAGAAACAAAGTACTCTGGGATTAATTTCAAGAAGTGGTGCCAACTGTGTGCAATTTGCTGTAATTAAGACATGAAAGAGTACTAAATATTCAGATTAAAAGAAGCATGATGGAGCATGATAGAGAATCAAGGTGTGGCACTATGCCAACGAAGCACAGATGCTTGTGGATTCCCAGTTCCGGGCAATACAAAAGTTGAACTTATTGGCTGAACTTCTGCATCATTCAGAACTGTTTATTCATTTGCACTTGGATATTCACAAGTAAATGGGAGATACACAAGTTGAGAATATATTTTTAAAATTGCAATTAAATTAAAGTTGAGGATTTTTTTTAAAAAAAGCTGTAACAAAACAAAAGTCAGTAAGTTAACTATATGTATTTTTACACACATATATGAACAGTCTAAAACAATTACTTTGCATCTTGAAATAATGTTGACACTGAGATTTTTGTTGACAATTAGAGAAGCACTTTAATTAACCAGAAAGAGAGGGTGATAGCATTTTGTCTGTGGTTTTTTGTATCCATGTGGTGTGGGGTTTTTTTTGTTTTTTTTTTGCACATTCAGTTACCTTCCTACCAGCTGAATTGCAGTTGCTGGCTTCAAGCTGTTCATTTTCTTTTTATTCACCAAACCCTTAAAAAAAAGAAAAGAAATAAAAAATCATCTTATCTGACACATTTAGATCAAGTAACTGTTTTCTTGCCCCCCCTCCAGAATTATGTGTAACATTTTCCTTTGAACAATTAATGAATTAATTTTAATAAAACCATTTGTCATTTCCCCCCCTCCACCTATTTTTTTTAATACAATGCAAAGTGTGTATGACTTTTTGATCTTATAGGAGAACGTGACCTCTTTGCTAATGAGAATATGTATGTGCGTGTGTATAGATATATATAATCTCCCTTTTCCTATAGCTTGAAGAGCAGGATACAGTATTTTTGTTGCTAAAGTTCATTGTGAAAGGTGGTATTGAAATGTTTTTTTTGTTTGTTTGTTTTCAGAGGCAATACGCAAAAGATTTCAGCTCTCCTGCAGGCAATGGGAGATATCAAAGCTGAAGTGGCTAAGGTGGAGCACTTTGACAGTCTGGTCAAGAAGCTGAAAGCAAGTGTCCAGAATGCAATGAAAGGAAGAATCTGAAGGCGAGAAAAGCCATCATATTTAGGACTGGGATTCAGCAGGTAAATCACAAGCTGCAGGACGCTCAGGGAAGCAGTGCAGAGGGACGAGGTAATAATGTATAAAAATAGTGATATTACTGCACTGTGAATTTGGCACAGTCTAATAGAATAGAAATATCAATCATATGGACAAAAGATTGCTGTAATCAAATGAACACAAAAGGTTCCCTGTCCGGCTTTAGGGGGAATTTAGAGCTGGAGAGAGCAGCTTTATCAAACAGAAACAAACACAACCGAGTCCCTTTGTTTCTCTTCGCCATTGGAGAGTGTGAAAAATGGGGGGGGGGGAATCATTTCTGCATTAGGGAGCTTTGCACACTTGCTGATTATACACATTGTGAATTGGATAGAAGGCACACACATGTATTTGAGATGTGTGCATGTGTATACACACACACACACACACACACACACACACACACACACACACACACATATCCCCCCCATACGCAGAGTACAATTAGGAGTCTTTATAAAGTCACACGATGAATTGCCAATGTAGAAATGGTACAGCGCAAAAAAGGATTGTTTGAATACCTTGAAGACAAAGGGCTGTTCTCACATGCATTGTAGCCAGCTTTCCCCCCCTTCCTCCCCCCTGCACAATATTTCCCATTTCATTTTGTCAGGCATTCAAAGAGGCATTCAGGCTCAGCCAATAATTTCTATAGCTTTCGCCTAGTACCTGTATCCTTGGAATCCTGCTTATATGTGAGAAGGTGTTTTTCAGGAGATAGTCAATACCGAAAGGACACAGCCTTATTATCACCCTTTAACATTATGGATCCACCCCTATAGTAAAGTTTTTGAAAGATATGATTTTTTAGCAAATAAAATATTAATGAAGTCATTTGGAACGTAATGGACAGCTTGTGTCAAACCCTTAATTTTCCCCTTCCGCTATTCACAACATTGCCAGACACATGTTTCTGGATAAAACCCCCTAGAGGTTTGCTGCAAATTCTTTTTCAATACAACCAGATCATTGCAGATAATTGTATTACACAGGGTATTGATCCAAAATCGTTGGGCACCGGAAACATCTGAAAAAACATGATTATAGCTTTCTGTTTATTGTTTGTACATCATATAAGCAGGCTTTTCTGTGAATCACCTGTAAGAAAGGCAAGGTGGAAACATCAGAGAAATTACCTCTTTACAAGAATCTATTGATCACTTTAAATCAAAGAAGTATGTTTGACATAAGATTACCTGCCAGTTTGAACATTAGGTACACTATGTTATAGCCCGAGGCAGTTGTAAGTCTGACAAAGGGATTGTAAATAAAGCATGCAGCTGCTAGTGCCTCTGGCTTGGGATCAGCAGAGGCTCAAGTCCAAGGCATAGGTAAACTTAAAATAATTTAACCCTTTTCAACCAGCACATGGAGAATTAGAGTAGATTCTTAAGAGTATTGGGAAACATAAATGGACTTTTATCGGTTTGAACAGGCAGGTCCTTCAGAAAGCACACATACCTTGACGTTTATATTTACCGGTTCTGTGGGGAGAGAAGGAGTGGGCAGTGCTTCAAATTGGCTTTATGTTGGGACAACTAATCAGCAGGCAGCGTACATAGGCTACTTTGGAAAAACTTTGCATTTCTTGTCTAGCCTGTCTGTATTTGCAGGTTTTCAGTACGATTGCGTATGAGCCTGTCTGCATTAAATCATGTGAATGGCATGTGTGATATATGTGTATGTATGTTTCAAGTCTTCGAAATTTTTATATTTTGCACACAAAAACTTCAAAGCTAAAGCCAAGCTATGCTATGAAGTGATTGCATTTTCAGTCTTCTATGGCATGGGATATTTCTAGTGCTGAGACCGATCCCACAAAATGATATAATAAATTGCTTACTATTACTGAACAATATAGTCAAGCTACCCTTTCTATAGGAGAATACTCGCCGGCTAGTTTTATTAGCTTTTTTGTGAACCAAAAAATATTCTATAAATGTATGTCCCTCTGTCCTTTTATTAAATACCAGTAACCAAATGCTTCCTGGAAATCTTGCTCTGCAGTCTGAAGAAATGCTTACGATTTGTAAAATAAATCTATAAATGTGTTCATTAGAACTTTGGCAATATATAGATGTTCAATACTCTCCCCACACTATACAAACATACAAGCTCAGACTCATGCTTGTTGAAACAAGACCATACGTGTGTGTGTGTGTGTGTGTGTGTGTGTGTGTGGAAAAAATTAGCATTTCATTTTTATTATGTAAGAGTTCCAGGTCAGTAACAATGCTTGTGGTTTCTGTAAGTCTGCTAGGAAATATATTTGCTGAATGTCCCAAATGCTCATAATTTTTAAATGAAATACTTTTATTTAGATTCAGCTCATCAGGGCAACTAAGATTGATTTCAAATATGTAAGATAAATGTAGGCTATTTGAGAAGACTAATGTGCCAATTTTTGTTATGACAATATTGGTTTTATAAGGCTCCAGTCCCTTTGCTCTGAATTAATTGAAGCCTAATTTACACATCATTCTTCCAACATAAACCAGGGTTATTAAAAGGGAGAGGTTTGAAGAGCGTTGCCATCTATGCATATGTGACCTTCTTAATTTTGATTGTGATGCCTTCCCAGCAAGGCTCCTCTGCTTTCTTTCTTTTAAGGTTTGAATTGTGTGCACAACCTTCACTAACAGGCTTCAGTTTGGAAATAAAACACCCTTCAGTGATACATGTTTATTCTGAAATTTAATGCTGTACCTCATTAAACTTGGACTGCATTACTGAATAAACATTTGTATGTCTGCGGCTGTATATTTGCCAAAACCTTTTTTAAAAAACCCACACCCAGCTATATATCTGTGCTAAAGGACAAATATTTAAATGAACACCTATATATGTATATTTCTTAGAATATGGTCAACAAAAGAACAAAGGAAAAATGTCTTTGTCTTAAAATGCCTATTTTTCTGAGGAAGCTTGAAACACACTGCCCTAGATTCTTTGGGCTAATGAAAGAGTGCCATCTCTTGGATGACCTTGGGAAAAGATTTTGTTTATATAGTCGAGTGGTACTCTACAATGGAAAGAATTTAGTGACGCAGAAGTTTTCAGTTTATACCTTAATTATATTAAAGATGTAGAGTGTTAATCTGTTGAAAAACGAGAGGCAGTTAATACCAAACAAAATTTCATTCTGAAAGTCTAAAACAAACTGTACCTGCTTTTGAAAATAATTTGCTACATAACAATGGATGTTAGCCCAGCTACAGAATATAAGAGCATTTAGCGATTGATGAAAGTATTACACATATTTAATATTTATCTGAAGATATATATAGGTTTTTAGAAACATCTCTCACTCCCTGTCTGTGTTTGTGTTTAATACTTGCAAGCAGAAATAGATTTCTTCAGAAAAAAACCCCTGACATTCTCCAAGTTCATTTACAACAGGTTTAGTAAGTGTAAAATGAAACAATAACAAAAGTATGTCGCTGGCTTCTTTTGAAACTGTGATGCTTTTATTATCTTCCAGCCCAAGAATTTGCCAGCCAGGATGAAAAACTTCTAATGGAATCCAGCTTGAAAGCAAGTCAAGAGCAGCTAAGTGAGGAAAGAGCAGAACCAAGTTCGCCCCGACCAGTAGAAAATCACAGACAGAACTGAAGCCACTGAGCGAACGCATTATAGATTCTCATGAAGAAATTAGTGATTACAAGTGAGTTACTGTTTGTTTTGATGTTTCAGTAAGGGTTGAAGGCGAGCCAGAAGTCAGCAATAATTCTTTCAGCTCTCTGCTGTAGGGTTTGTTTTGCTCTGGTGGTGTGTTTTGTAAATGTCTTTGACTGATGTATTGATTGAATCAAGTATTAAGTAATTGATAAACTCCGTTTAAAACTAGCCTTTCAGTTTTTCATCCAAAATGTGTTAACCAGAAGTCTTTTTAATGCCCCCCTTTCCCCCCTCTGAAAACGTGAAAATCTGCTGTTGAGGGGAAAAATAGTTTTCTTTATTGTCTCTGTGCCAGTGGCATTCTCATCTTCCTCTCTTTTTGGGGGTCTGAAGGTTACATATGGCTCTTATTGTCTGTCTTTTTTGGTTCAAGAAGCTGCCTCAAAGCAAGACGCTCCCAAATTAAAGCAAACTTAAGAGTTTGAGCTTCTAGTCTGAGTAACGAGTAACATATGAAGTTGCTAAAATGAACTCAAATCCTAATCCTAATAGGTCTCTCTCTCTCTCTCTCTCTCTCTCTCTCTCTCTCCCTTTAAGGGAAATGCTAAAAATTTCAAAGAGTTTTTTCATGTTTATGAATCATAAATTGATTCATTGTTCAGTTTTCAAGCGAATGTTATGAAAGGTATTCATCTCAGCTAAATGCCTTTGTCTCTTTCACTATATGTAAATACTCTGAATAATGCATTCTTCTTGCTGAATTTGTTACATTGTGCATTCAATTTAGGTAGCTTTCTCAGGCTGGGTCTTTTTTCCCTTCGATATCACAAATTAAATGTGAGCTTCAGAAGTTCTAAGATACATTTCCTGAAGTGATGGCTTAATCACAAAGAGGTTTTTATTAATACGAAAGTTGCAGCGAAGTTTGGAGCTTTCTCCCGAGATATCTACATCTCTGATTCCACTGCAATGTCAAATGATGAAACTTTGTCACACAGCTATTATGTAGTGCTATGCCTAGCAAGGTTATGATTGTTTGTTTGGAATTTACCTGTAGATGAGACTGGCAGGGGCCCTTAGAATCCCAAACAATTGCTTTGCCACACACTCTTCTACGTGTGTACGAAAAAGAAACATTTTTGTCACTTAATATAACAATGTTATGAGGAGATCCTGGAATCCTAAAGGGACCATGTCAGCCACATCTAAAGGTAAATTTGCAAGCATTAGAAGTATGTTTGGCAGGTATAACTTTGCAATAGTTGTGATGGCATTATTGTGGATTATTGGGGGCCCATAGTATGAGTGGAAAACAAAGATACCCCTGAACTTGACAAAACAGGTAAATCTATCCACCACGTTACTCAAAGCTTCTATATCTGGGGAAAATGTTATTGGAAAGGTATAAGTTGTGCATTTACTGGAGAGGCATGTGAACAATTACTACCAAACCAGGCAGTGCATCCCACTTTTCTGCATGAACCTTCAGCTTAGTTCTGAGTTGTGGCATTGTTCCCTTTATGCCACATTGCTCTTTTCAGTTTCCCTTTAAGAAGACCAGTCTTCATTTGTGAAACTGAAGTTCTGAGTAGAACAAAACTTTATAATGTGACATTTCATATTAGAAGCGCCCAGTTTAATCTAAAATAAACTAAACAAACTGATTCATACCCATTTAAGAACTAAAGGTATCTATTTAGTCATAATTCTAAAGTTGCAAATGTGGACTTGATATTGAACTTTATTGGTCAGTCCTTCTCTTTGCCAAATTAAGAGGTTGTGTAGAGAGCTTGTTCAACTTTGGCTGAATCTCATTTGCATGTGTGTTTAGCAACACCTTGTTTCAGGCTTAAGCACTGGTGCAAAAACCCGGACTTTAGAAGCACTAGCACATGGCTGCCTTATGCAGGCAGCAGTAATGCAGCTGGTGGGCTGTGGTCACACACAGTTCCCTTTGCCATGGCGAGTGGCTATAGACAAACATTGACCAAGTGGGAAATTGCCTTGGTGTTCAGGTAAACAGCTGGTAAGCTGGCCACAAGGACTACCCTGTAAATTGCTTCAGAGAATTCTACCACCCCTGCACTTCCACAGAAAAAATATATATCTTCTGATTGGGCAGCATGTTACAGACAAACAACTTTCCACGTGTTTGTATGTACATCTTGGTAAGTAAATGCTTGCTTATATTTACCCAGTGAGTAGTCATTTCCAAAACCGTGGAGGCACTAATTTGGTTTCAGATCACATCCTGTGGTGGGCATAGGAAGCTGCCTTTTACTAAGCCAGATCACTGGTCCATCTAGCTTACTATTGTCTGCACGGACCAACAGTGGCTCTCCAAAGTTTCAGGCAGGGGACATTCCCAGCCAGAGGATATTCCTGGACATGCCAGGAAATGAACCTGAGACCTGAGACCTTCCACATGAAAAGCAGATACTGTACCACTTTGCTATGGTCTTTCCACTGCTTAATGAGGCTGATTCAAAGCACTATAACCACCATGAAGACATTGCCTGAAACACTGGTTCATGATAATATTTGCATAACCTAGAGCATTTGAACGCTATTCACCAGATTGATCTCTCTAGTCATTTTGGAAGTTTCTACACCAGTACCTATGCAGCCTGAAATGCATGCTGTTGGCACATAGACTCTCCATATGACTAGTGCAAGCCATATGATGAATGGATTTCAAGTGTTACTACCTACCACATGAAAGCCAGGAGAATTTCTTGCATTACTATCAGCCTACTTGAGGCTGTTAAGGCTATAATATTTGAATTAAGGCTGAGAGCCAAAAAGAATTCTCACAAAAATAATTTTCTGAACTGATGGTGAAATTCGTGCTTCTGCTAGAGAATAGTCAGGGACATGACCTCCCCAGTTTTGCCATTCATGTAGATGCAGGTTTTATATTTATTGATATTTTGTTCTAGCAAGCAACTCCCTCTAGTCCTTTTAGCCTATTCCTTCCTTTATCCACGAATATGAGTTGAAAACTAATATTAAGTGAGCTTTTTCTCAGAAGAGAATTTTCTAAGAACTCTTGGAGATTTCACTTTCTCTCTCTCTCTCTCTCTCTCTCTCTCTCTCACACACACACACACACACACACACACACACACAGATACAGTATGTAGCAAAATGACCTCCAAAATTGGAAGACACTTTTGTACTCACCCCTGATTTAAATTGACCCATAATCTCACTACATTGTAGCTGCAACCACAAAGAGAAGCCTTTTCCCTGTAGCAAAGCTCAAGCTCCCACATTTCTCTCATCCCAAAGCTCTATGCATTTGCAATGTCTATGGGAGTATCAGGTTCACTGTCTGAGCAACTGCTAGACAGCAGCTATTCCCCATATCCAGGCAGTGAGATTATAAAGGGCATTTCTACAGCAGAAGAGGTGGGCACACCCTAGCTGGAAGAAAGCTTCCTCTCCAACCTGCCTCATTGCTAAGAAGATGTACAGAAGCCTAGGACATGCTATGAGCATGGATGGGGGATCCTTGCAAGTCAGGGTAATGTCCTGGGAGAATGGTAACACTGGCTTTTCCAGCCCTAACTGCAGCAACTTAAATGAGCTTTGTGCCAACACTGAAACTCACTAAGAACTTGGTTTTCAGTATGGCGAACGGGCAAATGCAGGGAGGGTGGGGTCTGCAGAAAAAAATATGGAAATTGCAGAGGACAGGTAGGTGAGAAGTTATTCCATTTTGTTTTCCGTTCAGCAATCTATTTCAAATTGTGTGGCATGTTTGTACATGAGTAAAACCAACATGTGCAAAGTTATCTCCTCTATTGTTACCACAATGCGAGTTCCTAACATGAGTACAAAGTAACGCTTTACCTTATTTGATGTCGTATAAAATGAAGAAAACACCCAACAAGGCATAGGTAGGCCAGAAAGAAAATATTTAACAGCTGTAGAAAATTCACAGGCTTTAAGATTTTTATTACCACTTATTCTGGACGAGCTACATATAAAGTTTGAAGGGGGGGCAAGCTCAGCTACAACAACCCCACTATGTAAGCCTGTTACACTTGAAAGATTTGTTCAGAATGTCCAGTGGGAACCTGGAAATCGTAATAATTTGTAGTATCGATTGTGTGAAGCTATGCAGCTGGGGCCCCTAGTGAATAGACAGGAATAGACATTTTATTGATTAACTTTTACAGTCATATTTTCAAGACTCTGCTGCAACATAATTTTCACTTCCCAGCTTTGTGCTGCTGCATCATGAAACTTGGATTCTTCTCTCTTAACATTTACCCACTTGAGGAATAAAGTATGGACTTTTCTCTTTCAGGGCTGGGCATGTAGTGATACGTACACTTTATGCAGAGCGTCCTGATTACCCCCTCCCCAATTTTCTACATCTAAAGGGAAATATCAGATAAGGAACATATGATTTTTAGACACAACAATTTCATCAACTAACCAGTTTATTGTAGCTCCTATCTTGATCTACGTATGGCTGCTTTTGGCTTCAATCAATAACTGCAAGCAAAAAAGTTTTGCATAGAAAGTGAATTGCCCCACTAGAGTTTGGCTTTGTTCTTCATCACCTTTTATTATTATTATTATTATTTAAAGGAGCTAGACATTGAAAAATGTAAAACGTGGCCTCTGGGGAAAGCTGTTTTCGATCTTTAGCAGCTATTTTTAACAGGTCTTTTATATGCCAAATTCTTTAATCCCCCATATCACTGGTTGTTCAGCTTTCAAGGAACTGAGTTTTGAAAAAAGAAAAGCAAAAAAAAAAAAATCTTTATTATTTAGTGTACTGTGTGTTAGCTTTTGAAAATGTTCCTTATGTGCTGCACATAAAACCCCATTCCCTTTTTGTTGGTATTGCCTTAGTTAGTATATAATGAATTGTTATTGTTTTATGAGGGAGGGGGAACCAAACTGTCTTTCCTTTGCCATATTTAGGAATTAGCAGCAGCAAAATGTTAGAGAGTGAAGTAGAGCAGCTGCTGAAATTTCACAGAAGCAGCATTTGAGTTTCACACTGGAGCTACGAGGACAAGACAGGATCTTTCTCTAGTGGCCATAATGAAATCCATCATACTTTTATCAAATCAGCATGCAGCATTTTTTAAATAAATGTTTTCATGGTTACAATGTCATTATGCATTCTCCCAATATTTTTCATCCTTACGTCAATGAACATTATATATGCTCATGAAATCTGATTCTCCTGATATTGTCACCCTTTTGTCCCAAACTATCACCTGTAATCTTCTCCAGTATCACTTTGAACACCAACAGTCTAAAAAGCTTGAATTTATGCTCAGATCACATGCAATTGAAGAATTATAATCTCATGAGACAAATTGATATTTTGTGTAACAAATACATATATGAAGGAATGAATCTGAGGGAACTCACAACAGATCCAGAAATACAAAGACAATTCAATCTGTGGTTTGTGTTCAACACGTTTGAGGCAGAACCCATCTTAAATTAATTTCAGACAGCTTTTTTTTGTCATTTGGGTTACATAATGATATGGAGACCCCATCATTAAACAATACGAATCCCTTTAAACAGAGCTGTCTTAACTGATGCAGTCATGGAATCAGCTCCATGATTATAAATTATATACATATTAATTTGCATGCCTATATTTCCATCAGCAAAACTTTACTTTAGCATCTGTTCCCATTATATTTTGCTTAGAACAAGGAACAAGCTATAAGAATTACATCATGTGGTTACATCAATTAAATTGCATCATGCACAATATACTTGGCTGACTTTGCCTTTTGCCTAACCTAATGTGGAATAAATGCTTTCCCTTTAAATTGCGGATAACACTGGGCAGTTTAAATATTAGCACTAGCACCAATAGAACAAGAGCAAAAACTGCAAGGATCAGAACAAGGTCAATCTGGTGAAGCCATCTGTTGTTACCAAGATGTATTTGGAAGCTTGGAAGTGAGAGCTGGACCATAAAGAAGGCTGATTGCCAAAGAATTTATGCTTTTGAATTATGGTGCTGGAGGAGACTCTTGAGAGTCCCATGGACTGCAAGAAGATCAAAGCTCTCCATTCTTAAAGAAATCAGCCCTGAGTGCTCACTGGAAGGACAGATCCTGAAGCTGAGGCTCCAATACTTTGGCCACCTCATGAGAAGAGAAGAATCCCTGGAAAAGACCCTGATGTTGGGAAAGATGGAGGGCACAAGGAGAAGGGGATGACAGAGGACAAGATGTTTGGACACTGTTCTCGAAGCTACCAACATGAGTTTGACCAAACTGCGGGAGGCAGTGGAAGACAGGAGTGCCTGGCATGCTCTGGTCCATGGGGTCACAAAGAGTCAGACACGACTAAACGACTAAACAACAACAATTTGGAAGGTTGGAGGGAAGCGTGATAAAGATGGGCAACTCCAGTTTATCCCCAGCACCTGAATAAAGAAAAGAATATCAGCTCTGAATATGAAAGTTTAATTTAACTACCATGGCACAGATTACTTAAAATAAGAATGCAATTTTTGTGAGCATGATAGTGATGGCTATGAAAAAAAATCACCTGCATAATCAAGATGCAGTCAATTAAACCAAAGAATTTTGGATTCCCCTATGGGACCAATGTTTTTTGAATTTTGGGCAGTATGGCAGTATGCCCCCCTTCCTGGCATTTCCCCCTATGCTACATGGGCTACCTACTTCTGCCTAGAGAACAGGGCAGGAGTCATAAGATGTACCATGAGAGGTAGAACTGTCCATAGATCTGATTCCCTGCCCAGCTTCCTGGAAGTGAGCAAGGAATTTCTCTTATGCACACTGCTATGAAAATTCCATCTCATTCTTTTTCAAATAGCAGAGATGGGTTTTAGAAGTAGTGCACAGTTTCCCGGAATGGGAAGATACTCTTCCATGCACACCCTTTAAAATACAGTCCTGAAGGCGACATAAAGGTGTTGTTCCTTTCTCCCATCCTTAAAGGAAGAAAAAGAGCCTAGCTAACAATTTATTTGCAGCACTGGTTCTGTGACAGTTCCACTCATTTTGTTTCTCTCTGCATACTATGTTTGCACTAGATAGTCATCACACAACCCCCCAGTGGAGGATCGGTAGCACCACATCACCATCGTGGATTTGAACAAAGTCAGAGTGCAGCCCCCATTGGATGTTTTGTACTCACACATCAGAATTCTGGATTTGTATAAAGTCAGCCTAGGGTAGGGTAGCAAAAGAGCAAGTCCTACAGTGTCTGTGGCATAGGAGCAAGAAGTGAGAGACACCGAGAGGGAAATGATGGTGGCTTGAAGCAATGGGAGAGGTCTGAGTAGATTGGGAAAGGAAGAACACTGAGGGGTTTGAAAACAAAAGAGCTCTGAATATTAGTACAGCGTGCAATCACATATTTGTGGAAAGTTACCAATCACATTTTGAATGCAATCTTTTTGTTTTGCATATATCACTGTGGACCAAAATAGACATGCAATTATTCATTGTCATTAATTGCATTATTTTTCCTAGAATAAATAGCAGCTGTATGGTGTGTGTGTGTCTGAATTGGGATCATGGCATGGGTGGGGGCTACATTCCCTTGGACCCCTTCCCCCTTCTGCTACTTGCATTTATTTGCAGGAAAGGTCCCATTGCAAATAGAAGCTGGGCAATCTAAGTTGGAACCACACCAGGACAAAGGGTTAAAATCCCCCTTCCCACACACCATGGTCTCAATCCCCATGGCTGCTGTTTTCTTAACAGCATCACATCTGCGTTTGTTTGGGAAAGATGCCAAAGTACAGAGCTTTAATTGTAAATGATTGTACAACTACCATTTACAGTGATAAAACTCAGTAAAATCTTTACTATTTCTAAATGCTAGATTTCTGTTAAAAAAAAAACACCCCACTGTCCTGCAAAATACTTCCAGATGCAACAAAATGATAAAGTTGAAAGGAATCTTTGGAGTCTTTTAGTCCAGCTTGCAGTGGCAGCAGGAATCCCTTGACTTAGGCCATACCAACCAGATGCTCATCTTGTCTTATCTTAAAATCCTGTACAGGAAATGATTCCACAACTTTCCTGAAAGGCTTCTTCCATTGATACACTTACTACAAATCATAGTTCCTGGATTCCGTTGAGACCCAGGAATGTCTATTTGCAAAGACAGGTCCAAATTACTTAAGAAAGAAAGAAAGAAAAAGAAAATATAAAATTAACCTAGACAGATGGACTCGTAAGAGTGAAATACAAATAGCCCAAAACGGGATTGATTTCTGCATAATGTGGTGGAGGAATCCCTCATTATTGATCAACTTTTAAAGCTCATGCACAGCGCTTAAAAAGATAAAGTAAGCAAGGTCAGATAATCAAAGCATTTAAATAGTAAAAACAGCAACTGCCACTGTAGACTGCTAAAGTAAATCCATAATACAAATTGCTTTAGCAAAAAGTGGATGAGCAGCTGATCTTCCTATTGAACTTTTATACTGTTCAGTGACCACACAGGGAAAAGGATTGGGAGACATGGCTTAAAGATCGATATTGAGTGAGATGTAGTAGGGATTCATTCAGAACATGAAAGAATTACAAGTATTAGAGAGTTGAGGTATCTTTTGAGATGTCATCAAGAAAAGATTGTTTAGCTCAGTTTAGAACATCATATGTGTCATATGCACAGTAGGCATTAGTCAAATTTCTCTTTTGTTTTCATTGATCCAGTACGCTTCAGTAGGGTAGCCCAATCTGTCTCAAGGAAACTTTGAGAATGTGATGCTGCTCTATAGCAAAACAACAACTTTCATAAACAACAGGGAAACTGTTTACAGTATTATAATGAAATCAATATCATCTTTTTTACAAAAATCTTTTTTGAATGTCTAATTCAGTGTGAGCCTTTTGCGCAGAATGATATATGTTCTCTCCAGTTTACCAGACAGCTTTTGTGTGCTAAACTCTTAGATGTGTATTATTAGGCTTTTATTTCATCCTTATTTCTTTAGCCTTTCTCTTGTTTTGTTGCTATGGTACATTTACAAGTTTGTACTGTGCCACATAGTTTGTACTGTTTTTTGGAGAGAAAACCTATGTATTATATTGTAGAAAGCTTCTCCTTGGTATATGAAGCAATACCTGCTTGATTCAATCAAAGCTCTGTTGCATTATTCCAGACTGCTCCCAGGCTAACTGCATGCAGAAAATTGCCTGTTAAATAGAAAGGACCATTTAAAATAACATGCTGGTTACTTAATATTGCTGATTGAAATGTACGGCAATTATAGTACAATCCACTTCTATGCAAATCAATCACAAAACTCTCATCGATTTTTTTAATCAATCACATTTGCATCCCTTTCTTTTACTAGGGAGCTTGGAGCACCATACATGGGCCTCGTTGCATTCTCACAACAATCCTGTGAGGTTGGTTAGGTTGAGGAATGACTTGTCGAATGCTATCAAGCAGGGATTTGGGCTTGCCACTCAAGCCACTACTGCAATCTGACTCTAAATGGAGGCGGAGAGCACTATTGGACTAGAATTTATGGGACTTTCTGCACTTACCATTTATAGTGGTATAGTTGCTGTTTGATTCAACCTTTTAAAGAGTGCATTTGTAGCTGATTGTCCATGCGTTTGGTCACAAATAGCTATTATTAAAGAGTGAGTTTTCCTTACCACACTAACAGCAGGTTGCGCCTAAACTGAGGACAACTCCATAGCTGTAGTCATACCCTTTATGTACCCTCGTGTTCCTCCAGTTCATGAATATCAGAGTTATGAACATTTGCGTCTTTTTTGTGTTCCATGCCTAGTGTTCCAGAATTCAAATCTTCCGGAAGTATAGAAGGTTAGAAGGGGAACTAGGTGTCTGACGCAGCTATGAAGAACCTTGTGATGAAATTTTCTCTGCAGCTAATGCTTGCTGCCATGGGCAGGAGTTTGAATCAGATGGGAAATATAGGGATGACTATGCACAGCCCATTCTCTATCGTTCCATGGCTCATTCTGTTCCACATCCCAGTTCTTTTGAATCCTGGTTTAACTAGACCCCCTTCATGGATTAATCCCATGAAGGGGCTCCACATGATTATACCACCCTGTTGTTATGCCCACCTTCCTGGTCTCACCCCTTCATGCATTGAGTGAAGGTCTGAAGGAAGAGCCAGCTGTGGAACAGGAACATAGGCAGCTGCCTTCTGTCAAATCAGGTCATTGATCCACCTAGCTCAGCACTGACAACATGGGCCAGTCGCAGATTCTAGGGTTTAAGACATCAGTCTTTTCCCAGCCCTACCTGGAGAAGTTACGGATTGAACCTGGGACCTTTTACATAGAAAGCAGATGGGCTGCCCCTGAGATACAGCTTCTTCCTCTGCTGTGCAAAGGCTCCTCCATGTGGCTGGTTTAAATTGTAACAAAATGCTTTCCCTCTCCCTTGAGTTAATAGACACATGAAAGTGGCCCTAAGAGTTATTTGAGTTGTGCACCCCTACTCCATGAAGTTTGGAACAGTTGAGGGGCAATTCACATCCTGCTTTGCTATAATGAATAGTTATTTAGAACTATTATTGGCTCCAGATTTGCAGCATGAATTGCTGATTACAGCAATTTTGGTGGTAAAATTGTGAAACAATATTCATAGTTGTCAGAAAAAGGTCAGCTTATTTGCATTCATTAGGAACCTGGAGGACCATGTAGCGTGCTTTTTCCTTTGGGATGCTTACAATTATTGATTTGTATACAGCCGTAGGAAAAATTAATTAGAATTATATTTCACTTACTACCAGGGGCTGTATAATATAAAAGCCGTACATTAAAAAAAAAAAGCCAGAACCAGAAAATGGAAATACTATTGTTGTTTTTCTTGGAGTGTAACTTTTCTAGTACAGATCTTATTTACAACAGTCTACACTTGTGTTTGTTGAAACAAAACACATTAATTCCAGTGCTGTGAGAACTTTGGTTCCCTTTTTGGTTAATATTCAAATCTACAAAACCCACTACAATCTATTGTAGCATAGACAGTGTGTGTCCATCCACCATCCACCAAGGAGTCGTTTCCTTTTCACCATAGCATGCTTGGCTATTAGAGGGACCAATAGGTCGATGCATAACTGCTGGTTTGGTCACTTTGGTCTGTAAAACTTGCACTTCTGCAAGTGCCACAAAATATCTGTTCCACATTTGTTAGGAACCATTCCCTTAGTGTTCCTTTGGAACTCCCTGCCTATTGACATTAGGCACGTGCCATAATTTACATTACTGTGTCGGAAACTCTGCTCGGCCAAGCTGATAAAGCTCATTTTCCAGCCGAGCCTTTGGAATCGTCTCCCGACGAATAATTAATGACCTGAGCCTTTGATGAGGCTCCAAGGCACGTTCCTGCATTCAGCAGAGTTTCCAGCACAGGAAAGAGATGAGAGGTTTGGGCTACATTGCAAAGAGTTTTATTTCTAAGCTACGCAGACAGAAAAGACATCCTCTCTCTATGAAAGCAGAGAGCAACCGAAACAAAGGAACAAAGGGAACAGGAAATAGGAAACCCACTAACGTCACATCCCATCTCCTTTCCCGTGAGACTTCCAACAGTCTGAACTGTCTCTGGAATGTAAACAGAGTCCTGTGACTCCAAGCAGCTGCTCAGTGGCAAAGAGAAACTAACATCCTGTACTCCTTTAGATGCCTACCAAGCATTTTCCCGTTTCAGCAGTCCTGTACAGAAACATTGGCCCAGGTTCAACTAATGTGGCATGCTAGTGGAACCCAGTGCTAGGCATTCCTTTAGCACAACAGGGCTTCTCCACCCTGACGCCTCACCCAAATCCAGGGTCAGGAGAAGGCCTTGAAAAGTGCATGTGGGTGAGGAGAAGGGGAATCATTTTGTCTAGCGAGCAGAAATGCTTACACTAATGGAACAATCAAAAGAGCACAATGTTGAATCCCCCCGTTGTTTGGTCACATCATTTATTTGTTTTTATTAAATTTATATTCCACCCTATACCCGTAGATATCAAGGCGGTTCACAACATAAAATTATAATATATAAAAAAATACATAATACAAAGAAGAACAAAGACAACCCAATAATCCCCCATTTCATAGCACATTTAAAGAGATATTGGATATCAATCAGCCAAAAGTCTGGTTGAAGAGGAACTGGTTTTAATAGTATTTTTATTATTATTATTATTAAATAAATTGTTGCTGCCCTGGGCTCTTTAGGGAGGAAGATTGGATATAAATTTAACAGGTAAAAATGAGAAAAATATCCCATGCTTAGTTGTCCCTCACATTAGCTCAGGTCTTTGCAGCAGCAGTGACAGTAAATTGGTTTGTGTAGAACAAAGGTGCAGATGAGAGAGGGCATTGCAAGTAAAACCAAGAAACCACAGCTTTGTGAGTATAGAGAATGACACCTATATAAACCACTGTGCAGAGTGAATGGTCACTGTATGTGTTCTTATAGGTATTCACTGTGAGCTTTATGAAGGCTCGCCAAGAGCTGTTGCACGTGGAATCGAAACTACCATGGAGCACGGAGAAGCAAGTCATGAGGCTGCAAAAAGCTAAGCGCAAACTTGGAAGCAAATGCACAGAGTCTTAAACGGAGGAAGAAGGACACTCAGATGGCCTCTATTGCTACCCTTGTGATCCAGCTTGCAATTGTGAAATGTGGCCCATGGTTATTGCATACTTCTGTGAACTTTTAACACTTTGAATGGATTAGAGTGTCTTATTTTGATTACATCCACATTGTTCGCTGTGATAAGATTTGGTTCTTTAGTCATTAAAAAGAAATGTTTGGCTTAAATCCATTGAATTCAGGCATGCAGTGAGTGGAAAAAATTAGACTGCAGCTCTTCATATTGTGCATATGTGACACATGTTAGCAATTAATCAAACTATAGTCACCTCTAATTAACAGCAATACTAAAGCCAAAATATGGCAGAAACAGATGACAAAAGAATTGAGCGGATAGAATACCGAGAGAGGAAAATATATTCCAGGAACACTGAAAGATTTTTAACTGTGCTGTGGTTCTCTTAATGGCTGTCAATATTTAAGCAGTTATTAGAGAGCTTTTCCTACATTGGTGCAACTTCTGAAAGATTTATTGGTTGTATAGATTTGCAGTGATGGTATATATGTAATAAGGTGATGACAGTAAACATTCACCTACCTGTTTTGAGGCTTCAGAACATGGCAGACTGAGGGAAAGGCTTGAAAGTGGGGTTGGTGATTCTCTTTACAACAGCAACAGACTGTACAAAAAGTATAGTAATTTAATTCACTGAAATTGTAAATGCTTTCATACATTATTGTGTGTTTGAATTTGATTGGTTGGTAACCAAATTCTAGAGAGTTCTCTAGCAGTTCTCATATGATTGGCTAATGTTGGTCACATAAGATATTTAGTGAAGGAGAGACTCCATTTATGTCAAAGTCTGGACATTGGTTTAATTTCCAAAGAAGGGTGTCAGTCATATACTTGATCTGAGGTTCTCAGCTGAGATTTTGCTACCCTTATTTCAACACGGTTACATCTGTATAGGACTACTACATACCACACATAGTTAAACAATGAAATTCTCTCCCACAAGAGGTAGTACAGTGGTACCTCTGGTTGCGAACGGGATCCATTTCGGAGGCCCGTTCGCAACATGAAAAGAGCGCAACCTGCAGCAGCACGTCTGTGCACATGCAGGTTGTGATTCGCTGCTTCTGTGCATGTGCACGATGTAATTTTGCACGTCTGCGCATGCACGAGTGGCAAAACCTGGAAGTAACACTTTCCGGTACTTCTGGGTTGCCGCGGGACGTATCCTGAAAGAATGTAACATGAAGCAAACGTAACATGAGGTATGACTGTAATGGCCACCAACTTGGATGGCTAGCAACTGTAGATGGCTTTATCCTCCATTAATTTGTCATAATTCTGTCTTAAAGTCATTCAAGTTGGATGTCAGCTGTGTCCCGTTGCTGACAGAGGGGGAGAGCATGGAGAGACAGGAGGAGGTAATTAGGCAGGAATGCGGAACGAGGGAAGAGCAGCCTAGTTGCAGTAGAAGCCTGAGCTCTGAGAACAAGGAGAAGGAAGGGGGGAGTTCAAGGGAGAAGACACAGACTGACAGTTTAAGCTCGGACTCAGAGGGAGAGGCCACCGGAAATAGCCCATCCCATGATGTGTAGGTGCGCAAGAATTAATGAGAGGCATGAACAGGAAAGGAAGCGAAAGGGGGGCTTTAAATGTGGGAAGAGGAAGGGGAGGAACTCAGACTCGGCAACAGCTAATTTGGAAGCAGACGCTGAGTGACTGAGCCCCAGAGTGATTTGTGTGTTTTGAACAATAAACCTGAGTTGTCTCGCTTCTGTGGGAGAGACCCAACTTTACAATGGTGACCACCACATTTTCTCAGGGAAGTGTTGGCTTAGAAGGCTGCTGCTCAGGTGTCATCTGTGATAGACAACTTCAAGGCACCCTCCATTCTCCCTTCTTTATCTTTCAGCTGGACTTGGACCAATACCTGCTCAAACAGAGGACTATCCTCTGTAAAATAGGACACATGACCATGGTTCTATGGCTCTAAGTCCAGTCAAATAAATCAAAAGAGACTCCTTTCTTGCCACTTCCTTATTTTGTCTGTGTTCCTTTATGTTTGGTTCCGTTCCCAAGAAAACACGTCAAACCATTTTTTTGAGGTTCAAAGTTTCACAAGTTTCCAGTGTCAGTTTTATGAATACAATTTGTACATTTGTATTGCAAATGTCCATAGCCATCTGATTATTCTTCTGACTGCAAGAAATTCATATTTAACTGTCTAATGTTTTATGTATTTATTGCAGCAATGTCGCCTTGTTCCATTCCATGTGGGGCCTGATACATGGGAGGATTCTGGTTCACTGCACATTTTGGAGTTAACTGTCCCATTTTGCCTGCTTGGAACCATGTACAGATAGCAACAACCATTACATGTGTATTAAGCATGTAATTAATTGACTGAACCACACATGGGTCTCAATTGTACTTTTGAGGTGGTCTGAGGGTTTATAAGGAAGGAGCTAGTTCTAAGAAGCCATTCCAATAATACCTCATTAAACCATGAGGAGTTTCCTCATTTGGGACATCTGTAATGTCACAACCCAATATACTGTATATTAATAAACTATTGTTAATTTGTGCCATAATAAAAACTTTATGATCTGGAAGGAAAAATAGAGAAATTCCTTATGCTTTCCTTATTCATGCTACTTGAAGTAAATAACTGTCTTCTTTGTTTTAAACATACATATGTAGGAATGTTGTTGAGACTGGGCATGATCATATTTGTATCTTTGACATGTGATCAAACGTTTTCCAAAAGGCACATTTTTTCCCCACCTTAAGCCCTCTTGATACCTTCATGTCTTTGTGAGAGTTTCTCAACCATATTACAAAGACCAGCAAAATGGTCATCATAATGATAAGAAGATATAGGTGGTATCTATATATTGCAAGGAAAATGTTCTCACAGTGGGTGGAATCCAACAGAAGAACTTTTGATCTAGTTGCAGAATCTGCTAACAGAAGAGTAGGGTGGACTAAACCCTCCTCCACGTGGTCTGCAGCAATCCCACAATCATCTCCAGAGAAGTTATTCTACAAGTTAGAAGGTGTTGGTGGTGGTGGGCTGAGGACTGAAGGAGGAATCAGAAAAAAAATATGCTTCTCTCTACTTCCATTAGCAGATGCACCTGCAAAATCAAAAGGGTCCCCTGGAGTGTAAGAGCACAAAATGGATTCCACATGTACAGGAATCTTAAGAATTGTGGTGAAATATTAGGAATTATGGGGAAATAAATTGGGAGCTTTATTAATCCACTTAGACATTCTGGGGGTAGGGTGGGGTGGGGAGTTGGTGCTATACTTGGAAGAATTGTTTTGCAAAAAGTGTGGCTGTCCTGAGGAGAAATGTCAAGCAACGGGAGGTGATGGGAAAGTGCTACTCTGAGTATGCTTAGAAAAACCCCCACACAATTCTCTCTCACAACCCAATTTCCTGTGGCATTCTACTTAAAGAAAAGAATAAAAGAATCCAAATAGGAAAAATCAGTTTCTATTCTGGAAAAGAATGGAGAATTGCAAGAGCCCTCATCTAACCTCCCTTCCACCCTACATGGCATTGGATAAGGTGGATACAGAGGTGGATTTTGGGCAGAGCAACCAGTTCCATCGCAGAGCCTAGGGGGTGCCACTGGGTGCTGCAACTATGACATAGTGAATTGAGCAGAATGGAGAGGGTGAGAGGTGGGGCTGGGGGTGAATTTTGGCCTTGCACAGAGTGCTGCTGAAATGTGAAAGACCAAAGTCTGTCCATGGTGAATAAAATGTTTTCCACCTCTCCCCAGCCTAGGTCTGTATCGTTCGAGTTTCTGCAGTTATTCTCTTCCCAATACAACAAATTTCTCCTCATCCAAAAGTTCCTCTCACAGCTGAACCACCCATTGTTTGAGAGGGGACAGATTTACAGCCTTGTGCAAACCTCATGCTTCCCTTTTCCCCACAGAAAGTAACGTTTATTAAGTTTATTTATTTTAGTAAGTAATTTATAGATCACCCTTTGCCAAAAGACCAAAGGGCAGTTTGCAACACAAAGATAACACAATGGCCATACAATGGAAGCATTTAAAAACAATTATTTCAGTACAACTCATAATAAAAGCAGTAGCATTAAACTACAGTAAGCCCAAATCTTATGTGAGGGTTACATCTGGGGATCGCTCTTGGAGCTAAAATAGCATATAGACAAAACCCATTGGGTTCAATGCTGGGTAGGAGAGCCAAAGTCATTTTTCCTGGAACCCTTCCCACCCACCATTTCTTCTTCTTCTTCCTCTTCTTCTTCTTCTTATTATTATTATTATTATTATTATTATTATTATCACACACATTATGCTGAATGAGCACAACTTAAATGTGCATGGGCTTGCTGCATTCATAAATGACTAGTCACCATACTTTTCATCCAAAAGCATGCTGGGAAGATGTGTGTGTTCATCTCAGCAGGAATAAGATTCCATAGGCCTGGAATCAGCACAAAAGGCTGATTCCATATATCACAGCACTGTGCGCTTCATGCACAAGAACCACCAATCTGATATCTTTAAGGTACAGTTTGATATGGGAGAAAGCATATAGGCCTGAGGCCATTCATGATGTTAAACATGAATATACCGGTAAGTACCTTGGAATTTTGCTCTGGGAAAGAATTGGCAACCAATGAAGTTGTTTTAAAATGAGAGTTAAATACCCTCAGCCTGCCACTCCCATAATGGCCCTGGATGTCACATTTCACACTAGTTGCCATTTCTGAACTGTCTTTAAGGGCAGTCCCACACAGAGCACATTACAGTAGTCATACTGGGAGGTTACCAGAGTGTGAACGACTATGACCAAGCTGTCCCTATCCAGGAAAGGCAATACAGTGGTTCCTCGGGTTACAGACGCTTCAGGTTACAGACTCTGCTAACCCAGAAATAGTACCTCTGGTTAATAACTTTGCTTCAGGATGAGAAAAGAAATTGCTTGGTGGCGGCGCGGTGGCAGCGGCAGGCCCTGTTAGCTAAAGTGGTGCCTCAGGTTAAGAACAGTTTCAGGTTAAGAACAGACCTTCGGAATGAATTAAGTTCTTAAGCCGAGGTACCACTGTAGTTGGTACACCAGCTTGAGCTGGTCATAAGTATTCCTAGTCGCTGAAGACCTCAAGTAATGATGATGATGATGATGATGATAATAATTTTATTATTAATACCCCACCCATCTGCTGGGTTTTCCCAGCCACTCTGGGCGGCTCCCAACAGAACAATAAAAACAGAATAAAACTTCAAACATTAAAAACTTCCATAAACTGGGCTGCCTTCAGATAGTTGTTTATTTCCTTGACATCTGAAGGGAGCGCATTCCACAAGGCAGGCACCACTACCGAGAAGGCCCTCTGCCTGGTTCCCTGTAACCGCACTTCTCGCAGTGAGGGAACTGCCAGAAGTCTCTCGGCTCTGGACCTCAGTGTCTGGGCCGGACAATGGGGGTGGAGACACTCCTTCAGATATACTGGACCAAGGCTGTTTAGGGCTTTAAAGGTCAGCACCAATACTTTGAATTGTGCTCGGAAACGTACTGGGAGCCAATGTAGGTCTTTAAGGACCAGTGTAATATGGTCTTGGTGGCCACTCCCAGTCAACAGTCTGGCTGCCACCTTCTGGATTAGTTGTAGTTTCTGGGTCACCTTCAAAAGTAGCTCCACGTAGAGCGCATTGCAGTAGTCCAAGCGAGAGATAACTAGAGCATGCATGACTGTGGTGGGACAGTCTGTGGGCAGGTAGGGTCTCAGCCTGCATATCAGATGGAGCTGGTAGACAGCTGCCCTGGACACAGAATAATGATGGTTCAAGGAGCCATATTTACTCATAAGAGTAAATATAGGTGTAAAGATTAAATATAAGGCTAAATAGTAACTGGCAACTATTTACTTACACAACACAGGACCATAGGAATCTGCCTTCTAGTGAGCCAAAGCATTGGTCCATCTAGCTCAGCATTGTCTACCCTGGCTGGTCGTTTCTGTCCAGGATTTCAGATGGGCTTCTTTCCCAGCCCTACCAGGAGATGCTAGGGATTGAACCTGAAACCTTCTGCATGCAAAGCAGATTCTCTACCCCTCCCTTCCTCAAAAGAATAGCAAAGAGGTGTACTTTGAAACATACGTTTGGGGTTCCAGTTAAAGGCTCTGTTCATCCCCCAATCATCTTGTTGCTTTCTGCCCATTTAACATACATCATAGGACTTAGTGGGAGCCATTTAGAAGAGTCCTGTGTATTATTATGAGAGTCCCTCTTTTCTCTATATCCAGAAAAATGAGTGAATAGATTCCTTATTGCAAGGACTGATAATGACTTCTGCATTTGGCTGCTAGTAGTGATTTGATTTTTTTTTTCCAGAGGTTGAACTTTATGAAGAAACATGAGCAATACTGCAAAAAAAGGCCCAGAACAATCAAATGAAAAGTTCAAACAATGCACTAAAACTCTTCTGTCAGCGGAAAAAAAGAATATTCAGGCTTTGCAGCAAAAAATAACGCCAGTTTATTTGAAAGAAAAAGGGTTGCAATTTTGGAAGGCAAAGGGGCGACGACAGTAATCATAAGAGGCCCCAGCCATCTTAAGGGGGTTGACTTTGGTGAAAGTCCAGGTAATACAGAATACCCCTGTAATTCCTTTGGGGGTGGCAAGGCAGGGAAAACAGATATCTTAGCTATCTCCTCTGACATGGACACATTCGAAGGCCTATGAGAGGGATGAACAAGAAGAGACAACCAGGAATCAGACTCATTTTAGGCTCTGGGACAGCTCAATCAGGAGAGCACGAGACTGTTAATCTCAGGGTTTTTGTTTTGAGCCCCACCTTGGGTAAAAAAAACATTTCATTGCAGGTGGTTGGACTAGATGACCAGTACCGTCCCTTCCAACTTTACAATTCTATTATTCTATGATTCTGTGTCCAGGGAATACTGAGAGGCAAAGGGAAGTGTGTTATGAATATAAGGAGAACCTGCTGGATGAGGTCAATGGCCCATCTAGTCCAGCATCCTGTTCTCACAGCCAATCAGATGCCTCAAGGAGGATTTGAACACAAGAGCACTCTCCCCTCCCCTCCAACAACTATGGAGACAGAGTACAGCCTGGGAATTGCTTCTAAGAGTCACCCCACCTTTTCCAAAGTAATCAACATGTGAAACTTCTCCTAGTTGCCAAGATAGAGGTGGACAGAGATGGATTTGATGTGGCCAGGTGAATTCAGTCTTGAAATTAAGGCCTGGATGGCAGATGCTAATTTTCACTTTTTAGTTACTTTGGAGGAAACAGTGGACATGCACCTGTCATAGTTCAGACAGATAGATATCAATATAGATCATCTTTATGTGACCTGCCTCCTCATTAGGAATGCTTGTCTCTTCTCACTTCTCTGAAAATGCAGGATGAAATTTTCAGTGTAAAAATAGCTGTCCGCATGATATAAAGCCATTACTCTACTTTTCAAATCTTTTGATTTATGGTGAGGACATATTTTTTGTGTATTATCAGGGTGCTACCTTCACCGACTTTTCTAGGGCTCCTAGTCAGTGCGGAAGATTTTAAACACCTTCACCTGAATTGAGTTCACGATCCCCTTCAGACCTTCCTGCTGAACATGGGGAAATCGGCCTGGAGGGGGCCGGACTGGCACAGGTGGCTCCTTGCCCCTTCACCAATACAAATGGATGCCCGCCAGGTCTTGTGCTTGGTCTGATCCAGACCTTCACAAATAGCTGAGCTGGTAGAGCGTGAGACCCATGATCTCAGGGTTGGGGGTTAAAGCCCCACATTGGGCAAAAGATTCCTGCATTGCAGGGGGTTGGACTAGAAGACCCTCATGGTTCCGTCCAACTCTATGATTCTATGAAAACAAGTCCCTGCAAGCAGAAGGCCAGGGTTGCAGTGGCCTTTACCAGTTAAGCACTTACCTGCACAAGGGGCAAGTACTTTCTCTCTGTGTGTGAGGCAGACATCACTCTTTGATTTTTTTTGGGGGGGGAGTGTTAGAGCAAATGGTTCAAGCAAGAGACAATATGGAGGCAGTGATGGCTGCCATCATGAGTGGCTTTTAAAAGGAATTAGACAAATTCCTAGAAGCTAGGGCTCTCGTTTGCTCCTAGCTATGATGTCTATGATCACTGCAGATGGTGACAGCAGTCACGAAATTAAAAGACGCCTGCTTCTTGGGAGAAGGGCAATGACAGGCCTGGACAGCATCTTGAGAAGTAGAGACATCACCTTGCCAACAAAGGTTCGTATAGTTAAAGCTATGGTTTTCCCAGTAGTGATGTATGGAAGTGAGAGCTGGACCATAAAGAAGGCTGATCGCCGAAGAATTGATGCTTTTGAATTATGGTGCTGGAGGAGACTCTTGAGAGTCCCATGGACTGCAATAAGATCAAACCTCTCCATTCTGAAGGAAATCAGCCCTGAGTGCTCACTGGAAGGACAGATTGTGAAGCTGAGGCTCCAGTACTTTGGCCACCTCATGAGAAGAGAAGACTCCCTGGAGAAGACCCTGATGTTGGGAAAGATGGAGGGCACAAGGAGAAGGGGGCGACAGAGGACGAGATGGTTGGATAGTGTTTTTGAGGTTACCAGCATGAGTTTGACCAAACTGCGGGAGGCAGTGGAGGACAGAGGTGCCTGGCGTTCTCTGGTCCATGGGGTCACGAAGAGTCGGACACGACTAAACGACTAAACAACAACAACATGATGTCTATGCTCTCCATGGTCGGAAGCAGTGATGTTTCTGAATAGCTAGTTGTTGGAATTGCTGAAGGAGAGTGCGCTTGGGTTTCCCAAAGGCATCTAGCTGACAAGTGAGAGGAGATGATGCTGAACTACTGTAGATGGGCAAAGGCCTAATCCAGTAGGTTTGTCTTATGCTCTTACTATTTGCATGTGGCATAGGGGTCAGAGAGACATGGGAGACGGTTGCAACTATGCTCCTTTGTAATGTGGTGCCCTCATGCTTCCTTTTGTGGGGCAATCTCTTCTGGCACCCACAGCTGTTGGGGTGGAGTGTATGAACTGATCTACTTATGTAGCTATAGACAGGCACATGTGTGCTTAAGGAGCTAATGCTTTGAGGATCTTTACTGGAGACAGTTGCGCACCACAGACTTTATTGCAACAAATACGATTACTCTGTAAATATCAATACTGCTTTGCTTATTTTGGGTGAAATTAGCCAAAACCACTGAATGTCAATATTGTTTTGTTTGCTATGGGGAATTAGCAAGGACCACATGGTTTATTATGATTGGACTATTTATTTACAAAAAAAACCCTGGCAGACAGTAAATAAAACATCTTTGCAACTTGAAGTGCCAATATTAGTATTACAGGGCAGAAAAGGCAGTTAGTTCAATGCAACGAAAAACTCAGAGGGTGGGATTAAATGATGGTTTCCTCAGAGTAGACCCACTGAACTAAATGATCATGGCTAAGCTATGTCCATTAATTGCAATGGGTCTCTTCTGGGTGCCTGGACTATAAATGCATGAAAGGTCTGATCACTGTTAGTCTCCCCCAAAATATGGGGAGCATGAAAGGGGAACAGTGTGTTTTGCAGTGGGGGTCAGTGCCCATCAAAATCAGTTTCCTTTAGATATTCAGATATTTCCTTTAAATATTCAGAGGAATTGGGATTGGGGAAGCTACTAGCATTGGGGCACTTGTTCCCCTTCACACACACCCTTCAGAGCTGCTTTCCATATGTTGTAACAGATTATGAGCCCAGTTTTGGAACTTCCTTCAAGCACTGAGGGTTTGGCTATAAGCCAGTGACGGCATCTGTAAAAATAACTGCAGCTCTAATTAGACATGTTCAACATTATGCAGAATGAGGTGGCAGACAATGAGCATAGATCGCCTTCAATTCCTGGGGCAGTATTTGTGCATGTTCTCACACATAAAAAGCTCACTGTATATTGTAAATGAACATATCTAGGCTATAGCTAGGCCAAACTTTCTCCCACGATGAAGAATTTACTGCCTGCAGAGTTGGTTGTTGTTTTTTACACAATATCCAAAAATATAACTTCTCGATGCATCTTGAAATGGTATGATACTACTTTAATCCACCACCTTTTTCTGTGTGATGTAACATGGCTCGAAGGATGCAGTTATTGAATTTACGTCATGGTGAATTTGTCTTTGTTCTGGCTACAGACAAGACTGGGTGTGTGAGTCCCCTACTCCCAAAGTCATAATTTTTTGCCTCAGTAACCCAGAGTATGAGCTAAGAGAGGCTAAATTCTGCAAGCTGCATAAATTATGCAACATTTAATATGTTTTCTTAGTTTGCATACATTCTGCAAACTCCTTTGCAAGGCTTTTACACACACACTTCTGAGCCTATCTTGACTGCTGTTAAGGACTTATTTAAATGAATACTGAGGTTCTTAGGATGGAAAATAATTTGTCAACCCAAAAATTTGCACTAATGCAGAACTATGAAGCAATCCACAAGAAGTGAAAGTAGCTGACTAGCTGTTATCTCATCCTGCTTTTAATACACTTATAATGCAGTTCTCTCAATAGTCACTTAGTATCACTATGCTTTACAAAGTATCACTATGCTTTACAAATACAAATCAAAAAGAAGTATCCATACCAACTCCTAGGAATGTGATTTATTCACCCATGCATTCCAAAAAAGAAAAGTATACTACTTTAAAAAGTAAACAATAATTATTCCTGAAGTGGTTTGTAAGCTGCTTTGGGAAGAACTTTGCTTGAAGGTGGTACACACATTTATTAAATGAATGAAAAAAAATAGGTACATCACTTTCCTACAGGGCCAGCCAGGATATTTTGCTGCCCTGGGCAAAACTAAAAATGCCACCGCCATCTTGCAACCTGAGGTGGCTCAGGAAGAAAAAGGAGGTGTGCGACAGTGGCCAGCAGGCAGATTCATTGCCTAAATAGACTGCCTCACCCTGCCTCAAGAGCCCTGCATTCTTAGAGAAGTTTCCCAACTTATTTAGCTTGCATTCCCATGCGATTCCCATCCCTTACCTGGGAGAAAGTCCCATTGAGTGAGACTTATATTTCTTAGAGGGCATGCACAGGATTGCTCTGTTACTCTAGGAGACCAGAAAGCTTCTACTATGAAAATGGGAAATGAGAGGAAGAATCAACCTGGAATGACACGCTCTAGTTTAAGAATTGTATTAAACTCAGTGTGGGCAGCCATCTTTTCCCCTGTGGAATGCAGTTGCCAAAAGATATTCCATCTGAGGAATGTAGCTGGGCTGCAGAAGCAAGACTGCCCCAAATAAAGGGAAAAAAACTGTTATTTAAAATTAAGGCCCCTCTGAAAATGCTTCACCTCCCAAAAGTTACTGAATTTCTGCCCACCTTTCTGGGGACAAATGATTCCATGAAAGGGAGGAGATATTTAACCCAGCTGTCCATCAAACCAGAGGCCTTCCAGATGTTGTTGTATTCCAATGCCCTGCCCGCTGGCCATGCTAGCTGGGGTTGATGGGAGATGCAGTCCAACAAGCTCTAGAGGGCCACAGGTACCACATCTCTGATTTAAAGGAAATCTCATAAAGCTAGGTCGAGTATCTCTTCAGTCCCACGTTCCCCATCCCCTTCCTTACTCACTTTACAAATATTGCTCATGCAAGGCCAGACTTCTACCCTTAACTCTCCCCATCCACCCATCTCTCCTACATATACAATGGTCATCGTTATTACCTACATTATTACCACGGTCATCATTATTATCTACTGCCATTAAGTATTTTTTCAAATTGCCAACTACTAATTATGCAAGGCTATTAGCTGGATATTAACTCGGTGGTTTGGCAAGATTTGATACAATAAGATTTGTGGGACCCTTTTTGCCTGGTAATTGCAGCGTTCCACTGTGCACAAGATACCAAGGCGTAGCTTCGTTTGATATATAGTGCACCTCTTTAAGCAGCACTTTATAGCTGCTGGCCTGTGTACACATTGCAGTTTCTGGCCTTTGAGATTATTAAAAAGCAATTCTTTGTCTGTAGAGACCTGCAAGCTCTCTGTGAGCACTGAACTGGAGGCAACTGAGTCCAAAATAAGGGGAAATCTTTTTTTAAAAAAGTATTATTATGTGAATAGAAAGGATGCATAATAAATAAACAGGCAGAACACAGATGAATGATACATAGAAATGGGTAAGAAAATAAAAATAAAATAAAAGAAGAAATCCAGAAAAGACAAGGAGTTTCCAGGGTTCTTTGAGATCCCTTTGGCATAATGGTTAGAGAGTTGGGCTAGGACCTTGGAGACCAGCATTCAAATCTCCAATCAGCCACGGAGCTCCTGGGTGAGTTTGGCATAGCTGCCGTCTCTCAGCTGAATGTACCACACAGGATTGTTTTAAGGGTAAAATGGGGGGGGGGGTAGGGATACTTTATAGGCCATCTTGAGCTCCTTGGGAGAAAGGTGGGTTAGAAATGTTGTTATGATTAACAACAATATGCAGCTAACCCGGGGAGAAGGTTAATGGCACAATAATATGCTTGCCCCTTTTTTTTTTTTTTGCAGGAGTGGGGAGTATACCCACTACAAATTTGGTCAGATGGTTCCAAAGATATTTGCCAGCTTTGCATGTTTGACTGGGAACTTTTCATATAAGTAAACCATGTGTGGAGAACCTGTGGCCCTCCAGATGTTGCTGGACAACAACTTCCCCCATCCCTGATCATTGGCTTGAAATAAATAAAGGTGCAATTTTGTGGTTCTCAACCTGTGGGTCCCCAGATATTGTTGAACTACAACTCCCATCATCCCTGAGCTCTGGCCTTGCTAGCTAGGGGTGATGGGAGTTGTAATTCAACAACATCTGAGGACCCACAAGTTGAGAAAGGCTGAATGTGATCAGTCAACCTTACAGTCTGCTGCAAGACTCAAGTCTTCAACGCACAAGTATCTCAAAGAATTTTAGTCCTGCATAATTACAATTTAGGGCTGCACAACTCATGCCGTGATCACCACCACCGAAGCAGGCATATTTTCCAACCTACGTATGTGGTTACAGATGGTCATTTTGAACTTGCTCTTTAATATTCCTTTCTTCAACAAAAGAATGCTTTTTGTACCAAGTAAATGTGTTTTAGCAGCAGAAGCAAATTCCTGTAGTCATGGTGGTGCCACAATGAGTGAAAGTGAGTTTAAAACATTAAACTCTGCACTTGCTTAGAGGGTCTTTCTTATTTTCCAAGAATGGTAATTTTTTTTAGTTGCTCTAATATAACAGGAATATACAGTAAAGCATGTAATGGTGGTGTGTAATGCATGTCTTTTGAATGAAGTGAAATAATACTCATTACCGTTTAAAGGGGGGGCGCCCTGTAAGACCATTATGTTTGGAGCCTGAAATTACATAACTGCACCACTGCATAGAAATGATTTTGATGCAGCTTTACTTATACTGAAAATGTACCTATTAGTAGTTCCTCTTGTGGCTGCTTAGAAAGTGCATTTTCCATAACTCTCTTCTAACTCTTTCACAATCCTGTTCTTTTGTGCAGATTTCATTCATTGGCCCATTATGATGCTCACTGTGAGACAGCCTTACCAATGAGGAGAATTATATCAATGTTCGGGTTCTGTAGGATCTGTCTGCAGAACCTTGGATAAGATATGGATGTAGTTGGAGGGAATACCTAAAGCCTTATTATTCCAGAATGCAACTCCAATTGGTTTTGTGTGCCCAAATTACAATATTGTAAAAGTGACCAAGATTGGCTTTCTCCCTCCGCACATACAGAGAAATTGCTGCCTTTTCCTTCTGGGTGTGAACCTTTCCTCTGTTACCTAGTTATCGCCTATGATTAAACAATTGCAATGCATTCTGCAAAAGGCTATATTCTGCCTGCCTTCCAGGAGTGACATTGACACAGCATATAGCAATCCCCTCATTAAGCATATGCATTGCAGGGATTTCATTATGCCTGTGCCCTGGGATCTGCACTGCCTGCTATTTAGTCACATAGTGCAGTTTAAGATGTTGGTGTTTGACTCATAAATCCCCAAATAGTCTCTAACCTGTATTATTGAATCATTTCTCCCATCTGCAAAATGAGGATAATTATGTGCACCCAGGGCAATGCATGCGGGTACAAAATACCAGGCTTTGCTTATTGCAATATTAGAAAGACTTCTCCCCCATTCTAAACCTTTCTTTTGCCTTTTCCTGAATTGCATTACTCCATTCTAACAAAAAAGCTTGCTTGGGACACAAACCATGTCACTGTTTGTAACACTAGGATAACAGAATTTGCTTTCTAACCCCCACTTTGTATGCGAGAAAAATTATGTTAATAGATTTAAAATCCAGCAGATATTCAATTGCCATAAAATGGTGAGCTTCTACAACAAATGCCTTTTCTTTCCAAGACTGTTGTCCCTGACCTTTCTGGGGCCTATAAGACAGGTGCATATTGTCTTTTCCTACTGCTGGATCTCTCATAAGCCATTTCTTTGAAGCATCTGATATGGATATAGTGACTTAGAGGAATGCTCCAGCCCCACCTTTCTATGATGCTATTAATTCTGTGGAGAGAAGGGATCTCCCACATATCTTTTTATATGCAGTTTCTGTTAATCAATCAGAGACTTGAACAGGGGCACAGAAAATCAGTAATAGGATTTGATTAGATTGCTCCCAGATAGTTAGCTTGTCAGCAACACTATTGACTTATTTTCACCATCATTTATTATGGGATAACAACTCCTTAACTCACTTCAACCTTGAATTTGTTTACATGCTACTCAGGGGGTTAAGCTCCTCTGAGTAAGCAAACAAATGTAGTAAGCTAAGCTAAAAAAAGAAAAGAAAGGGAAGGGGGGGAAAAAGAGGGGAAAGCCCCAAGATAATCCAGGCCTCTTTTGATACCTCTGATTTTATACAAGGGTAAGTGACCATCAAAACAATACCAGTCATGGCTTGCGGAATACCAAGTTCAGAAAATTCACAATTCACTGCAAGAAGAAAATCTATTGAGGGAGAGAGGATATATAGTGAACACAGGTAGAAAATTGTGAGCTTTATTTATCCATTCAAAAACGCTTTGCATACATGAAGGCTCATGGGGATCATACTGCGGTTGTGATATTGTATTATGGAAATTGGCCGACTGATTTGTGTGTTGTTTTTAATAGATATATTGTTTTTTGTGTTTTGAGTGTTGATTGAATTGTTGATGCTTTATCACACTGTATTGTTCCTCCAAGGATAATATATAAATATACTTAATTAATGATATATAAATAAATAACCAGGTTAATTAAAACAAGATTTTAGGAGGCTTCCGGAAGAGCGCGCTCAGCGTTGGGTCAGAGTTTGAGCTCTGAGCTGCTCAAGACGGACTCGGCACCTGGAGAGGCGAAGTAGTCGCAACAGGAGGTGTAAGTTGCCCCTACTCGGGTGGACTTCCCAGGAGCAGAGGCTCAGCGGCGTAGAGATATGCACCAAAAATGAATGCTCTGTCCATGGAGCTAAATGGCTTATCTAGACCAGAATACTGTTCTCACAGTGGTCAGCTACAAGCCTGTGGGGAAAACCCACAGGAAGAATCTGAGTGCGAGCACACTCTCCCCTCCTGTGTTTCCAGCGACTATGGGGACATAGCCGATATATTCATTCTGGGGAAGTTCCCACTTTCAAAGTCAAATGTGCCCTTGTTCTTTTATCACACAACATTGCGTTAATTTGACCCAGAGCTTGTCTTACCAGGCAGCTGCTTCAGGAGGTGAAGGCTGGGGACGTGGGGTGGTGGTAGTACCCAGTCTCCCCTTCCCAAGAGCCCTCTACACTAGCCTGTCATGCGCCCCCTAAACTAGCCTGATGCCTCCATTGCAGTTGAAGATGCTGTTCTGTGATCACTGGTCTTGAACAAAGGTTCTACCTTCTCTCTGATCAGTTTGTATTTATAGGAAGTGGGTGGGTGGTGTCTTCTCCTTTGCCTCAGTCAACCATGTATCTTGGGCTGGCCCTGTTCATCCTTCATTTCATTCGCTTCGGCAGCTTGAAGCCAAATGCTTGAGAGCCAGTGTGATGTAGTGGTTAAGACCGGCAGACTCGTAATCTGGTGAACTGGGTTCACGTCTCTGCTCCTCCACATGCAGCTGCTGGGCTAGTCACACTTCTTTGAAGTCTCTCGGCCTCACTCACCTCACAGAGTGTTTGTTGTGGGGGAGGAAGGGAAAGGAGATTGTTAGCCGCTTTGAGACTCCTTCGGGTAGTGATAAAGCGGGATATGAAATCCAAACTCCTCCTCCTCCTCTTCTTCTCCTCCTGCGCTATACACAGCTTGCCAATGAAGTGAAATAAACCAGTTAAACTAGATACAAATCTAACCCCTTATCTGAGCAAGTAGTATAATACCGGACACACACAAGCACTGAATGGCAAAGTACACAGACATAAATTCTGAATTACAAATTAGGAAATATCTCATGTTGAGTCAGAGATTCAAAGCAGGGTTGGATTGGAAATGCAAAGTTCAAAGGTCATGAATTTGCATTTGCAAATGTACACATTTAGGAATTTGTCCAGTTCAATCTTTGCTTTGAATTGCTGATTCTGGTAGAATACCATAAAACTTCTTTGATAATTTCTATTATCATTCCAGACTCATAGGAAAAATACAATTGGATATTGTAACTGCATTCATTAGAATTCCAATTTGCAGGACTTTCTCATCACCTAGCTAATTTCTAAATGGTATTCCTGCTGTGATGTGTGTGAGAGGAATTAAATGGTAATTATAGTAAAATCTGCAAGCAAGGGCCCATTATATTTCTAACTGGGAATACATCCTTTTTTTTGTGGCAGTTGAAAGAGATGTAGCCCTTTTTTTAAAACCATCCTTTATTGTTCCTTATTTAATGCATCTTTTCCCTAGTTCAAGGAAGTCACTTATCAATTCCTTACAAAAGGAAATGGGATTTTAACATTGTCCTTTCCCTCCCAACTAACAGAGTGAAGCACTTATTATTGTTATTATTTCTAGAGCGGTTGTGTGTGTGTGTTCATGTATTGGGAATCTGCTCATTTTGCTTGCTAGTTTCCCAGTCTTCCTGTAAATGTAGCTGATAGTAATTTTGATCTGTTCTATAAGCAAAACATCTCATTAATCTCACTATAGAATAAGATGCTTGCTTTTGTTAATAAAAAAAAAAGATCAAAGCAATATATTTCTGTTAACTAGACATTTCCACTAAAGGTAAGTCAGTATCTGCTCCCAGGAGAATTTCAGAGCATAATTTAGAAAGGAAAAATTTGAAATGTGCTCTTTGTTTGAACTAGAATAAGGATGCATCCAGTGTAAACACAATAGGAATTTTCTCCTGTGTTTTCTTAGATTTGCAGGATGGGCTTTGTCGAGTGATATGCGGAGCTCTCTGCATGATGTTATAATTGAAACATTGTTGTATGTTACAAGATTCAGGTTTTTTGATCTCCTCTTCATAATAGTCTCCCTCTAATCTTTTCTCTCTCTGTTGCCTCATTTTGCCTTCTCTGTGTATTACGCATGCTGAATACCATTATTGCTTTTGGTTATTAACTAGGGATGGATTTGGAAAAAGTAATTTTGTGCTGCTTGATGTAGCAGAATAAGCTGTCAAACATCATACCAGGTGACAGTGTGATGTCCTTCTATGGAACTGGCGCACAGTGTGTGTTATAGCTGGAAGGTTATAGGTAATCAGAGAGGATTACCAACGGCAGCTTTATTAAATATCTGTGGAGGTCTACTGTGGCTGTGACCAGATAATATGAGCTTCCTGTATGAAACAGGAAATTATTAATAAACTGGATTGACTGTTCAGAATGCCCTTGCAAAAGTTTATCTAATTTTATTTTCTAGGGAGATGAATGTCAAGTATTAGATTTATTATTACTTAAGGTGTAGGCCTTTTATGCTATGAAGTGATTACCTTTTAATTTGTTATATTTCCCTGGATGTTTGATGATATTAACATTGTTTAAACCAGAATGTTTCCATCCTCATTTTCAAGTAAGTAAATTTTGACAGTTCAGAATACACCAGTTTATGTTTTCTTTCTGAAAAGGTATAATAAAAGAGAGGCCAATTGGGAATCAGTCTGGAAGCTGTAGCGTGGCTCATTCCTGCCTTCAGTTCAGCTTCGTTTCTCCTCTGCTGCATTCCTCCCCCCCCCCACCTCTCTTATGCAGTAAGAATATATAAATGCAATTAAGAAAGAAAATATGTGATCTGTAATAGAGTACAGTGGTACCTCGGTTTACGAACCTAATCAGTTCTGGAAGTCTGTTCTTAAATCAAAACCATTCTTAAACCGAGGCGTGCTTTCCCTAATGAGGCCTCCCACCACCAGTGCCCTTCCACCATTTGGATTCCGTTCTTAGACCGAGGTAAAGTTCTCAAACTGGGACACTTATTTCCGGTTTTGCAGAGTTCGTAAACTGAATCGTTCTGAAGCAGGACTGTTCTTCAACGAGATACCACTGTACTGTAACACATCAATAAAAGGGGTCAGATTTGCATAACAGTCACATATATTGAGGTACAAATTTAGAAATAATTACCAAAATTAAAAGAGGAACACAGTACATCTCACTGTAAGGAAGACTTAGACCAGGTCTACTCAACCTGCTCAACAGCTGATCATTGTTGACAAGCGACTTCAAGGCCCCTGCTCTTCTTTCCTATGGTTTTTCATCCTTAAACTGGGCTGGACAGGCTTTCAAATGCAGAATTGTCCCCTGTAAAATAAGTACACATATTACCTAGGACTTGGTTTTTGAAGCACATAACTCTGGTTTATATCCAGCTGTATTGATTACCAGCTCATTTGGGGACATGATACAAAGTGCTAGTTATTGCCAATAAAGCCCTAAACAGATCTGGGACCAGAATGTTTGAAGGATCACCTTCGATCACCATAGCCTAGCTACCAACCATGTTCTTCATCAGAGGCCTTGCTTCACATTCTGTTGCCATTAAGTCCAGAAAGCTGGCTCGCAGGACTGGACCTCTTCACTTGTAGTGCCAAGATTGCGGAATTCTTATCTCAGAAAACCCAGTTGCTTTCCTTTCTGACATTCCATTAGGACCTTTCTTTTGTCCCATTGGAACTGTTCCACTGCTGCTGTGAGTTGTGCTTTCACTGGCTCTGCTTTTAGCTTTGTGTTTCATTTTAAACCTGGTTTGGGTTGTATTTTTTATTTGTGATATTTGGATAGTAAGATCAAGCCCACGTAGGCACCATGAGGTAGTCAACAAACAAAGCAGTACAAATGCAGGCCCGATCTTCCCAATGCATTTAAATCAGTATCATACCACTTTAATCAGCCATAGCTTCCCCCAAAGAATCATGGGAAGTGTAGTTTCTTAAGGGTTGGTTAAAAGTTACAATTCTCAGAGTGATTTAACTTCTCGGTGCAACCTGAGAATTGTAGCTCTGTGAACTGAATGGGACTCTCCTAGCACATACCTTTCAACATTTCTCCGATGAAAAAAGGGGAGTCCCATTCCATAATGATAATTTTACTATTTATATCCTGCACATCTTACTGGGTTGCCCCACCAGCTTCCAACAAATATAAAAACATAAAAAAAATTCCCTATACAGAATTGCCTTCAGACGGTTTGGGGGTCGGATACCTCTAGAAAACAGAAAAAGGAGACAAGAGGTTTGGCCCAGCACTAATATAGACAATATCCAGCCTGTTCCTTAACTAACCTTCTTTTTAAGTTGGATATTGCTGGTTTATTTGTATTAATTTCCTGGAATAGTTACATAGGATTGTACATGAGTTGATAAGTACAAAGAAATCATATAGTCAGTTTGAGTACGCCTTTATCTCATCAGAAAGATTAAAAATGTAGCACCTTAGGTTTAGCACTGTGAAGTTTGACAAGCAGTGAAACAAAAAAGGAAGTGTAAATTTTACTAATCAAAACATCTGTACTATGCAGCCATTTACATTTTCCGATCAAGACATGAGAGAAATGTTAATTTTAGATGACTTTTTTATGACCTATAATTACTGTCATTAAGAAAGCTCTGGAGACTAACAGGGAGCTTTGACTGAAATACAGTTTGACATGTTCTATAATTAATGCCAAATTAACGTGCTATAGTATGTGTCTTGGAAGAAAAAGGTCCCCCCCCCCCACATTCCCTCCTCAAATAAAAGTACAAAAAAGTGTATTCTGGTAACGGTTGCTAGAACCACTTGACTATATAATGTCACCATTTCGTACATAAAACCATTTTTTCAAGAGTTTATCATTGAGTTATAAAAGCAAATGTTGGGTTCAAACACTGAGTACACAAGGCCTTTAACCCTTGGCCTCCACAATTCCCACCCTGCCAAATTTAATAAAGTGCATTGGCTTAGTGCTGTTTGGGTTAAAACACAATATGAACAAACCATGGATCTTTACAGCCTTGCAATTTTTGTTTGTAGTAAAAAAGACAACTATTTTTCTAAACAAATGTGTAGTTTCTTAGAACTTGAAAAGCTTGACCACTTTTTAATTCATCATGGGAAAGAGTTACCATATTGTTTCTTGCTATACGTGCAGTTTGTATGCACGTCAAAACTTCTTACAGGAGTAATTGCTATGTAGTTACATATATGTAATACTGCATATGGTTCCAAACTCTAATAACCCTGTTAAATAAACCTTGATTTCCCCTTGGTTGAAGAAGGTTTTCAGCACAGGTATACATTACATCCTTTCTACAACCATTCTTTAATACATAATCATTAATTGGCAGCCACTCAAAAAGTGGGTAGTAGCTCTCTATATCCATTTAAGTTAAAAGGTTCTGGTATGACAATTCTCTATCAATCAGCAACATCCTAGATTTATTGCCTTATGCTAATCCTGAAGCAAACAAATAACCAATTGAAATGAATGGCTTTTCAATGCCCATTTATAAGACACAAGACTGGGGCCAACTGTACATCTCTTGGGAAAGAGTTCCACAAATATGGAGCTACCACCAAAAAGACCATGGGCGCTATCCTGCTAAATAGTTCCACTAGCGCAAGGACTTTTGGCTGCACAATGGAATTCCCTTCCTCCATCTGCTTCCTGACCCCACCATCTGCTCCAGAGGGTTGGTGGAAAAGTCCAGAACATACTTAGGGGTGTGCAAAGAACACACGGGGAGATAAAGTTCTATTGCTCAGTTAACAGTGCTTGCACTATCAGAACAGTTTAGTAGGATACAGACCCCTGTCTCTGGTGTGTGCATGAGCTGGGCATCTGAGGTACTTTTTAATGTCTGGACAGGTTTATATGGATACAAGTTACCTGCCCCATTCCATTTAGAGCTTTAAAAGTCAAAACCACCACTTGAAATGGGTCTGGATATGCATAGGCCGCCAACACAACAGGTATACTATAAGTATGGGACGCGGGTGGCGCTGTGGTCTAAAACACTGAACCTCTTGGGCTTGCCGATCAGAAGGTCAGCAGTTCAAATGCATGCAAATCCTATTGCTCTGTCCCAGCTCCTGCCAACCTAACAGTTCGAAAGCATGCCAGTGTAAGTAGATGAATATGTACCACTGTGGTGGGAAGGTCAACAGTGTTTCTGTGCACTCTGCTTTCCGTCACGGTCTTCCATTGCGCCAGAAGCGGTTTAGTCATGCTGGGCATGTGACCCAGAAAGCTGTCTATGGACAAACGCCGGCTTCCTCAGCCTGAAAGCGAGATGAGCGCCATAACCCCATAGTCGCCTTTGACTGGACTTAACCGTCCGGAGGTTCTTTACCTTTACCTTTTATACTACAGTAGTACCTCGGGTTAAGAACTTAATTCATTCTGGAGGTCCATTCTTAACCTGAAACTGTTCTTAACCTGAGGTACCACTTTAGCTAATGGGGCCTCCCGCTGCCGCCACGCAATTTCTGTTCTCATCCTGAAGCAAAGTTCTTAACCCGAGGTACTATTTCTGGGTTAGTGGAGTCTGTAACCTGAAGTGTCTGTAATCTGAAGCGTTTGTAACCTGAGGTACCACTGTATTTAAATAAGCCACACCTGAGGCCACTTCTGTCCGGGAGACTGCATATCCCAGAGATACAGCCACCCAGCAGGTCTCTCATTTTTGTGGTTTCTCAGCCTTCTGCATTCTCATGTCTGCCTCTCCTTCCTCCTTAATGCCCTGTCTCCCAACTCAGGTAAGGTGCAACTCCTTCTGAATAGGCCTAATTTGGATTGAGATTTGGGCCTCAGCTATTCTTTTCTCCTAATATGCATTTTTTTTGCAAGCAATTTAGGGAGGCTTGCATTAAAATGTGAACCAAACCAAATTTCCCTCCCATCCCTAATCAAAACTCTATCCAAATTTTAAAAACTTGGGTTGTGATAAAAGGCTTGCCTGCAATTGCAATGACTTTTTACCTTCTTTTTAAATTTCATTTCATTAGATTATGTTCAAACAACCAAAGCTAAAGAAAGTGTCCACGGTGGAAAGGATATGTTTCCAGTCTATTCTTGCATTCCATTCTCGACGCAGCTTAACATCTTAACATTTTTTCCCCCTGACCCTCAGCTGCAGATGTTTTCATTGACTTCTCCATAGAGATATCCAGTTATTTTCCACTCAGGACTGCAGTTTCTATAGAACCCAACAATGTAAATGATTAGTTCAAACTAATCCTTACAGTATGCATTGTCTGGAATTTGTCCACATCAGATTTCATTCGCCAACCTGCTGTCCGGTTGCCTCCCTTCCTTGGGTTCCTCTGGTTTTCCTTGCAGTGTTTTCCAGTCTGGGTGTTCATAAATAATTTTGTGTCATTTGACACCTCACTGTTCACCCTTCCTCAAGATCATTAATAAATATATTAAATAATGCATGTGCTCGTATAGCTCTTTGGGGGCACCCCACTATTAACCTCCTTCCAGGTTGAAAATTGACCATTTATTCCTAATCTCTGCTACCTCTTAGCCGATTTCTAATCCTTGACAAAACTTCACCTCTCACCCCAGGACTACTTAGTTTCCTTAATAGCCTCTTGTGAGAGACTTTATCAAAGGCTTTTTGAAAGTCCAAATAAATTATATCCACTGGCCTTCTTTCATCTACTATTTTCTTCACTCTCCCAAAGAATACTAATAGGCCGCACAGGTAAAGTGTTTCCTTTGCAGAACCTAGACTATTTTGTCCTTATCATATCATGTTCATCTTCTTATAACTCTGACATTAATTTTGTTTCTCAAATAACCCTCCCTCCATTTCCAGGATTACCCCCAGAGCCTTCTCTAAAGACAAATACAGTATTGACTGCTTTCTAAGTCTGCTGTTGCACTAGATGATTTTCAGGAGAGATTACTGGAAATTTGTTTGGTTAGCGTTGATAGAGCAATGGGCTCTATAGATATATACAGGGAATACAATCAAAGAGATAATGTCTATGGGCTGTGCAATCCTGTGCAATTCTGAACACAGGGAATCTGAATCCCTTTGAAGTTGATGGCATTTAAGCAGCCTAACTTCAGGCAGGATTGAAGCCTGTGCCTCCATGTGAAAGATATGGTTATGGGGCAGAAATGCTGGCAGGTAGAGCTCCACAAAAAATGATTTCCAAGCCAACATGCAGAGAATGAAGTGGTTGGATTATTCAGAATGGAATAACAGCTTCCTGATGAGACCCCATTCAATTTTAGGTTCATTTTAATTTCACCTGTCACCAGTTGTTGAGTGAAATTCTGGGTCATTTTAAAATGTGCATGAGGGAGAAAATGTCCAGTTTGCTTTTCATGCATAAGGCAGTCACAGTAGCTTTTATTGCGAGATAAATGAAGCAAGGTAAGGAGGGCATTGCGGGTAGAAAGTATTGCAAGGCCTCCCCTTCTCCAAAGGTAAATGGTCTTTAAAATATTTGATGGCCACCTTTCTTTTGGAAAATCGCTATATTTTTCCCCTGATTACCCTTAGAAATTTCTTTCATTTTCAACCTCCAGTTGCTATTTGCTCAGCAGATCTGCCTCTAAGCAACCTTCAGTGTTCCCCGTGTTTAAATTTCTTTCGTAATCAATTTCAGAGAAGACTGTGTGTTGGGGACCAGTGCCTTCAAAAGGACATTATAAAATAATGTCCATCTATCTCAGCATGAAATCGAAATCCTCAAAACTCTCGCCCTCAAAAATCAAAAAGCTGATTTTGCAAAAAATAAAAAATAAACAAGCCCTGAATAGAGTATACAGGGGGGGAAAGGAAGGGCTACCTAATGCTTTTTGCTCCATAAGGTCTCTGCAGTCTTTCTTTCATAAAAAAAAGGTCTGACAAATCCTCTTAAATTAGCTATATTTTTATGAATCAGTCACTCAATCAAGAATGGCAAAATTGAAAGTAAACTGCCCCAGGATTTGGAATGCTTTGCTAAAGTCACTGCCCTCCCCACCCTACCCCACTCCCCAAACCACTGTCCTTTGTCGTCATTTCATATGACTTCACAGAGTCTTGCTCTAAATAGAGCAGAACTATTCTTGTGTGCGAACCTACTGCTGCTAATCACAGATGAACAAAGATGTGTCCAACCATATTAGTAGCAGAAGCAGGGATGTCCCAAAGCTCAGATAATGAATTTTAGTTCCGTCTAGAGGGAAAGTTTTCATGTCTACATTCTGGCAAATCTCCAAGGTTGAAAGGAGAAGAAGTAAATCCATATGTGTACTGAAAATAAGCCAGCAACAATCTAAATCAACCAAAAAAGAAAGACTTTTTTTTCTTCCTTTCTGCCAAAATAATGTGAGGTGTGCATGTTGGAGCTCTCTAAAACATTTTATTTGCAAAACAAAACAATGGTAAACTATAAGTATTTCCTCTGCCCCTCATCTTTGCAACAGGGATGGGTAATGTGTGGCCCTACGGATGTTATTGGACTTCCCCATCAGCCTTAGCCAATGTGATGAAGCTTCAGGAATGTTCTAGCAACATTCAGAAAGCTACAGATTCCCCCATCCTTGCTATACAGTTTATGTGGCAGAAGTGGTCAATCGAAAGAGGAAACATCCAATCTCTTTACACACTGGGCAGAGATACTGAATGTGGCCACAAAGAACTGCAGATGCAGTAATATAAACACAGACCAACTGGGATTGGCAGTCTGACTAGCCTTGTAGTTCACTACAGCTCTTTAAAAATATTTGAATGCCATGTTGGTGCTCTAAATCAGCTTCTGAATCCTGGGACCCTGGTGTCTTTTCCATATCACCAATCTGGAATCATGAGGGAAAGTATCAAAAATGAAAGTGCCACTCACTATTTTAATGTATTTAAATGACACCATGAAGGAACTACATTTGGAATAGTGTGTGCAATGCTCTGGTTGCTGCATCTCAAAAAGGATATTGTAGAGCTTGGAAAAGGTTAAAAAAACGGGGAACCAAAATGATCAAGGGGCTGCAACATGAGGGATTGCTCAGTCGGAAGAGCACGAGTCTCTTCATCTCAGGGTCAAGGATTCGAGCCCCACATAGGGTGAAAGATTCCTGAATTACAGGAGGTTGGATGAGATGATTCTTGTGGTCCCTTCCATCTCTATGATTCAAGCTTCAAGCCGCATGTGAGAAAAGGTTATGATGTTTGGGGCTGTTTTCGTTTAGAAAAAAAGATGAATAAAAAGGAGGGATATGGTAGAGGTTTGCAAAATGGTTTATGGTCTAGAGAAAGTGGAAAGAGAAGAAGCTGCTTTAGTGAATTAGATCCTCAGTCCATCTTCTTCTTCTTCTTTGGAAATCACTCGTAGCCAAGTAAGATTGTCTTCCATAAACACAGTTTTAACAATGGGTCCGTAAGTGACTGTGGAGGCCAATTCTGGATCCACACTTCCTTCCACAGTGCGGACATTGGTTTCTGGGTGGGAGTTGATCACAGTGTGGATTTGCCAAGCGTGCCTTCCTCTTGGCACGTTTCTCCCTTGAGTCCTGAGTTCAAGTGTCTTCAAATCCCATGACACCTTTGGTAAAGGCTGTTCTCCAACTGGAGCACTCGCAGGCCAGTGTTTCCCAGTTGTCAGTGTTTATACTACATTTTTAAAGATTTGCCTTGAGACAGACTTTAAACCTTTTGTTGACCACCAGCATTACACTTTCCATTTTTAAGTTCGGAATAGAATAGTTGCTTTGGAAGACGATCATCAGGCATCCACACAACATGACCAGTCCAACGAAACTGATGTTGAAGAATCATTGCTTCAACACTGGTGATCTTGACTTCTTCCAGTACACTGGTATTAGTTCGCCTGTCTTTCCAAGTGATATGTAGAATTTTTCAGAGACACCGTTGAATGAATCTTTCAAGGAGTTGGAGATAGCGTTTATAAGTGGTCCATGTTTCACAAGCATATAGTAAGGTTGGTAGTACAATAGCTTTGTAAACAAGCATTTTGGTTTCCCGGATGTCAGGGAACTGCCATCTGAGACGCAGGAGGTGAAAGGGCTCACAGAGGGTGAGAGAGACCATTCAGCTGAGGAGGGGACCAGCAGGGGGAGAAGTGGAGTTCCAAGGGAAAGTGAGTCGGAGGGAGGGCTCAGAGACACTTCAAGCGAAACAGTGGGGAGGTTTCAAGACCTCCTGTAGGGACCCCCACGCCTCGCCGGAAACTGTCACGCCGAGAGTCCAGAAGACGCGTTTCCGTTAAGGAGCTTTTATGCTGGAAGAAGTTCCGTAAACGCCCACTGTCCGATTCAACGAGCGACTGATGGAGCCATGCTTAAGGAGCTCCGTCAGAGACAGAGGTTTGTGGACTTAGCCAAACTCTGAGGGACTAGGATTTTACGCACAAGCAGCTCACCATCCCATCACAGCAATCGGACAGTCCCTGAAAGCAGCTTGTGCAAAGAGGCATCATGAGCAACCCAGCCGGAGCCGGGGGAGCAGGAGGAGCTGGAGAGGGTCCAAGCCTGGAAGAAAGGTACAGGGTGTTGGAGCTCCAGCTAGCGCTGCAAACGGCGAGGCTAGAGGAAAGGAGGGCACAGGATGCAGATAAGACAAAAGGCGCCCCACTAGCAAGAAAGATGCCAGGATTGGTGCAGAAGTTTGGGGGGGACCCCAGGAACTATCAAGCCTTTAGGACAGAGATGCAGTATGCTCTCGAGCTGCAGTTTAACGACTTTCCCGACGAGGCATCGCGAGTGGCGTTTGTGATTGGCCATCTCGAAGGAGGGGCGAGAGACTGGGTTAGACCCCTGATGGCAGGGAATAGTGAAATGCTGAAGGACACAAGGAAGTTTTTTCGCGCCATGGATTTGATGTTTTCCAGCGAGATTGAACAGGGACTGGTGCGCAGACAATTGATGGCTTGCAAACAGGGGAGCCGATCGGTTCGTGAGTACTGGACTGAGTTTACCATGTTGATACATAAATTGGGATGGGACCTATCGGCGGAACCCATTCAAATGCTCTTTGAAGAAGGGCTTTCTTCGGCGGTGAAAGACAAACTTTCCCGGGCGCCCAGGGCGGAGTCTATGGACCAGCTGACTAAATCAGCGCTGACCATTGGAGCGCGCCAGGAGGCAAGAGCCTTGGAGAAGCGGGAGGGGAAAGGAGAGCGTTGGAGGGATTTCCGCATTCCAGAGATTCCAGAGCCAAGTTTCCCGCCAGGAGAGCCGATGGAAGTTGGAACAGCGCGCGCGCGCGCAGTTTCAAATCCCAGTGAAGGGAGGAAGAAGGAGGGAAAGAGCGCCAAGAAATGTTATCTCTGCCAGCAGCCAGGTCACTTTGCCAGAGTCTGCCCGCAAAGAAAGGAATGGCAAGGGATGGCGGGAGCTGTTGGGGGGAAGGAGGAGGGAGTCCAGGAGCCAGTAAAAGCCAACGCCTGGCTGCCACCGTCGGGGCACTGCAGCCAGGCCAAGGAGCAGTAAAAGTGCCCACTCCGGAACCTCCAAGACCAGCCCTAGTAATAGAGGTGTTGCTAGAGCTGGCAAACGGATACCCACTAAAGACAAAGGCGCTGTTGGACTCAGGCAGCTCCTGTAATTTTATGAGTAAGGAGTTTGCAGCTGAACACCAGATACAGACACTCCCTTTAAGCAACCCCCTGCAGGTGACCACGATCGATGGGAGGGAGCTGTTGGGAGGAGAAGTTAGTCTACAGACCGTCCCAATGGTTATGAGGGTGGCCAGGCACACCGAAAGGATAGCGTTCAATGTGGCCACCCTGGGAGGGGCTCCCGTCATTTTGGGAATGAGCTGGCTAGCGTTGCATGACCCGCTAGTGGGCTGGCATCAGAGAGTGGTCTCCTTTGGGTCAGCACATTGCCTGGAACATTGCAGAGAGGGAAAGGTGCCAGAAGGGGCAAAAGCCTTTCTAGCAGGGACGGAAGTGGCAGACAAAGGGAAGGTGCCCAAACAATACGCTGATCTGAGCAAGGTCTTCAGCGAAAGGGAAGCAGATAAACTACCACCGCATAGAGACTTTGACTGCCAAATTAACCTGGTCCCTGGGGCCCAGCTCCCCGTGGGCAAGCTGTACGCCATGTCAGACAGGGAAATGCAGGAGTTAAGGGAGTTTATTGATAAAAACCTGAAGAGGGGCTTCATCAGAGAGTCCAGAGCGGTGGGGGGGAGCCCAGTGTTTTTTGTGGACAAAAAAAACACGGATAAACCCCGGCTTGTAGTGGATTACAGGCAGCTAAATGCCGTGTCAGAACCAGTGACTTTCCCCATGCCCAGGATTGATGACATTTTGACCAGGGTGAGGAAGGGAAAGATATTCACGAAATTGGACCTGAGAGGGGCATACAACCTGATACGAATAAAGAAAGGGGATGAATGGAAAACCACCATGTTCACCCCTTTGGGGGCTTTTGAATATCTCGTTATGCCATTCGGATTACAATCAGGCTCCGCCTGTTTTCAATCGCTCATGAACCATGTCCTGGGACCTTTGCTCTACAAGAATTGCGTGGCCTTCCTCGATGACGTGCTGATATATTCAGAGAATGAGGAGCAGCATGTAAAGGATGTCAGGGAAGTGCTGAGCCAGCTGCAAGCAAACCAGCTGTGGGTGAAATTGGAGAAGTGTCAGTTTCACACCAAGAAGGTGGAATTCCTGGGGTACCGCTTATCAGACAAGGGATTAGCCATGGATCCAGGCAAGGTCCAGGCGGTGCTGGAATGGAAGACACTGAAAACGAAAAAGGATGTGCAAAGGTTCTTAGGGTTTGGGAACTTTTACCGTAAATTCATCAAGAACTTTGCCCACTTAACGGCTCCCATCACGGACTGTCTAAGCAGCAAGAAGAAATTCGTTTGGACGGCGGAGGCGGAGCAAGCATTTGAGGAATTGAAAAGGGCATTCGCTTCGGAAGAACAGCTCCTGCATGTGGATTTACAAAAACCCATGAGAGTGGAAACTGATGCCTCAGACCGGGCGGTGGGGGCGGTGCTGCTTCAGCCAGGGAGCAATAAGTTGGAATGGAGACCTTGTGCCTTCTTTTCGCGTAAGCTGAACAAATCCGAGAGGAACTACACCGTATATGACCGAGAACTACTCGCCATTCACGAAGCGTTCCGGAGATGGAGACACTTACTAATTGGCGCACAGCATAAGGTGCAAGTGTGTACGGACCACAAGAATTTGGAGTATTGGAGAACGGCACGAGTGCTCAACCAACGACAAGTGAGATGGGCCCAGGAGTTTTCCAAATTCCATTTTGAAATCTGCTATGTGCCAGGTCCAGAAAACATCAGAGCGGACGCTCTCTCTCGCAAACCTGAATATTTGGAGGGGGAGGGAGCGCCTGAAGAGAGACATATTATCCCAGAGGACCACTGGGTGTGTGGGGCGGCCTGGGTGGGGCAAAGGGAACTGGTAGAGGGAACGGTAAATGATGAATACGCCCAGGATAAGCTCAGAGGTTTAAGGAGAGAGGGAGAAGACCCCGGAGGTTTTGAAGAAAGAAACGGGGCATTGTATTACAAAGGGGCTCTATATATACCCGAAGGGGAATTGAGGGGGAGAGTACTCAAACAGCTGCACGACAATCCCACAGCGGGGCATTTTGGGCAACACAAAACCATGTGGTTGGTGACCAGGGAGTTTTGGTGGCCCAAGGTGAGGGAGGATGTACGGGAGTATGTGAGAAGGTGTGACCAATGCCAGAGAGCCAAAGGAGAAAGGCGGGCACCAGCGGGGTTATTAGAACCGTTACCCACACCAGAACGACCGTGGGAGGCGGTATCGATAGATTTTATGACGGATCTGCCTAAATCCCAGGGGAAAACCGCCATACTAGTCGTAGTAGACCTGTTAACTAAGATGGGTCACTTTGTAGCTTGTTCACATGCAGTCACGGCGGAAGAGACAGCGAAATTGTTTGTAGAACATATTTTTAGGCTGCATGGCGCCCCCTTGAGGGTGGTCTCCGACAGAGGGAAACAGTTCACGTCCAGATTCTGGAGGAAACTTATGAGCTTGTTGCACGTAGAGGTCAACTTTTCGACTGCCAGGCACCCTGAGACCAATGGGCAGGCGGAGAGGGCAAACGGTATCCTCCAACAATACCTGAGGTGTTATGTCAATGACAGAGAGAACGATTGGGTCGAAAAGTTGGCGCTAGCGGAATTTGCTTACAATAATGCAGAGAATGTGTCCACCGGGATGAGCCCCTTTTTGGCTAATTATGGGTACCACCCCAGGGCGTTTCCAGGGGGAGGAGGGGAGAGATGGAGTGTCCCGGCCGCTGAACATTTTGTAGAAGAAATGGAAGCGATCCATCGTCAACTCCAACTCAACTTAGAAAGGGCCAAAGAAGAATATAAGAGGCAGGCAGACAAGAGCAGAAGGGAAGGTGAAACCATTAGGGTGGGGAGTCAGGTCTGGCTATCAACCCAAGGGTTGCCGTTCAAGGGGGGTTGCAAGAAATTGAGACCCAAAAGATTGGGACCATTTGAGGTCATCCAACAGGTCAACCCAGTGGCTTTCAGACTCCGGTTACCGAACCACATGAAACTGCACCCAGTATTCCACAGGTCATTACTGTCACCATATAGGGGGGAAGGTGAAGGGGTATCCACACGGGGGCCAGCCATAGAAGAAAGGGAAAGCAGCAACCATGTGGCGGAAATCATCGACTCCAGGTGGAAGGGTAATCAGGTGGAGTATTTGGTCGCGTGGGAAGGGGAACCGGAGTCGGAAAACACCTGGGTGACGGCAGAGGAGGTCCGTGACGAGATCTTGATCGAAACGTTCCACCAAAGGTTCCCCAGGAAACCTCAGCCAATAGCGAGGTTCCGGAGGGAGTATTTTGGCACCACCGACGATGAGGAGGAACTGGAAGGATTCAGGGAATCGGAGTTGGAAGGAGGAACAGACTCCGATGAGGAGGAGTACTTGGAAACCGGTAACAGCAAGAGGTGGAGGGAAGTGTTCGAAACTTTGGAAGATGAGGGAGGTTCATTCAGGGGTTTTGCTCCCTCGCCTCCCGCAGAGGAGGGGAGGGAAGGGGGTGAAGGGGGCCCTGGAGGGGAGGTGGATGTCAGGGAACTGCCATCTGAGACGCAGGAGGTGAAAGGGCTCACAGAGGGTGAGAGAGACCATTCAGCTGAGGAGGGGACCAGCAGGGGGAGAAGTGGAGTTCCAAGGGAAAGTGAGTCGGAGGGAGGGCTCAGAGACACTTCAAGCGAAAACAGTGGGGAGGTTTCAAGACCTCCTGTAGGGACCCCCACGCCTCGCCGGAAACTGTCACGCCGAGAGTCCAGAAGACGCGTTTCCGTTAAGGAGCTTTTATGCTGGAAGAAGTTCCGTAAACGCCCACTGTCCGATTCAACGAGCGACTGATGGAGCCATGCTTAAGGAGCTCCGTCAGAGACAGAGGTTTGTGGACTTAGCCAAACTCTGAGGGACTAGGATTTTACGCACAAGCAGCTCACCATCCCATCACACCTGCGAATGCCCCTCAGTGTTGTCCAAACTAAGTGGAAGCTTCTGTGCAAGGTTTCAGAAAGGGAGCATTCCCAATCCTATCTCTAGATGCTGCAGATTATACCTGGGACATTCTGCATGCAAGCAGCTCCTCTGCTGCTGAGCTACCACCCTTCTCCTAAATGCTAGAATCTAGGGTCATCTAATGCAGCTGAACAATTCAGGACAGACAAAATAAAGTACTTCTTCACAGAGCACACCATTAAAGTAGAGAATTTATTGTCACAGCATGTGGTGATAGGACAAATTATCCATGATTGGATTTCCTGACTATTTCTCTGTATTTTACAACCATTACCAGGAGGGCTCCTAAAGTGGACCAGGGTTGCAATGGTGGGGGACGAGGGTTTAACCCATTCCCTTTGCTTAAATTTCTCAGGCAATGAAAGTGGAAGGGGAGATGTTGCATAAGAATGCTAGCTTTGTGTTCCTTTCAAATATGCAGAAAGTTCACCTGCATCATGCAATTGCATACATGCAGGTTTTGGGGATGCAACGGCATTTTGAAGTTTGAGGCTTTGAACAGCGGCAAGGCAGGACTTGCATTTCAGCTGTGTATTGATGTTATTTGTATTCTTCTGCTGGGGTTATCAAGTTCTTTTTTTCCCCCTGTTGCGGTCAGGACAGATAAAGGATGTTAGAGACCTTATTTCTTCTTTCTCCTTCCTTCCTTTGTTAAAAAAAAAGTATGTGGAGAAAACAGAAAAACAAAACTAGGTTGGAATGGCTCAGATTAAATACTAGCCCTTGTTTCAGTGGGGTGGTGTGTGCCTCTTTGTGTGTCAAGGAGTGTGTGTGTATGTGTGTGTGTGTGTGTGTATGTATAATCGTCTGAACTCACCCATAACTGGGTTGAGGTTTTCCACATGACAGCTTCCCACTGGGGTAATGCCCTCCTTGCGGATCCCAGAAATTTGCCCACCTCTTACTGTTGTACTTCACCCTAGTATCACCTTGGATGAAAGGTGCTTTAGGATTTTAAAAAATAAATAAAAAGCAAACTAAGTTGCATCCAGGAGGCAAGCTGAAAACAATACTTCCAGAAACAAACTAAAGGCATGCTTGCATATATGGGTATAAACTTTTACCCTTTTTTTCTCTCTTTTGGATGCAGGTGTTTCCAATAACTCTAAGGGCCCTTTCCCCTCCAATGATTTGATATGTAATCTGTTCTGCTCATATATAGCTGTAGCTCTGCCAACCTCATATTGCTGTAACAAGAAAAAGACACATTATTTTTCTTTCATAAATGGCTTGTCCAGATTTTTGAAACTTTGTGGAAAAGGCTATAGTCAAATTCTTGAGAGGAAACCAGTAGCTTTATCTCCACCTTATCAGATGGAAAGGGCCTTGGTTAAGTGCCTGTTTGTTTACTGAATAGGAATGTTGATGGGAGTTACTTTTAAAGGCAAGCCCAGCTATACCACTGAGAAACATTGCATAAAACTAGCCTATTCTTTCTTCAGTGCTTGCTGTTACTGAGACTCAAAAGAACATACACTGGTGTGGTTGGCATATCTAGGCTTTGCATTTGTTTCAGGCAGTCCCTTCTCCCATCAAGTGTTCTAATTCTTTCCCTGTCTTCTGACTTTATAGCAAACCATCACTTGCCATTTCATCCAAACCATGTACATGGAATGTGTATATGTGGTCAGGACTTTTTCCACTGAAATCTCCCGAGCCTGTATGAATTCTGTGCAACTTGAGGACAGATTCTGTGTACTGTATGTGTGATCTGGGAAACATGATCCAGGAGTCTTCTGATGTATTTAGGCCATACCTATAGCGGGAAGGTAAACAGCGTTTCCGTGTGCTGTGCTGGTGCTGGCTCGCCAGAGCAGCTTCGTCACGCTGGCCACGTGACCCGGAAATGTCTCCGGACAGCACTGGCCCCCGGCCTCTTAAGTGAGATGGGCGCACAACCCTAGAGTCGGACACGACTGGCCCGTATGGGCAGGGGTACCTTTACCTTATATCAAAGCAATTCACTGGGTTTTTAGTCTTCCTACCCTTGAGTATATGTGCCTTTGATTCCAAGGCTGTACATGCAGGTCCCAATTACTGAACACCATGCATTTCCTGGAAATCATTCGTTGGGTGAGTGTTCACATAGCAAGTCCATGATTGCTAATATTTCCTATGGGAATATTTCTAATGTGGGATTTGTCTGACTACTTTTGCCCCTCTCTCCATGGTTTCTTCCTGTCAAGCTCTTAGCCATGCCTCCCTTTTTCCATGAAAGACTTTCAAAGATGTAGATAGCTGCTAAGCTGCAAATGTCATGCATCCATCATTTTCTGAGCCGAATGTTGGAAGATTCAGGATAGTCTATAAAGAAACACTTTTTCACACAGTGCATAGTTATATTACGGAATTCACTACCTCTGAAGGCCAGTTTCTAGGGCTACTGAGTTGGTGAAGGCTAATAGGACCGTGTCCTTCTGACGGGCTTCCCATAAGTATCTGCTTAACCACTTTGAGAACAGAATTCTGGACTGGACATATCTGTAGTCTGATGCATTTGGTTCTTCTAGAACTTCTGGTTCATACCCAGAGGGACTCAGGTTCAAGTCTTCACATCTTGAGGTTGAAACATCTCTGCTGGAGACCCTGGAAAGTCACTGCCAGTCAGGTCAAACAGGTGGACTAATGGTTTGATGCAATATGGATTTGAAGACCTTTTGATTCTGCATGCATCATAGCTGTATTTCCCATCTCAAATTTAAACTCACAGTAGCATGCAGGCAGGCAGGAACTAAAGGACAGGGGGAAAATATGCTAGTGTTTTTTTAAAAATAAAAAAATAAAAGGAAGAGAATACTTTTCCTGTTGGAGATTGGAATGGATCTTACAGGGAAGGAATTTGAGAGGCGTTCCATGTCATGTGTCACTTGATAGCAGGCAAGTAGCAGCCCGAGCCCATTGAGGCTGAATGCCATATGATTATGAGTTCTATTTAAATAGATAAAATGGTATATTCTTTTATTCTTAAATATTTCATGATTCCTGGCATTTATATTTTAGAATCCTATTTCTGTGTCTTGTATAATATTAGATTTTCAACAGCTTTTATTTGTTTTAAGATGGAAGCAAATTACACCTTTAAACCCCAGCAGTGAGGGAAGAAAATTAAGGGGAAACGGAGGTGTGCAGTGTCTGCCTGAGAGAGCTTTGCCTATTTCATAGGAAGTGAAGCCATCGCCAAGTGTTCAAGGATTGAGAAATAATAAGTGGTCAGAAGGAAATGAAGGAGCTATTCCTTGCATCTCTCTTTTTAGTGTCTATAGTGCAGGGCAGCTCCAGGAAGAAGCAGAGGTGTTCCTTCATTCATTATTTAATGCAGCATATGTATTGGCATATTTTATTGCTGTTTTTAAGACATTTTTGCTAAGGGAGAGACTCACAGAATCAGTTAACAATCCATTCACGGTGCGATTGCACTGATCCCAGACAGGTTTTTCTGCCATCCATTGCTACTGTCCACATGTGATAAAAAGACAATAATATAGGCTGCATATAGCTGTACATATGGAGGTTTTCTCACCACAGACACAGTTTTCTCACTTGGGATGGGAGATGAGTTCTTGCATGTTTTTTTAAAAAATCATAAAATGCTAAGATAATTTTCCAAGGCTATCCAAGGATTGGAAAATTGCTCCCTCGCTGCTAGACCTCCCCATCCACAAAACAACCTCGCCATCAGCCCAGAGCAGCTGGGAGAAACAACACAGGGAGGAAAGAAGTCTGTCTATTGCCTCTTGCCCTGGTGCTAGCAATAAAAACAGCATGGTCAGAGACATATTGAGATGAGAGGATGAAGCTCAGTCCATTCTCCACCTTTGTTACATGGTGCCCTTGGGATTTGTAGTCTTCCCAAAGGCTACAAAAAACCCCAAACAGAATTCAAGGGCAATGTATCCTTCCTTCTCTTGAATTACAGGATGGGGTGAGTGGGAGGGGAGAAGGAACCGTAGAAATGAGATGTTACATGACCATCCCCAAAATGATGATTGGATAACTCTATGATTGCATAAATTGTCAAGGTTTTCCTTAACGTTACTTGCGTTCCATATTCTGGTTGAAAATATCTTTACCATAGACTTATTTCATGGCGCCGTTTCAAAATATGGGGAAGCTCTTCCCAACTACCTCTAAAGTCAAGAAGAACTTGGGTCATTTCCCCCAAGTCCAAGGTTGCTCTCTGCCTCACTGGCTATCCTCTCTAAGCAGTTTACAACATCAAAATATCTTAAGTAAATACAAGGGGGGGGAAAGAAAAACTCCACATTTCAGAGTAGCAACAATTTGATAAGATATGCTCTGAAAACATCAGTAACAACTAACATATGGGGACCATTGTAACTATTAGCAGGCCGAAATCTAGCAGAGACAACCAGCCACACTCACCAAAGACACAAACACCCTCACTTCTGCTGTTCTCTCCCCAGGTTTTAAAGGTGAAGGTAAAGGGACCCCTGAGCATTAGGTCCAGTCGTGACCGACTCGGGTTGCGGCGCTCATCTCGCTTTACTGGCCAAGGGAGCCGACAAACCAGAGCAGCGCACGGAAACACCGTATACCTTCCCGCTGGAGTGGTACCTATTTATCTACTTGCACTTTGACGTGCTTTCGAACTGCTAGGTTGGCAGGAGCAGGGACCGAGCAACGGGAGCTCACCCCGTCGTGGGGATTCGAACCGCCGACCTTCTGATCGGCAAGTCCTAGGCTCTGTGGTTTAACCCACAGAGCCACCTGCATCCGCACCCAGGTTTTAAGATCACACTAATTACAAAAAATTACAAACTTTCCACCCTTGGCACTCCCTGCTGTCACCAGGGATTGCTCCCCTGATCATCGCCATCCTCACAAAAAACAAAACAAAAATGCTAACAACTAGAAGGGGGATGTCCTTGGTGTAATTCAGAAGGGTAATCTGCAGCAGCATTGGCTATAAATCCAAGCATTGGGAATATTCCCAATAAACCCCAGGGGACTCCAATCATCTCCTCCAGATTCTGCCCAGGATCATTGCTGCCTGACTGATAGGCCATAATCCATCAGCTACAATTCACAGGTCCCATAGATGAGTGTGCACAAGATTTCAGTCTTGGTCTCCTTTGGGGTTTGCACATTATTTCTTCACAACTGACTGCTGCTAAAACCATACAATCTAGTGACATGATCCCTTTGTCAGGCTCACAATTGGGCTTGGAAGATAAAACTCTTCCCCTACAAACAGGGTTATTCAGACACCAATTCTGAGAGAAATTGGACCTTGTTGTGCCTCCTGAAGACATCCTGTCCCAAGGTCTATGTGAGTCTCCAAGCTTCCCTCACACCCATCCACCTATTTGCCTGCCCACCTTCCCTTCTCTCCATCTCATTCAGCTGCTTATCCTGCTTGCTGCTCTAATAGCAGCGGAATGAGGAGAGAAAGACCTATCAGCTCTTACCTTCCACTGTTGCTGAATCAGTAAGGAAGGTTAGAACGTGAATGAAATAAATTGGTAGTGGGTGGGAAGGAGGGAATTAGAATATAAATTGTAATTTTGGCCAGATTAAAATCTGTAGAATTTTAGTGCCCTTGTATGTGAGGTGGGCATTAACAAGCTTCCTAAGTTCTTGTTTCTGAGCCAGGAAACACAGATTTCATTGATATCAGTACTATAGTCCTGTGTATCTCAGTCATGCCTCTGCCATGAGTTGGGCCCCAGTTTGTCTCCAGGCTTCCCAATACTACCTGTTCTATTACAAAATCAAACTGCAAAGCAACCCAAAATCAATTGCTTCTTCTCACAATGAAGTCGCCCTTGGCCAAAGTTTTGTGTAACAGTTGACAAGTTGCTATTAGGTCAATCATTCCTTGCAGGGAAAAATTCGAACTGGTTTAGCATCGAGCAAATAACCAGAGAAGGCAAAGAAAGGAAGCATATGTGATAAAGTGTTCAAGTGTAGATGCTGGTTTCCACTTCAGATCAAATGTAATCTTCCAAGATACCAATCAGCAACTGGAGCCACAAAGTTGCTGTTCTGCTGTCTTAAAAAAAAAGAGTCTTACTAACTTAACTTTTTCCATTACTCTTTCCAAGACTTCTGCTGGACATACATGCTGCACAGCACATTGATGAAGCTCATATAAGTACAGTAATACAAAATAACATCTTTTATTTTATGTTATTACAACCATCCATTGAAAAATTGTGTAGCATTTCTAATGGGATGCTATATGTAATACTTAATGAGAAGATAATGACTTTGAATTACTCTTGATACCCTTTTTCTCTAAATGTGTGTATATTTCCTGGGAATATCGGCAAGGCCTGATTCTGACAATGAGATACACAACTGATACTGTACAAGACAGAAAATCTTTATCTATAATCCTCCAATCATTTCTCCAGCCTGCTTCTTATTAGTTCTGCAGGAGCTACCACAATGGTTCAAAAAGCAACAGTGGCAGGTAAGAGCTTTGGGAACTCACCCACACCCAGCTTTTACACCAAAATGTGCACCAGCTTACTCTAAAAGTGATCTATAAAATCACCCTAAGTGGGAGGAATTAGTAATTAGTCTTAGATCTGCAACACATTGTCTAAAGTCTGTTTATCTGTCTATCCATCTATCCATCCCTCTTATGTTTCCTTCCTTTTAATGGCGAATGAAAGCTTCACAAGGAAATACTTTTGTGCACAAAAGATAAAATAAAAAGGTGATGTGAGTGTGTTTCTTGGGGTGGGGTGTGTTTTGGGGAGATTTAAAAAATCTGCTACTGCGCATCTTTCTAAACATGTTGATGACGGCTATGATTGCATTTTTATTTCAGGTTAAGCAGGGCTGCTTTCAATGTGGTAAGTGTAAAATGTAGCCTGGTTTTTATCTGTAGTTCTCAATGCAGTTTCTCAGCTCTAGGAGCCCTGATCTCAGTGACTGGGTTTAAGACTGATATTCATGATATTCCTTCATGCCTGAGCAGACATTTTTTGTCTTTATATTTTCAAATGTATATCCGAGTGCTGGTTGTTGGTTGAAGTATTTATGTATTTATGTTGAAGGATTCTTTGATTTAGAACTTTCTGACTCCAACTTCCTGATGATACTGTTGTGTAAAAAGTAGTGTTTTATTCCTCACTCACTCCTCAGCGGCAAAGTACATCTATAACTCTTCAGAGTTTTGTTTTGTAACCAGAGCATGACTTTGCTGTGGCAGACTTTAAGTTGAGAGGATGAATCTAGTAATGCATTATGGATATGGTGAAATATGAATTAGAAATTGTGCTTTTCTTTGTAGACTTGACGGAAAAGGCTGAGCTTTATTAAAGACATGCAGGCAAATGGTGACTTTCTTTTCATCTCTGCTCCCCACAGCAATGCAGCAAAGAAAAACGTTATTGTTTAAAGAGGAAAAGAAATGCACAGTCTTGGCTCGCATGGGCAACGTAGTAAATCTTCTGCCACATATCTCTTCTCTTTCCCCAGGTTTTCAGCTGTCATTCATTTTTCCTGATATTAATTTTGCCCCTGCTTATTTGTTTCATTTGGCTAAACTTTGGGCCAAAATGCACTTTTCATTTACCAGCAAGTTTAAGTGCAGTCTTCTTTAAAAATAAAAACAGCCACAAGAGGCCCAACCCAGATCAGGGCTATGGCATGGTGAGAAAAAGGATTAACACATGCAGATCAGCCTTTTGTGGCCCGCGGGCACATTTGTAAACCAGAGAAATTGTGGGCACCACACACACACCACATCACAACCAACCACAATGCACAGTCTATTTTATTGGCTTTCATAAAATTCTTCTTTCAAATCCAATTTCTACAGGGAGGGGGGTCCCTGTGGGCACCAGGAAAATACACAGTGTATGGATGTTTGTGCACCCACAAGTGCCACACTGGTGACCTATGGTTTAACACTTTGCATCTCCCATATCCCTCCCAAGCTTCCTGCCCAGAAGCTGCTATTTGGCCCTAAAGATACCAGTGCTTACTGCAAATAGCACCTTCAGGGGCAAAGAGCAGCTTGGGGGACAGGCAAAATTTTCAGTAGTAAAATGGCATAGGAAAAAGAGTTAAATCTCTTACCTGAGGTCCCGATTCCTATCAGGGCATGCAAAACTCCTGCCTGAATCAACACATCACCATTTTTGGAGGGCCATGCCCTGAAGGCTGTTCCACTTATGAGAAATTGAACTCCCTTAGAAGAACTTATCTCAGAATGCTAACTGTTCCGTGCCTTACATAATTCCCTAAAATGATCAATCTGAACTATTAAAAAGATTCTTTATTTTATTTTTTTAAAAGCGTCATTTCAGTCAGTTATGAATTACTAATTCCACAATTACTTTTACATGGCTCTGGTGATACATGGCTTGTGATTTAAAGTAAGTAATTACTACAGCTGAAAATTTCGTTATTAAATTATGTCATTCTTTACCAGTCATATTTTAATTTTTATGAGTGCCTCATAATAAAGTAATTCTACAAATGGTTATACATTTATCATTTGGAGAAGGAGGTTATTTTTTTCCTGGGTTTTTATCAACTTTTTTAAAAATAAAAGATTTTGGAGGTACTTTGAGCTGAAATTCTCTAATTATAGTAATAATAATAATAATAATATGCCAAGTATTTTCCTAATTGCAACCTTTTAAAACAATCCTGAGTGGATCTCCTACTGAAGCACTTCCTACCATGCTCTGAGTGAGTTATGATGAAGGCACACATGCCCTCCAAGTGTCCTTATTTTCCAGGGACAGCCCTGGAATTACAAAAGCCACCCCAGCTTCTGATTTGATCCCAGAACTTCCTTATTTCCCCTGCCAGTGCCACCATTACTGAACTCAGGGAAGAGAATAAGCTGGCACTTGCAGCTGCAGAACAAGCTGATTGGGTGGCTGGGGTGGTGCGCATGCCCTGCACTCAGGGGCGGGGCCAGCCACCCACGGGGTGGGGCAAGCTGGGCAGGACGTTCTGCGGGGCCTCCAAGGAGTCTGCCTGCCTCCTCTGACTCAGCCGCCCTACAGCTGAAGGATGGACCGCTTGAGGCAGCAAAGAGCCTTCGGGCGCCGAAGCCACTGCATCACTCCCAGGAGAGAAGTGTGGCTTGGGCACGCTGCAGGCCCTGCGGTGAGTGCCACCTGGCATTTTGTCATCCCCCTCATTGGTGCCATCCAGCGCAGACCACCCCCACCACACACCCCTTCCTTCACCCCTGGGCATTTGTCCTGAGTGACTGGGGGTGGCAGTGGCATCTGCAAAGGTGTATCCCATTACCTCTTCATAGCTTCTCCATGGCCACTGCTGTGAGGCTCCTGTTAGAATTCCTGCTCCATGATTGCAGTCATGGGATTGTTGTCTATCACATGACGGTATATGTTTTGACTCCACCGAGTAGGAAGTGACGATAACAGGATGTTGTGTTACTGTGTTCTGTGAAGTGGGACTATTGTCCTTTGTTCTTTTTCTCTTTGCTGTCTGATGCTAGAAAGAGAAGGAGCCATGTTGCAGTGCTCCATGTGTGTCTATATGTAAATAAAGTAGATTAGCCAAAATGCTGAGTTGCTGGCGTCTGTTACGCAAGTTGCGCAAACTATGCGAACCCTTAGTGTGCCGGTGTCGGTTGGCATCGGTCGCTGTGATGCTTGGGCAGAAGAAAGCTTTTGAAGCTCCCAAACGAAAGACCAGGAGGGAGAGAACATGCCAGTCGGGCAGGGTCCTACTTGAGTGTAGGCTGAGCTCCTGGCAGCTCCTTCTTCACTTGCTCCATGAAAAGAAAAGAAAAGCAGGGGAGAAGTGGCTGCTGAGAGCCTGCTGAGCCACACCCCCTTGCAACATGAGCTCTGGCCTCAGGTGAACTTGGTTCTTGCATTGTGCAGAATAGACCGCCTAATACAATGGTATGTACAGGAGACCCCACACCCCCAGAGTGCAGTAATCAGCTGAATACAGAAGGACTGAAATGATATTTCATGTATCCTGGTCCCGAGCTACATAGGGATTTATACTCCAAAACCAGCACCTTGCATTTAGCCTTGTAGCTAATTGGTAGCTGCAGCGCAAGGCACTCAAAATGTTCCGTTCCATTCCCTCTCCCACCTGGCTTTCTGTCCTCCCGCCCCCAACAGCCAGTCAACGTAATGGAGCCACTGTGTATGCTAAGTCTTCACCAGTCTGTTTGGGGAGATTCTCTCCCCGTTAAGATTTTTGTACCCCCCCCCTTTGTACTTTTGGAAAAGCTTGTGTGCCCCCCCCCCCAATACCATGCCTGCTTATACATCCTTCTGGTGTTTAGATGGTACCATTTTGGCTTCATAAGAGCCAAAATTCAGGAGACATGAGATCACTATTCAGAGATGTGATTAATAATATAGCAAACAGTGCTCCTCTAAGGCATTACTTTATCTATGAAATATTAAACCATCCTGGTGTTGAATTTTAGTGCAGGCCTCAAGCCCACTTCCATTACATTTCTCATATAAAGCCAACGTTCTGCACCTTCCATTTGAATTGAGCTTAGTAACAACTTTTGAGGCAAAAATGCTTCACCTGTTAAAGTAGCTTTTTCCAGACCTTGAGATCATTGTATTTGTGTCAACAGTGATGGGGCATATTTTATCTCCTTTGTTCAGTGCATCAGGTAATCATAACTTGACAGATGCTAAGCCCTCTTTTTTTAATTTCACATAATTATGAAAGCAACTAGAAATAAATTGTGTCTGGTTTAATAATACATGGTAATGTTTTAAAGATACTTCAGAAAAAAGTAAATTGCTTTTACAGCATTAGTATAATCTATTATATAACATTAATATGCATAACAGATGGCTCTCAGAAGAGTAAAGAGGGTATTATTTTGATTTGATTTTAATTAGATATATATTGTCTCTTTCAATATATATTATTCACACTAATACTGTAAGAGGCTTTATGCATAATATTAAGAGATTTATTGCACTCCAAACTTTTAGATGTCACTGGTGTCATGCCAAAAGTTTTGAACAACACTGAAAAAAATTAGTTTCCTGGAGATTTTCGGGGGGTTTTCTTCCTATATGGTAAAAAGTCATTTCTTTTTCCAAGAAGCCATTGTTTTAAGAACATGCTATCACTGCAGTGGGTGAGTGGGAGTTTATATTCTTAGCATTCAACACACAGCTAGGGAACTAATTATTGCTTTTATTTTCATATATGGATATTAGCTCCCTCTATAAAGAGCTTACGAGTATCATTGGTATATTTATCACATTTTAGCTTCATAATAACCTTACAAAGGTAAGTTGGCCATCCATCCATTCATTTTTATACCTTACATACCACTTACCAACAGCTGTTCACAGACCTGTATGCAATATTAAAATCTGTAACTATAAACAATCAAGTTAACCTTCATCTGGTTTTCTGGGGTGAGAAACTTATCCCAGGTGCACTTTTCATTTTGCAATTTATACATCAATAGACCTGCAGAGTAGTCCCTTTTTTTGACATTGTCACCTGGACAACACCCCCAAAGTTCAACCGGTGGTCATTTACCATTTCCCTTCTGGAAACAAAGAGGCAACAATATATGGGCCACAAAATACCACAAAAATGCACTAAATTTCACTACTGGTGTGTGCCCCAACCCACGTTACTGAATTGGGGCACTAGATGGGTATTTACCTCATCTTTTTCCATAGAAAAATGGCCGGGGAAAGGTTAAGAAACTGAGGCCAGGGGTGCCAATAGGTTGGCACAAACCATATTAAGTGTTTTAGGGACCAAGGACAGTTATCTTGCAGGTTTCTTAAGGGGGCAATAAACCATTACGTAATGTTAATTTTCAGACAAAATACAGTTGTTGTTTTTTCTAGACAGTTTACAATACCTGATATATTAATAACATTTTTACTTTTTTGTAATTGTACCTGAAAATTAAAAAGTCATAGCTTATTAAAGGAACAGAAATATCATTGCTTACTCAATATGCAGGGGTGGGGCAAACTGTTTACTGCACAAGGCAATTCTGTCTCCTCTGAATAAGCATTTTCTGGTTCTGGGTTTTGTCAATCACACTTTATCTGACACCACAGATACAAAATATGTTCTGCAGTCTGAGAACTGTGCCAATGCATGTTGGAAAACTCATTGGGGTGCTAAAACACCCCCCCAAAACTGTTAGGGTATGGTTTTTTGTTTGCTTGTCAGTATTGGATGAATGTGATTTCAATCACTAAGTGAAGATCTGAACTCGGGACTCTCTGATCCAAGTCTATCACTTTATCTCAATGATATTATTTTATGTCTTATTAGTGAGGCAGCCAATTGGGTGGTGCCATCCCTTACTGTTTCCCACATGTGAAATGTAATCCATGTACCTATTAGTCTATTATTGCAACTAGTAATATGTTCATGTGCCAGGGTAAATCTCATGTTCCCAATAAAGGCACCAAACCATAATAGTTGTAATCACCGGGTAGCTGAATGTTAACTCCAATCACCAGGCCTTCCATTCTCCATACTGAAGAATAACAATTGTGATTTCTCGCAGGCAAAGTGGCTCTGTAATGCTTGTGTCAAGTTTCTCCATTCATAAGGGGGTTCCTGTTCACTTCAATGGAAGCAACAGCTCTACACTTGTATTCCCCTCCCCCCATTTTTTGACTCTCCCTCTGTTGCACTGCTGAGAAAGGGTGCAGAGATACTCTGTCTGTGAATTTGAGAATGCGTTGCAGAGATAGTGTATTAGGTCATGATGTGGTAAGAACACACTTTAGCAATTATCTGATTGAAGATGTATAATTGAAATAAAAGAGAAACAACATCAGCTCATACTAACAATAAAAATGCTCCATCATTCTTTATGTGTGTGTAGGCAATTCATATGTCCAAACAGATAATAATAATAATATTGTGTTGAAATGTAGAAAGGGCAGTAAGATGTTCAAATCCTTGGATGTTTATCCTTCCACCCTCAAAGTGTCTTTCCAACAATGCTTAAAAATGTTGAATGCATCAAAACTTTGGAAATGAAATGAAAAGCATTGCAAATCCCATCCCTTGCCAATCAGCTGACCCAGCAGTCCTTTTAGATCTCCTGAAACCTAGCTAGACTTCTTAAGGAACTCTGAGGGCGAGAAGAGTGTGACAAGATTAGAAGATTCCTTTAGCAGTCTAGAATGCTGCTTATGTACCAGGAAGCTTTGGGGATTCCAGAGGGAGTCTCCAGTTGTTCTGCAAGCGATCAGAAGTAGCTGGGTATCCTCCAGCAACGTGAATGGGATCTGCAGAAGGCTGTTGATCTGGAGTGCCCCATCTCCCAATCTGCCTGTGATTTGTTGTGGTTTCAACTTGTCCTATAATGCTCCTGTTCTTTGTGTACTAAATGCACTGAACCGTGGGCACAAAACTCACCTCCAAATACAGTAATCCAATAGTATATTAGAAATAAAAAAAGAATACAGCATTGGAACAGGAAAAGTATATATATATATATATATATATATATATATATATATATAACCTGATTTCAATTAAAACAACCTCTGGAGGTAGACGAATGTATAGTATAATAAACGGGTAAATGTAAGGCGTGGGAAAAGTTCAGACATTCCTTGCAGCATATTGAATCAATTAATAGCATGTACAAGGAAACCCTGATTATTTGAAAGAGTGGAGAAAAATGACTTGATTCTTTACAAGTAGTACAGACTATTATTAGTATTCCAGATAGACTGTGTTCTAGGGAGTCCATCATAAGCTTTGATCTGACTGCATCCACAGCTGGAAACTTTGCGCCAGGCTCTGGAAGCAGCACGAAGTGACAACAGTCGCCTCAATCAGAAAAGTGAGTTAGTGCTTGCAAATGTTAATCGTGGATCAAAGAACAAAAGTGAGTGAGATTGGGGCCTCCCCCCTCTCTCCCAATCTGATTTCATTTCCTTTGTCCCCTAAACAATTAAAGCATTCATAAGAACACTCTTCTCAGCTTACTTCTGTATCTTTTATCTGAAGCTGTGTGCTGGGATATATATATATATATATATATATATATATATATATATATATCCTGACTCCTGCATTTAACATAATTAATGTGTGCAGTTAAAGGGGGGGGGACCCAACGCATATCGAACTCCAAGAATATTGAGTGTGAGGACATGTCAGAAAACCAGTGATAATGCTGAGAAGTCTATGGACATGGTACATGTACAAGAGCAAAATCTGCAATATTGTGAGTATATTAAGGTAAAGGTAAAGGTACCCCTGCCCGTACGGGCCAGTCTTGACAGACTCTGGGGTTGTGCGCCCATCTCACTTAAGAGGCCAGGGGCCAGCGCTGTCCGGAGACACTTCCGGGTCACGTGGCCAGCATGACAAAGCTGCATCTGGCGAGCCAGTGCAGCACACGGAAACGCCGTTTACCTTCCCGCCAGTAAGCGGTCCCTATTTATCTACTTGCACCTGGGGGTGCTTTTGAACTGCTAGGTTGGCAGGCGCTGGGACCGAGCAGCGGGAGCGCACCCTGCCGCGGGGATTTGAACCGCCGACCTTTCGATCGGCAAGCCCTAGGCGCTGAGGCTTTTACCCACATTAGAATGACTAAAATTTATATTTTTATTAATTGACAGCACAATCGTATTTGTGGCTACTCATAATGCACTCAGTTCAGTGTGGCTTAACTTGGGCTTACTTCCAGGTAGGGCTGACCTAAGTTAGTTTGCTGCCTGAAGTTATACATAGAAGTTATACCTCTGAAGGTGGCTTGGAAACTTCACTTAGAGCAGAATTCAGTGGCCAGGTTGCTCAATGGGGCAAGAGAGTTTGAGCATATTACACCAATCCTGGTCTGACTGCACTGGCTACCAATTAGTTTCCGGGCCCACTTCAAAGTGCTGGTTTTGACCTACAAAGCCTTAAATGGCTTGGGACTGCAATACCTCTTTCCCTATAAACCTATGTGGATCCTGAGATTATCTTCTGAGGCCCTTCTTTGTGTGCCTCCTCCACGGGAGGTCCGGAGAGGGCAACATGAGAAAGGGACTTTTCTGCAGTAGCTCCCCGTTTGTGGAATGCTCTCCCCAGAGAGGTTCGCCTGGCGCCTTCATTATACACCTTTAGGCGCCAGGCAAAAATGCTCCTTTTTAACCAGGTCTTTGGTTGACTGACATTCACTGCCCTCCCTTTTAAAATGTGTTGGGGTGGGTGGGTTATTGGGTTGTTCCTGTTTTCATTTTGATCACGTGCTCTGTGTTTTTATATCATGATTTTATCCTGTGAACTGCCCTGAGACCTGCGAGTATAGGGCGGTATACAAATTTAATGAATAAATAAAGGACTGGATGGTGATCCTACACTGCTTATTCCACCTTTGGAACCAGAATGGATCAGCAGGTTGCCTCACTCTGCCTAACAATGGGGCTGGCCATGGTTGCATGTAGGTGTGCAAAGAATTGCATTAGGGAAGGTATGCTGGTTTCTTCTATTTTGTATGTCATAAATAACAATTCCAGAACTAGGTAGACCAAAATCAGCATCTTTACCATGCAAATAAATTTTAACTTTTTTTTATTGGACTCATCCTATCCATGACCAGCTTTTTACATTTTTGTTCTCTCACATTTCGATATTATTCTTGTGGGCTAAGGCACCCAAGCCACAACATTCCCAGGAGAACAATAAAAAACACAGACACGAAGTATTTGGGTTTATGTAGGCCACAACTTTATTGGTTACAGATGTGAGTGGTTTGGCTTCGGCATTAGGGTGAAGCCAGGCTATATCTTGACTCCTGCCCATCTGCAGTGAGTCCACTTAAGGGTGAACCACCAATAGGGGGTGCCCTATGACTTACATCAAATAAGGGCACCCTGAGGGGTATCCGTAGGGCTGTGTCATGGCCCTAGTCCATGTCCAGGCTTCGGACAGGATTAACACCCTGGATCCCTTTAACAGGATGCCCTTACTGAGGAGGGGAAGGTGAAGGCTATAACTTCCCCTCCATCCAAACAAAGGCTTACCCAATGCTTAACCTCACAAAAGTTGTGACGATTGCTAGTAGGTAGGTGAATACTAAATGGCTGATACCAATTTGCCAAGTGGAAAAATTCCTACCCAGCCTCAACAATATGGCGACCGACAAGTGTCCATAGCAAGGTTATATATGAGCAAAGGATGGAAATAGGGTGGGTGGGTTGACCAGCTTTTTACATTACTGTATTGTTCTCTCACATTTCTATATTATTCTGATTAATTGCTTATAAAATACCCACATTTTTCTAGGTGCCATGCTGAACAGATTAAAAAGCAGACAGACTCTGCTTGTGGGACTACAACACAAATGGAAAAAAGGATGGAGTGGAAAGAGTTAAAGAAGCAAACCCAAAGTCAAACTATAGCATCTGAGTGAATATACGATTTTGATGAACTTTCACTATTCCGACATCATTTGCCCAATTCTACCCCGTTTTCCCACTCCACCTTTATACTGGTGGAGTATAAAGGTACCATTAGTAGCTCCCACTGGTGAAATGTTGCTATACTGGCATAGTGGTGCCCCTCCCACCAAAGTTGTGTGTTTTACCACTTCTTGAGGATTGGGGAGTAATCGTACCCCATTCAACTTGTATAAATTGGAAATAGGATTGACCTGTTACTCACTTAATATAATGATAATTATTGCAGATGGCAATAGTTATCTTTGCCACTTCCAGTGTGTGAACTAATCTACCTAAGAATGCACCCACATATGGTTTATCTATTCTTTTTTATTGAAGAAACAATGGGATTTACTTTTCAATATTCTGTAGGCTATGATGAGCCAGGGCAGGGTAACCCTTGAACTCTAAATTTCCAAATGGAGAGCTGTAAATTCCAGAATATGTATGTGTTTGGGGAATAGAATACAATGATGCCTAGCGTTGTCCATAGATTACATTGTTTTAAAGTGACAGAGATTCCTGAAAGTGAAATAAAGCTGTCAGATATGTTATTTTCTATTCACACCATCCCCATTTACCTGAAATGAAGCACCTGTCTCAAGGAGATTGTTGAAGCTGGCTTTGCACCATTTCCCCCTTCATCTCCCTATGCCTGCCCTATGGTTCTTCATAGATGCAGGAACCTTGGTAGGCAATGACTCCTATTCTCATTCATCCACACTTTGTGATATGTTGTCATAAGTTTCTTGATTTATGATACTTTCTAGACTAGTGTTCTTAAAGTAAGTTTTCAACAACAAAAAGTAAAATAATATCAGCATAAAAACATAAAGACTGAAATAATAATAATAATAATAATAATAATAATAATAATAATAATAATAAAAACAATAGCTACCAACTATTTAAAAAGCCTGACTCCTGAAAGTCTGATGTAATTAAGATCAAACCAACAAACAACCCTAAATGGAATTGGTTGCTGTTCGTTCTTTAACAAATTTCCCCATCAATCACTAGAAATATTCTCTGAGTGGGAATGATAATAGCAGAATACATGGTTCTTCTTGATTAGTGTTTCTGGAATGTGTTTGCAGATAAAAGTGCAAGTAAAAGTCAGAGACTTAAAAACATTTAATATAGTAATTTTTTTTATGCCTGTGTAAATAAAAATGGTTTTGGCATTTTCATTTCATTTATTTATTTAAAGGATGTCAACAGGCCACTGTGGAGAAAGACCTCTACCTTAGATGGAAGTAGCATTTGAAGAATCACATCAGATGATGACCCAGATTTGTGGGTAGGTTGGCATGGGATGAGGTGTCACTTCGGGTACATTGCAGAGGAAATGAAATACACCTTGTAGTGTCATTGAGAACTCTATTTTTTATATATATAAAATATTTATTAGAGTTTTACAAAAAACAGAAAATTACAGAATAAAAAGAAAACAAGAGGGGAAAAAAGAAAAGAAAAATACAAAAAATACATAGAAAAAAGAAAATACAAAATACAGAAAAAGTAAATAAAAAAATTAAAAACAAATCCATTTTTTTCATATCTTGAATTTCGTTTGCTTATTTCCCTGACCTCCTCACACCTCCCTTTTTTGTATTCCCGTTCACATAGTCAGTTCAGCAAATCCTTACCATCTTTCATTTATCTTAACTCTATATCTCAACATATTATAACTATATATTTTCATCCGTTATCAATCCATTTTTACATATTCTTATTAACCTTGTTGCTAATGCCACTTAATTTCAATCCAGCATCATTTTAACATTCATTAATTTTACAATGTTTCTGCAGATAGTCTTTAAATTTCTTCCAATCTTCTTCCACCGACTCTTCTCCCTGGTCTCGGATTCTGCCAGTCATTTCCGCCAGTTCCATATAGTCCATGACCTTCATCTGCCACTCTTCCAGGGTGGGTAAATCTTGTGTCTTCCAATACTTTGCAATGCGTATTCTTGCTGCTGTTGTAGCATACATAAAGAAAGTTCTATCCTTCTTTGGCACCAATTGGCCAACTATGCCCAGGAGAAAGGCCTCTGGTTTCTTCAGGAAGGTATATTTAAATACCTTTTTCATTTCATTATAGATCATCTCCCAGAAAGCCTTAATCTTTGGGCACATCCACCAAAGGTGAAAGAATGTACCTTCATTTTCTTTACATTTCCAACATTTATTATTGGGCAAATGATAGATTTTTGCAAGCTTGACTGGTGTCATGTACCACCTGTATATCATTTTCATAATATTCTATTTATTTATTTATTTATTTTTTAAATGATATTTTATTAGATTTTAACAGAAAAAAGTTACAAAACAATAGACAGAAAAGTAAAAAAGCACAAAAAGATACAAAAACCAAAATTTAACATAAAAAAGTAAAAATAAAAAAATTCCTCTTTTCAGTTTCTTACCATTCATTTACTTATTTTCCTGACTTCCTCTCACCTCCCTTTTTTGTATTCCATTTAGAAGTTGGTTCAGCAAATTCATACCCTCTTATTTTACCCTTAATTATTTATCCTCATATGTTGTCACTTCAGATTTTCATCTAATATCAATCCATTCTTACAAGTTCTTATTTTACCTTTTACACAAAGGTAGCCGTGTTGGTCTGCCATAGTCAAAACAAAAATTTTTTTTCCTTCCAGTAGCACCTTAAAGACCAACTAAGTTAGTTCTTGGTATGAGCTTTCGTGTGCATCTTCCTTGGTCATCTTTAAAAACAAATTTCGGTGATAGGCTCTCTTTTGCATAGATTACTACTCCTCTCTTTTTGACCTTGTCCGATGAAATAAACTCTTGGCCTAATCTTTTATTAATCAATACTTTCCTATGTAGCCTTATCACATGTGTTTCCTGTAAACAAATCAAGTCCAATTGTTCCTTTTTCAGTAAATGAAAGACTTTTTTCCTTTTCTCCGGGGAGTTAAATCCATGAATATTCCAACTTAATAGTTGCAGAGACATGGTGTGTTTATTTTGCTTTTCCTCCAACTGCTCCCAATAATTGTTCTTGTTCTAATGGTGGCATCACTTTCTCTAGCTTGTCCAAACCCAAAGGTAGTGGTACTATGTCTTGTGTTCCTGGTTTTAAAGCTCTTGGCTCTTCTTCAGCTTCTTTTTGCAGGTCTTCTCCGTGTTCTCTCAGAAATTTTTCTTTATCTTCCACTGATCTTATTTTAAACTTTCTCCCTTTGAAGGTAAGAGATAGGCCTTGGGGGAATTCCCACCTAAAAATGGTTCTGTTTCCTCTCAACAGGGCCACCAGATCTCCGTAGTTGGACCTAAGGGCCAAAAGATGTTTTGGGATGTCCTTAAATATCTCCACTCTTGATTCGTTTATTTCCAAGGTCTTCTGGAAGTGCAGACTCAGTATTCTGTCTCTCTCCTCTTTTGATCGGAGGGTAATCAAACAGTCTCTCACCCTGTTCTTTCTCCCCCCTCTTCCAAGTCTAAAAGCACTTACTATCTTGAAGTCTAGCTTGTCTGAATCTAAGTTCCAAAAGTCTGCAAATTCCTGCGTAAGAAAATCACTCAAACTATCTTTCTCAAGTTCAGGTACAGCCCTGATCCTTAGATTTGTCTGTTTTTCTTTTAATTCAATCATAGACAGCAATGACTTGTGATCCTCAAGCTGCCTACATATCGGTGGTATCTTTTCCTCTACAGCCAATACTTTTTCCTTTGCTTCTTCAGCTGTCTTTCGGTTCAAAGTGGATTCCTGCAGCAGTTTCTCAATAGATTCTGTATTTGAGTTCACCTTCTGCCCCAAGTTATTGATGCTTAAAGTGTTTTGATCAATTTTAGTTGTTGCTTCAGCAACTTGTTTACTTAGTTTTTCCAAAGATTCAAATTTATTTCCTAATCCTGAAGCTAATCCCTCTTCAGATGCCATTCCTTTAAGCCCAACTTGAGCAGAATCTTCCCCTGGTGGGGCGGGAGGGCCAGATGCTGATGCTCTACGCTGCTGCAGTCTAGTTTTACCCGATCTTGTTGTTTTTTCCTGAGTCAAATTTGCCATAACACTTTATCTAAGGATCAAGATCAGTCCCACGGTTAGAACTTGTTCTGTAGTGGAAAATTCCCTGGCCAATTGTAACAATTTCAAAGTTCCTCTAGGGGGACACAGTAACAGTCCAAACTTGTAACAATAAAGTAACTTTTCCAACTTTCAGAAATCCCCCCTTTAACAAAAAAAAGCAACAGTTTCAGGTCCGGAGAAACCCTTCAGAATCAAAGTATCTCTCTTACAGAGTTAGCTGTCAAAAAGTTGCATTATCCTTAAACAGCGCAATTCACAGTACGGCAGTTCTATTGTCCCTTGGCAGTCCGTTCCCAGGCATTAAGTGGTGGTCTTTGTTCCCTTTTCTCTCTTTTTTTGCAGGCAAAAAGTACTTCCCCTTCTCCCTCCCCTCTCCTGCTCCTCAGGGAGGGAGTTCTCTTTTATTGATGTTAGGATTTGAGTCTTTTTCAACGCGATTTTCAGGGTCTTAGCTAAGACAGTCTTTGCTTTGATCTGTTTATAAGAAACAGAAGGCGGACTTCCTGTTTGCACCTTCCCGCTTCGGTACCAAATTTTTCCTTAATCCCCGGTCTTTAAACTTGACCTACTCACAGGTAGTTGTTTAATAGCCGAATTGTCACAGGAAAAAGGTCAGCGCTCTCTGGCAACAGCTGTGTGGCTTCACTCCACGGAAGAAGCAATTGACTCTCAGCACCGCGCCAAACACCCCGTTACGCTCCGGAGCTCGTTACCGGGCTCCTTTGCAAATTTGGGGGGGCGCTGAAGGTGCCCGCCGAGTCCCACGGTCACAGGCTTCACCCACCTGTGATTTCAAAGGGGTCCCTGCTTCGCCGTAGCGGCAAGACCCAATTTCCGCGGAGCTGTGTCCCTCAGAACTAGATGGATTCCGCCATTGCCGATGGCGCCGCCTCCGGAAGCCTCATGAGAACTCTACACACCTAATCTCTGCTTTGAAATCTCCAAGGAAGGAGAGTCCACTACCTCTTGTAGAAGTCTCTTCCAAAGTCAAACAGCTCTGTAAGAAAGTTCTTCCTGATGTTTAGTCATACTTGAGCTATGATCTCCCTCTGTAGTGAATGTTGTTTCCCAAGCTCTGTCTATACTTGTGGAGTATCTTTACCTTGTAGCCACAAAATTGGCACAACCCACAGTGTCATTCTATGAGAAAGACTAACGTGATCAACCCCAGCCACATTTAAACATTTTACTTCCGTAGGGAGCTTTTCGTGGCTTCTATCTAGCTTCTATCTAGCAGAAAGAAAGCCCATAGAGCAAAGTCGTCCTGTTGTTTAATATTGTGGGAACAAGGGCAAAGGGGCAGCCATTTTGGATTTGCCATTGAAAGCAATGAGGACAATTTTTTCCGCTTAGGCGATGCTTTTATTATCTGAATGAGCATAAGTTTCTTACTAAGTTCAGCATCTCTCGTCATGCCACCAACTCTTGTTGATTGAAACACGCTACTTCCATTGGTGGTGTTTTGGTCCTGCTGGATATGCCTGTATTGTGTTACCCCTGGTGCTAATGTGAGACCACTGTAAATTCACGGTGCTGGTGTAATGTGTTTTACTGCACAGTTAAATTTGGTAGTGATCCTATCCCCAACCGACATATGCAATTTGACAACAGGATTGCACTGTAAGGAATATTTCCAAAACTATACCTGCCAGACAAGCAGCTAATGTGCATCTTTAGACATACTTGCTTATTGTCTTTTAAAAAGAGGAAGCACTCATGAGGTGAACACCATTTCCAAATATCCCCAACTGCTGAACTGAACACTGACACTGCTGGAATGACAAAAGAGGCATCTGCTTGAATATGCAAGGATGAATCTTTATCGGCTTGCTAATAGCCTGAATCACAAAATCAATTTCTGTCTATATAAAGGAATGATAATTCTTCTGCATTAACTACTGTGGAACATCTTCATGCAACTGCTGACAAATTGGTAGTCATTCTCTTTTCTGCAGTGTAATTGTTGATTTTACCACAATTGCTTCATATCTCTGATAAGAATACATATAAAATCTAGAATCCCCTTGACTCCAATCTTAAAACCTCCAATCACAAGATCAGATAATTTAAGGAATGATTTAAATTTTTGAATGGCGCCTGCATTATTATTAATTAAGACCTGTGATGCTTAATCTAACATGTTTAAATGATCAAACACATATTCAGTTCTCTAGATATCTGCAATGTTTTCACTTAAAGCAATAATAGAGACCAAAATTGCTAGTCAAAAGGTTAATGAGGGTTAAATCTCAGAAAGCAAAAATGAAATTAAGATAAAATTCTATAGGTGAGAAATGTATTATGTATGTGACCATCTTAGTAGAAAGTTAAATTGTATGGGAAAATCCAAAACATCCTCTAAATTGGTCTTCAACCAAATAAAAAGAGAAAGTTCACATCTTCAAATTGAGACTCAAGAAGAAAAGCCCAGATTTGCCAATCATTCATAACTGACCACCATTATAATTGATGGTAATAGATGCTTTGAGCAGGTACGCCACAACAATTATTCACTCAGTTCAGTTTCTATCCCATAATTTACCATGGGCTAGGGATGGCTTTCAACAGAGAAAAATAAAACACCTCTCCCCCTCCCAAGCCAAAGAACACAACTCTTTAGTTTGGGGCACTGAATGCTAGTAAAAAAATAAACATTTTACAGCTCTTTCAAAAAGTATAAAGTTCACACTTCTATGTACTTCTGGACTAAGTAGCTAATTTTAATACCGTATTGTATATTGTTGTAACCTGCCCTGGGATCTCTTGGTGAAGGGTGGGTAATAAATCCAATAAAATAACAATAAAGTTGTTGTTGTTGTTGTAACTCCTTACAGATGAGGGCCATTCATCTTATGTGAATACTCACAAAGATTTCAGCCAATTGCTACCAATTTCTCCAAAGTGTATAAGTGTCTCTTGGGGCAAAAGGATGCAGTAGTGGAACAATCAAGCACCCCAAAATTGTAAATGAGCAAGTGCTCCTTTGCAGACATTGTGCTGAATGCATTTCCATCAAAGAGGCAAGGGCAACAGTGCACTTTACACCAGGGGAGGGGCCTATGATGCAATCTCACTCCCTCTTTCTCCAGGCTTGTATCCTACTCAGGCAGGTGGTCTGAATAGGACATAGGCTAATCTATAAAATGATCTAGAATGAACATGCTCACCTTGGAGACTTGAGACAATAAAGCGGGAGGTCTGAGGACACTCCCCCCCCTTTCCTCACATTTAATAAAAGCGCTTGGAAAGGAAAATCCTTTCATTCTATCCACTTCTGCAGAACAGGTCCAAGGAGTCAAATCTTGGGGGGAAACTATGGAGAATGAATCATCATTCCCTAGCCAACCACTTCATACAACAATATGCAGGTGTAGTGAGTCATTTTTTGTCCTGAGCAGGAAAATAGCTTGACCTAGACCCGCCTTCACTGATTCAATTTTCTGCATGTTGGGCTACTGTTTAAATCACAGGAACAGATAACTTGGCAAGCCATAAGAGAGAAGATTTTACAGAATAGGTCTGGGCTCAACTGGCTTTTTGCTTACTGGTACTAGCGAATCAGGGATAGCTGCTTGAAATCTTCCCATGATGCTGTCTATTTGCTGTAAATATCGCTCCTAAAACTGTATTTTTTGTTATGTGCTAGCATTGCATGAATTCAAAGTAAATTTATTTCAGGGAAAATGTTCATGCTCTTACGTTGAATAGATTCTCCCTTACTAATAGATATGCACAACAGAAGGAATGCTCTGTGCTTCTGACCTTATCTGACATGTATAGATATTTTATTCATTTCATTACACCATCAATATCTGGAACAGCAGAAAAGGTGGGGAGAAATAGCAGTGACAAAACATATCATGCAGGCATTGGTAATTGTTTGAATAGCTAGCAATGCACACAATACTGTTGCTCCGTTCAAGACAACAGAACGTTTTCCATTGTTGTCACTGAAGGAGAGACTCAAAAGATTGTGTCAAAGCGGTGAAATGAACAAAGGTATATAAGAATGCAGGTATATAAGATTAGAATAGCTCTTGAGATATGTGAGCCATTCTTTCCAAACAGAACTGTGGAAAAACATGTTTGATTCAATAATAATAATAATAATAATAATAAGAAGAAGAAGAAGAAGAAGAAGAAGAAGAAGAAGAAGAAGAAGAAGTTGTTAAGCACAAACAGTGTAATAAACAATAAAAAGTTAAGCACAAACAATGAGAGTTGAAACAATGCTTAGGTAGGGTTGCCATACATCTGGAATTTCCCAGACATATCCGGAATACCACAGTCGGCAGCGGTGTCTGCGTGGAAATCAGCAAAATGTCCAGGAAAATCCGGACATATGGCAACCCATAGCTTAAAAGTGTCATTTTGGTTAACATCATTTCACTGTTTGAAATATGGCAACACTAGAGTGGTATCACTCAATCCCTCTTCACTGGGAACTCTACTAATTTTAGCCATGTGAGAGGAGTAGGGGTGTCCTGACAAATCTCAGCACCTTTAACAGACTATATTTTCCAGGATGTTTTGGGGGAAGCCATGACTGTTTAACATGGTTTCATAGCGCTTTCAATGTGTGGTGTGAGCTGGGCCTTCAGAATCTCCTTCATCTCTACCCACTGTCCCATCACCTTAATGCAAACTCCTAAAGGTCAAAAAGGCCTGTACTTCAAGCATCCCAAAGAGCATCTACCCAGTACAGTGGTACCTCGGATTACAAACACCTTGGGTTACAAATGCTTCAGGGTTACAAACTCCACTAACCTAGAAGTAGTACCTCGTTACAAACTTTGCCCCAGGATGAGAACGGAAATCATGTGCTGGTGGCATGGCGGCAGCGGGAGGCCCCATTAGCGAAAGTGCGCCTCAGGTTAAGAATGGTTTCTGGTTAAGAACGGACCTCCGAAACGAATTAAGTTTGTAACCCGAGATACCACTGTACAGCGTTATAGAGATATTTAGGAAATGTGATGGATGATAATTGCTTTGTTGTTCTAAACTTCAGAGAAGTCAAGTGGGGAAATTATTCTCCATTGGGACTGTCCTATTGCTTATTCTAGTGCTCAGTTAGGAAGCTAGTTTAGCTGAGCCCTCTAGTTTGACCCATACAATGATACATTGGTGAAGAACATAAAGAGAGATCAGTTTAAGTACCATGAGAATAATTCCCCTCATTATAAACTCTGATGTGTCAAAAAAGGGAGAACCATACCCTCCAAGTTTCAAATGGCCTTGCATCTCTTTTGGATATATTGATATATTTGAATCTTCAGCCAACTCTTACAGTATTCCTGGGCTTTAAAGTGAAACCTGTAAAATCCTGCTTTATGGGAAACATCTAGACTACAGAATCCCAAAGCACCCTGGCATAAACAGTGTAAATCAGAAGGTGATAGAAAGTAATGGAAGCCACTAAGATGGATTTGGTAGGTCTCTGATGGCTATTTAAATATTCCTTCCAGCTTCTTTTCAGAAATGAATAGACAAGGAGTGAGGGAAAGTAATATTATCCTATATCTGAATACAGAGGAAGGATACAATCCATTTCCTTCTGAAAACAAGAGCTCAATTCCATGATGGTTAATGAGGCTGGATTGTTCCAGAAAGCTTGCTGCATGAACCAGTGATACATTTATTTTACTCACTGAATCATCTGTAAAACATCAAATTCAAAACGGACTTAAAATTGCACAGAGACGACAAACTTGTATGTACCCCATTTACATGTTATTTTGCCTGTATAACATGTAGGTGTTCTGTGTTCAGGGCAGCCTACAAAATCCAGCCAAAGCCAGGTATTTTATGTCTCCAGTTTAAGTACTTGCATAACACACACAAAATAAATGTTCTGGGATGCGGCTGGATTGTGTTTGGGGGAATAACAATGAGTGCAACATTTGCTGCTGTAGAAATGGGAGCAGCTAATGTGACCCATGGGAATCTGGCAAAGATTTTCAAATATGGTTCTTCATCTCCTCCCATTCCTCTGCCCTACAATATTCTGTCAGCTTTGGTTTCTTCCAGTTTTCTTTTGTCTCAAGTGCAGTCTGCCACATGTTTGCATCAGTTTGCAATTTGCCTTCATGAAATTTGTCAACATTATATTGTACATTTATTTCTTCTTACATAAATGTTTTGCAAGTAATTTCCCTAATACAATTTTCACTAATATGTGTATTTTCATGTTCACTTCCCCCAAATACATTTTGTACACCTTCTTTTGGTTGGAGAACTGCATCATAAAAATTCAGAGAACTGCACATTTTGAAGTTTATCTGCATTTTGGTTCAGGAAGTGCAAAGTAGGTAGATTCACATTAAAATGCAAAATGAACTGAATTTTCCCCTCATCCATGTATAGATGGGAATACATCCATGTAACTGGGAATAATGTCTAAGCAAACTTGCGATTTATGTACAATATATATTTCAATTAGATGTAATGTAGGATTGTGTCACAGGAGAACAACAATGACTTTTCTCTTTGCACTTTAATGGCTTTATACAAACAGCAGTTGTTTGCTAAGATTTGTTTATGACTGTATATGATTCCTACAGAAAATCTAAGGGAAGAGGTTGATAATGTGTATAGTACTGAAAATATTTTCTGTATGTGTGAACAAATTAAAATAGAATTTGTTGCTGTCCTCTTCCCCCTTCCCTTTGTGGGGGGGGGGAGTGCTGACTGGCTGTAACAAGATGGACATTTCATTTTTATGAGTATTTTGTGATCCTTATCAATATGCTTATTGGCATCCTCAAGAATGCCAGGAGATTTATGAGGAATGATGTTTCTTTACCAGAGTCATATTGATGTTTTGATTCTTAACGATGCGTTGTCATTATCAATTATTGCAGTGCAGAAAAAGGAAGTATTCAAATCCATATACTAGTGGAATTTACAAAGGAAAACATTCATGACTGCAAGTTGGCGGCTGTGGTGGAAGCATGTTTTGAGAAAATGAGTATGCTCTGTGAAATGAAAAAATAAGAACAGATACAGTTTATTTGAAAGGGCTAAAAATGGTTCTGTAAGAGGCCAATAGACTGTAAGAGGATCTTTTTTCTCATGGCAGGGTCTCTTCTGTTGTGGCATCCAGGTTGTGGAAGTCTCTTCACAGAAGGGTTTATTTACCTCTCCCCTCTTTTCAGAGCTTCAGTTTATCTTACTGAGTGTTTAGTGCAAGTTACATCTCTCTCTCTCCCTCCCTCCCTCCCTCCCTCCCTCTCTCTCTTGTTGTAAACTGATTTGTTTTTATCCAGGGCTTAATGTATGAAATCAATGAACTAGAACTTAAAAAATATATACCTGTAATTTGTTGCTTTATTGAGTTTTATGTATGAGTTTTTTCTAAACCACTTTCAGTTTATTTTATTAAAAAAAATGAGGTAAACATGCTTAAATCAATCAGTCACTATTTTGTTCTCTAATAAGAATAACAGGAAGCTGCCTTGTAACGGGTCAGACCATTGGTCCATTTTCCTCAGTTTTGCCTATACTAACTAGCAGTGCCTCCCCAGGGTTTTAGATGGGGGGGGGTTATTCCTAGTCCTACTTAGAAATGCCAATGTTTTCCTGATATCCACCTGACCAGCTATCAGTTGAGCACCCATGTGCTCAATATGGCATCCACCATACTGCCACATGTGAAAAGGATCCGAGTCTTAGTTGGTTAAAAGCTGAACAGGGGCTGCTAAATGCAGCTGCAGAAAAAGCTGGTACAGTCTTAGGCTTCATTAATAGAAGTAATCTGGAGAAAATAAATTTAAGTGGAGACATGATGGTAGCCTTTAAATATTCAGAGCGCTATGGCACAAACTTGTTTTCTATTGCTTCAGAGAGCAGGCTTAGAAGAAATCGGTGGAAATTGCAAGATTGCAGATTTGGGCTAAACATTAAGAGAGACTTCCTAACAGAGCTCTACGGCAGTGGAAGGCGGCAGTAGACTTTCCTTCGCTAGAGTAATTTAAGCAGAGATTGGACATCCACCTGTCAGTCAGCGACGCTGCAGCTGCATCCTACTGTTGCAGCTCTTGCATTGAGCAGATGGATAAACCTGATTAACTGCAAAGTCCACTCTGACATCCACCGTGAGCTGCTGTTAAGATGAATGAGATAAGAACAGGCTTCTTCCAGCCCTGAACATTAGGGACAGAATAGGCAATTGAGATCCGAAGCATAATGAACCTCGAGGCAAAGAAGTAAACAGTAACCATCCAAAGTGAAATGTCCGAGAACCATCAGCACTTTTATTTGCCCAGTTGATGCTTTTGTAGACTGAAGAAAAATACACTGTGACTGAATGACTCAGGGAACTGATAATGGGAAACAGACCCTTTCACCCTTAGGTCACTGGTTCAATTAAGTTTCAGGTTGCCGGTGACTGAAATCTGCTACAGCTGATAACTGTTTGATAGTCTTTTGTGAGCTGAGCCATGAACACTCAAGGCAAGCTTCCAGTGCAAAAGTATCCAAGGAACATCCCCCCCTCCCCGAACTCACAGTAAGGAAGAAAAGACTGCAGTCAGTATGCAAATGGCATCCTTTGAGTCAAGATCCTTGCTACTGCAGCATGATCCTGAGACGCTGGAGGAAGATCTTTCCATTATCCAAGGATGGTGAATATGCTAGTGTGTTAGTATGTGCCATAGACTCCTCTACTGGAATAGCAAAACAAACCTTTTGTCCAATACAGCCACCAAGCTGGAAGTATCCTGCATTTGCTAAGCTACTCCCTCATGAAAATAATGGCTTTGAAGGAGGACACCAGTGGTCCTTTCATTTAAGAACTACAATAATGTATCATGAACCATTAACAAGAAGCCCTCCATTCCTTCAGTTCTGAGTATGCCAGCCATGCTAAATGCCATATAAAAAATGCACAGTTTGAAAATCTAGCCATTTTCTGTGTTGTGGGAGAGGATCAGCAAAAGGTTTGATGGAGCTCTCTTTCCTCCCCCCTATTTCTAGTCACACATGAACTGAAAGGTATTAATTGCAAGAGAAAGCCAGACTACACTCCAAATTCCCATTCAGGCAGGCATCACTCTCCATCACAGTGCCCCAGTTTGGAGTGGATGTATATTTTTTTGCCAGTGCCCCTTGCGTTAATACTTATATTATCCCTTATTTCATTTATGTATTTCTAAATGATTTTATATACCACCCACCCACATAAAATACCAAGGTGGGACACAACATAAAAGTTGTGTTACATTTCCTTTAATTGTTTCCTCCTGGTCACTGTGCCGGCGTTTTAAATGAACATCAACTATAGGCTTTTCACAAAATACTGCACAATGCAAAAATCTGCTCTAAAATATGAGATTTTATTTATTTATTTATTTAGGAAATTATTTATATACAGGCAACTCCCGTTTTAGGCACAACCAATATGTGCAAAATCGTGCACACATGCACAGCGCCAAACCCAGAAGTGACCCAGAAACAGCATAAAGACGTCACTGAAATGTCACTAAAAGGGCAGAACAGGGGTGGGGCACAAGCATGAGGAGCTGTCAGTACCACTGTTTCATAGAAAAATATCAAAGCAGTTTACTATAGCACACAATCATGGGCGTCTTTCCTTCTCTCGTGACAATGGAAGAGTGCACCCTTGGGGTTTTTATGCAGCTGGGACAGATGGCAGTGTCTGGTTTTGCTGGTCCAGTGGGTCACATTTTCCCACTTCTGCGCAAGCGCGTGATGTCATTTTGAGCGTCTGTGCATGCGTGAGCGGCGAAACCTGGAAGTAACAAGCTCCAATACTTCTGGGTTGCCGCGGAGCGCAAACTCGAAAGCGCTCAACCTGAAGCACATTCAACCCGAGGTATGACTGTATTTCAAACAGTGAAAATCTGGAGCTTTTTAAATTTATTTTGGCCAAAGTTGTTGAGCAGTTTTTGAGCTAGATTTATGGAAAATCGGCCGAAAAGGCACTGCCAGCATGGGCTGCCAGACGTCCAGATTTTCCCAGACCCCCCCCCAGGGGGGTTTTGCCAATTTCTGCTAGGACACTGCTGCCGACTGTAGTTTTCCGTATGGCAACCCTAGCCAGTAGAGCTTGATCTATATTCTGCTTCCCCCCAGTTCTGATAGAAAGCCAGTTATCTATTGCCTTCTGCCAGCTGGTGAAACAATGATTACTGCATTTCCCTTACTGCTTGTCTATCTAGGTTAACAGGCAGTAAACTCCATGTGGTTAGAGATACCACACCACCAATTTGTAGCAGACAACTAGCAAATGTTGATTTGAAACCACCCTTTACTGTACAGAGCTGTATTGGCATGCTCTGTTTTCGAATTGCAGTTTATAAAGGGCCCTTAAGCTCTTTGGCTAGAATCCTTAAGCAATGGCTACTTCTGCTGCTAGCAACCACTAGCATCTCTGTGCATGCGCATGGCATTGCTTCTGCTCTGAGAGAGCTGAGGTGGTTGCTGCTAACAAAGGTTGGGGGACACACACACAATTCTCAGGTCGGTGGTATTGATTTAATGCAATCAAGATAAATGCAACATGAAGCCTTTTTAAAATTCTGTACCTTGAATAAATGAATAATTTAATACAGCAGCAATTCTGGTAATTTTGACAGGGTAGTTACAGTCCCCATATGTTCTTGAGATCTCCTGAATATTTTAAATAAACATTTAATTACCGCTCAGTGACTCCGAGATTTGTTATTAGAAGTCATGACAAAAGTAGAGATAAATCATAGCAGCAGTGAAGCCACTGACAGAGGAGCCAAGACTCAGAGGCCACCATTCCTTTTGAAGTTGGGGCTTCCTGATGTAAGGTAGACAATGAGCTGTCAGGACTCATACCCCTTGGATAGGATATGAGAAAGAGTAGGAGCCATTTGGGGAGTTATTCCTCATTGACCAGGAGCATTGTCCTTCTGGAACAGAACATCTCATACCCACCAGATGTTCAAGGACTGTTTAAGGTAGGAATAGGGAGCCTTTTTCAACCCAAGGGCCACAGTCCCTTCTGAGGGCCACATGCCAGTGGTAGGCATGGCCAGAGGCAAAATTAGGTGGAGCAACAGAGATAAATCTTACCTTTGTACAGTAGGGTCATTTTTACACACACAAACAACTGTCCCTATTCTTCAAGCAGACAAGAAGCATTAGAGTTCAAGGACATATCTCAGTACTTGGGGTAAGAAGCAAGGTCAGAAAGAGAGGCCTGGAGAGCCCTCCTCCAGGCTGAATGCTTCATTCTAGATGCTATTTTTTACTTGGGCAGGATATTCGATTATACAATATATGTACTGAATCAGCACAATGAAAATTGCTTATATATTAAGGGTGGATACAATGCTATATGAGCAGGCTTCCACTTGTGCAATGGAACTTCATTGTTCTCTTCTCATTCAGTGCACTTCCATCATCTGATTTAGAGGGTCCCCAATGCCTGCAGTGTAGATTATGAGGGGATTACAGTGGAGAGGAGAGAGTAGTGAGGTTGTCTTCTATCAGGCCTGTGCAGAAGGGGGGAGGGCAGTTGGGTACACTTGTCCCAGGCTTTGGAGGGCTAAGCCAGCCAGGAGACCCTGCTAGGAACCTGCCTGAATTCTGCTGTCATGCCAAGAGTACCCCAGGCCTCCTAGCTGCCCCAGGTCTCAGACAAGCCTGTCTTCTATTATCTGAAGCCCACTCAGGTCACTAACAAACAACACCAGCTACAATCCTTGGACACCAGTCATGTTAAAAAGGCATGTGAACATGGCCAAGGTCCCAGAACACTGTCTGAAGGCATATGACACACCCACCTTGCTGAATCCAAGCAGGTTCTGGTGTGATCAAAGCCTAATGTGGCTCCTGTGTATGCTCCCAGTATAGTCTAGTGGTTAAGAGTGGTGGACTCGTAATCTGATGAACTGGGTTTGCGTCCTTGCTCCTCCACATACAGCTGCTAGGTGACCTTGGGCTAGACACACTTCTCTGAAGTCTCTCAGCCTCACTCACCTCACAGTGTGCTTGTTGTGGGGGAGGAAGGGAAAGGAGAATGTTAGCCGCTTTGAGACTCCTTAGGGTAGTGATAAAGCGGGATATCAAATCCAAACTACTACTACTACTACTCCTCTTCTTCTTCTTCTTCTTCTTCTTCTTCTTCTTCTTCTTCCCATTATTTATATGGAGAGACAGGATAGAAATGCAACAGTAGCAACAACCAGAACCCAATACTTCTCAAGTGAAGCAGCCTTGAGTCACCATCTGAACGCCAAACATTTTGCAGCAAGCCAGTCTTTGAATCAGCCTCTCTTTTTTATTTTGCAAAGCATTCAAAGGGGGGAAAGAGCTTTGTTTGCAGCACCTTCACATCTAGGTGTGCTATAAACCTTGTGGTCATGTTTTGTTTGTTTGTTTGCTTAAAGGAGAATGCTGAGATTTGGGGGAAGCTGAATTCTATGCCCAGTTCCACAATCTATCCCCCCCCCCCGTGCCCTTTCAGCATCACATCATCCTTGATCCAAAGGCGGAAGGGATTTAGGAAGGAAGACAGGAGATCTATGGAAAGCAAACTATTTCTGGAGTAGCTAAACCAGGATCAGAAATGGTGCAACTGGCGTTGCATATTATTCGCAGCCTAGCACTTCTAATTGGAAAGTTAATATACCCTTTCTCTGAACTAGTTCACGCACCTTATTTCTGCTGATGAAATTTGTCCCCCTCCATCTTTATATGCCGCATTCTCCTGCAGCAATGGCAGCCATCAGCAGCAACAAAGTAATTACGTTGGTTATGGTCTCTAGTTAATGATGTTGTTTAGATGCAGGCCTGCATCTTTATAGGCTTTCTAATTAGTTGTGTAATTACTATTTAATTGCTTTCATGTGCTTGGGCTAGGGACCTGTTATTAAGAGAATCTGTCTGTTTTGGAAAAAGTATGGGCCTGGTAGCAGGGAACAACTCTGCGTACATTGAAACCTACTTACAGTGAACTCAGATATAGTGAAAAATCAATTACTCTTCATTTCTCTTCAACAAGAGTGACATTTATTCAATTTATATGAGCAGAGTAAAGACACTGGGCTCTGTTCCTCCACTGGAAGACAGGCAGAGCTCCCTGGTTTTATATATAGGTTTTGTGATCTATATGCTACATGACATGGCTCAGCAAATTTTCACGCTCATTATTTGTTTCTTTAGCTTGTCCTAAACCATAGCTTACTGTTTGCTATGTACAGACACTTGTAAAATCAGCACTACATTAGCTATTAAATAAAACTATAGATCCACATTAACTATTGAAGATAACCTTCTGGTCCTGGCTTTGTGGGATGGTTTTTCTGAACTCTAGCCTCTACAAAATTCCATACAAAATTAGAACTATAATTCCTTCTTGGCCCAACTTGGTGCAGACCAAGTTTGAATGTTTCCCTAAGCCATTCAGAATAATGAGGTTGTACTGAATCTCAAACAGTACAATAATATTGAACTAAGTTGCATTGTTGTTATATGCACACATGTAAGCAGATTAACATTGCAACAGTTTTGTGATATGATTTTATGTTCATGAATTTAGGTAACATTCAGTGCGCTATTTCTGTGCCTCATCTATACCATTACAGAGAGTTTTCTACCTGGCCACCACAACTACCAGTTGGTGCTTGAGGGAGTTTAAAAATAATACAATAGCATGCCTTTTAACAAGAACAGTAACAACAACCAATTATTGTATCTGTTCAGATTCACAGATGTCTATCTCAACTTTTGGAATCATACTCCTTTCCTCTGATTGAGTTATTATTCTTTATTCACCAGTATCAGCAATGGTCTTAGAAAAGGGGGATTAACTATAAAAATTGACCAAATGTCACCTGCCTAGAAGCTATTTTAAAAATACAACACACACACTTTTTAAAAAGAAACCTAAATATGCCTTGAGTCATAGAGAAATTTGTGAACTAGACAACACTTTTGTCAGAATGCCTTTTTTAAACCACAAGAGTATCACATATAATATTCCTCAACACCATTGGCATATACCTTTGACTACTATATAATCTCACCAAATTTGGCATCTATTATGGAAAAAAGGGAATCATCAGTAATTCCTATTATCAATATAGAAACAAAGACACATTTGCTACAGATAAATTTCCACTTTGAAGCTCTATTTGGCTTGAAATTACTGTTCAGTCTCTTGCAGAACAATTACAATCGCAATGCAGTTGTTCTCTCAACTGCGTGTTGTCGTAAATCTCCAGCTACCTGAGCTAAACAAATACAGCTGAGAGCTGTTAGATGTGTTTTCCCAGAGCTTTTCAAACATCAAAGAGGAAAACATCTGTATATTGAATCAAACTTCTTTTTTATTTTACTCGAGAAATAAAAAATGCATGAAGTTTCCTCCAGAGAGTTCCCACTTTAGGAGTGCGCTCAAATTTCACATCCATTTAAAGCACTTAACCCTCTGAGAGAACTGCATCCCACAATGTGCTCGTACAGACTCTGCACCGAGAATTATGTTAAATCAAGGCACGCACCATCTTTTCCCTCATTTCTTTGTCCTGTCAACAGAATTTAGAAACTGGGTTCTCTGATCAGCTGTCACTTTCCTCAAAATGCTACCACTTGTCACATCATTTCTTTGAAATGTGCAAACATTTTAGTGTAGTTTCCCTTAAACTTTTGGGCTCCAACCCTCAAACAGCTTAATGTGCTTTGGGGCAGATCCACTGGTTTTAGCAAGACTTGTCCAGACCAAGTCGTTTCCATGGCTTTGTTTGTAAAATGCACAGCAAATAGATTCTAATCTTCCTTTAAAAGTACTCTGACCATGAAGTCCTGTCTCCTGGTTCTGAATAGGTGTTGACTGGCTGTGGTTATCAAGTAATAAGACCAATGATCAGAAACAACCTACATTCTTGGTAACCTGCATATGTGGGATGGGTTGGGCTGTAGACAAAAGTCTTGACTCTTAGCCATTCACCATGTGGGATAATATTAAAAACAGCCTCCAAGACTGGGCCTTGGGGAGCCCCATCAAAAATTCTTTCTCATTTCAGTACCATACCCTGCTTGTTTGTACGTGAATTAGGCTATTTCATTGTTACTTGGTTCTTCTTATAGGATCTGTTTTGTTCCATAACCAGGGAAAGATCCTGCAAATGGTGGCCTTGGCACACCGAGGGGCTTCCTATTTATACATCCAAGACTCTTGGTGATGAGTAGGAAGAACCTCATGTTTCACCGAGTGCTTCCCAATATGCTGGTAAATCCATCCTTAGAATTTGTTCCTTTTAACCTAAGTACCATTTTTGGATGTTGCAATTTTATTGTCTTCTATTTTACAGTGAATTTCTTTTGCTGAGAGGTCACTAAGGTCATTTCCCATGCTATTTCAGAAGACACAGATGGCATGTAACACGAGAAGTGCGAGGCACATCTTTCTCTGAGAGCTGCTGAGTGTAGGGTGAACTTCTGAAAGTGTGTCTGTCTGGAGGTCATCTGTCTGCTCTTGGGAAAAGGCATAAGAACATATGATTTGCCATGCCGGGTCAAAACAATGGTCCATATCACTCAGCATTCTGTCTACAGTCAGTAGCCAACCAGATGCCTCTGGGAAGTTCATAAGCAGGGTAGGAGATGATATCCATTCCCTTTAATCCCCTGCATCTGGTGTAGAGGCATGTATTACACTTCCCAGATTCCATTTTCATGTGTTTTAAGCCACAGGTGGGTCTTCTAAAAGTAATGTGGGACATAGCCCTGTATATAGAATGAAAATCCCCACCTAGATAAATGTCTTTTTGCTTGAGCACATGACATAAGGCTTGGCTCCTTAGCCACGAAATATCTTAACAGCATAAGGTTTGTGGATTTAAGTGCAGCTTTTTAGACTAGGCTCCAAACAGAAAAATGTGGGTTACCCCCCAAAGTAATACACACAGTTCATTGTAGGCGATGGATAGTTGGCCTTTACTGAAGGCATTGGGGATACTTCTGAAATAAGGAAGGATGCAGCCTATAGCTTCTTCCCTGAATAGCTTTACAAGGCAAACATGCAATTGGGAACCCTGAATTTGGTCCATAATGGGAAATCCTTTGGAAAACCAAATGCCTTATGTAATATGAAATGCTATCCTAGAGTTCTCTGCTTAGGATTGTAAGATTTAAATGGTATATTCTTATTCAGATGTATATGTTCTTCAAATACTGAGCACGGCAAGTGCACCCCCAATGTTCCCTTGTGTGCTTGCTCCACTTGGGACAATTTTTGGGTGGTGGTGGTGGTGAATGTGAATGACATCCATCTGAATAAACTTAGAAACCTCACTGCAATCAGCAAACCTGTGTTTTAAGAGTTCCTGATATATACACCAGACTTGCTTAGATTCCTCCTCCAGAATCCAGGAAAGTCTGCAATGAAGTTGGTGCATGTGGGGATACTGGGGGCAGGGCTAACCCCTCCCCACAGGAAGTCCCCAAAGGTTTGCCCCAAACATATGAATGGATCTACAATGTCGCAAATGCAACCAATTCATAATCTTCAACCAGATACTATTACATAACTGGGTAGCATGGAAGTTGTGCATGTACACATCATTCTGGATTTGGACTGAGTATATGTCCCTCTCCTGATTTCTTCTTAATGAGAGCTATAGAGAGGCTTTCACAGGAACATACATGCTTCTGTGCTGAACATCTGGCACATCCCATGTGTATTTAATATTCATACCAGAATACAAATAGCTTGTATAAAGTCACAGGGGGGAGGATAGGTGAATCCAGTCCTTTTTGTATGTTTTTACCCATAAGTCAGTTCTACCCTACTTCAGCATTAATTTGCATTATTTTTATCCCCCCCAAAAAACCCTGTATAAAAATTCACATTAATTTTTCTCTTAAAGCAAGCATTTCTAAAAAGCATTGAGTGTCTAACCATGTTTTGATGCTTTTTTTAAAAAAAAAAAGCTGAGCAGTGTGCAGGAACAAGTGCAAAACACACAGGAGATAGCTAAATTCCAGTCTGTCCAAGATATGCTGATCTGGTCAGTCTATATCAGAATTCACAATGATCAAGCTTCCCTAGAAGTATCTCATAGTTGGGGCAACTGGTGTGCCAAAGCAGCCAAATTTGTCTACCATGCTCTGTAGATAAAGAAATATGGGTCCTTCAGTTTGGATCCAGGCTGCAATACCATCTCTTTTTATCTGGGAGTAAGCCCCATTGAATGAAATAGGTTTTGCTTTTCAGTAGACATGGTTTAGGATTCTGCTCTGGGTCCTGATCGGAGCAGAACTTAGTCACGAGTCACTTTCATTTCAATAGGTCTATTCTAAGCCTGTAAGTTTGGATCCTGATCCAGCTTCTGCTAATAAAAGGCTGACAGGCCTTTCACTTTCAACAACGTAGGCTTGCTTTACAGTTGACAGATTTTCAGCCAATCAGAAATCAATCTTGGTTAGACACATGATTCAGTTTCTTTCATTTTTTATAATTCCATGTTGAAGTATCCCTTCCTCTCCCTGCATAATTTTTGGTGCACATCAGTCATTTTATATGCTGTAAATAAGAGACCAATATTTTCCATTGCGGGGTTCTCCCCCCACCACCACCCAAAAGGAAGATGCTGTTTATTTTTAAGGGCAAGGGACTAGCAAACCTATGAGCGAATCATTCCCAGCCACATAAATTTAAATAATTTGGGACTCACCCCATTAGTTGGCTCAAAGACAGACCACTGGAGCGAGTTGACTCTATGGCATGCTTCACACATCGTGCCAGCGCAACCCTCGCATGTTCAGCTATCAAAGTCTGATTCATGCTTTCAGCTTATTATGCACTTCAGTGAATAAAAATGGTCAGTGAGCACAACTCCAGATGCGGAAGTATATCATCTCACTTAGGTTTTATTAAATGACTTCAAAACAACATCCTGCCCATCCCAATTCGTTCTGTTCCATTTCACTAGGTGTTAAACTATAAACAGAATAATGGTTTCTTAAGAAGTGACACTTTTGATTTTGCCATGCCAAGAATCAAAGTTCTTCGATGAGAACAAAAAAAAACCGTGAATTCAGCAAGAATGAAATATATTATGCCAATACCACAAAGGATGGCAATAGTTCAGCTATCATTAGGCTGTAGGTAGGCCAGAAATTCCCAGCATCTGGCATGCTCTGAGAAACTGAGCAGGAAAGTATTACCCCATTTCCTCTACATCTCAGGGCTTATGTGTTCCAGTACAAAAAAGGCACTGCAGAAACTCAGGTCCAAAAAAAGGGTGTGTGTGTGTTGTTTTAGAGACTCAGAGCTAAGATCATTGTGCAATCTGGTTTATTCTCTTTCTGCAGTATACCATTTAAGATCGCAAGTGGAGCACATAGAAAATTAGCAGGTCAGTTTTCTAGCTTCTGATGTACTAGCTTCTTCTCTGTAGGACCACCAGTTGCAGCTTATTAGACAGTTCGGTGGAAGACAGCCATTGCTGAGTGGTGATCAAGGGACAGGCATCCTTGATCTGATGACCTAAAACCGTTACTGCATGGTGTCATGATATGACAAAGGCATGGAGAGTCACATCTTCAGTACCAGGCAGATTCCTGTCTCCTAACTGGCTTGCATGACCCATTTTGGGTTGTTGATTCTGTCCATGGCCATGCAATACCCAGGAAGGAACCTTGCACTTGCATGGCGCTAACATAGTAAGTACCTGCCTTTGCTGACATCTCACAGGAAAGGCCTTGTGACTCCCTCAGTCGCTGTTCCATTACAGGTCCCAAGTGGTTTCTCATTGTGTCCTGGTGTTTTTACTAGGGTGGGATGGCATGAAAACAACCCAGTATCTTTGCTTAGGATGCAATTCTGGGTCCTGCATTTTTGGCAGCTTCTTATTTATTTTTTTAAATGCCATTATCTTTCAGGTTATTTTTCACCTGTCTGTAGGGTCCTTAGTCTTTCTGAATCCTGATACTCAATTAGGGATGGATGAATGTTTTATTTTCAGCTGCTCTCAGTTTCTCCTTTTTCCAACCTTATCCCACTTTTACATCAGATTGCATTTATTTTTCTAAAACGTCTGCATGGAAATTTGTACACATTTTCCTCCTTTTTCTCCAAATAGATGTATTTTTGTATGTACGTTTGCCTAATTTTTTCAAGCACTTTCCCCAAATATAATGCATTTTGTACATTTCCCCCCACCGATATGTGAACTCTGCACATATTTTCCCCACAGTGTACACTTCTTTAAAATACACATTTTTCGGTTGAAAAACTGCATCACAAAACCTGTAAAAGTGCAAATTTCAAAAAATAGAAACGTTTTCATTCAAGTATTGGTCCAGGAAATGCAAATTAGGGAGTTTGCATTAACATGAAAACCAAACAGATTCCCCATCACCCCCACCGCTGGCATCCTTGTGTTCAGTGCAGCTAGAACAAAGTGGCAAAAAATTCCTTGGCTTCCAACCATGTAAAACAGAGGAGGTAAGTTATTCTTGTAGGATACTTGTATTAAAGGTTTCCATTTAAGACAAAAACTTGTATAAATTAAAGAGATTATTTAGTGAGATTCACTCAATATTAGCCTTCCCTATATGAATCTTGCAAGCTAGCTAAATTATTCTCAGGTCTTGAAACTTGAGAAATTTCACTTCATCCCTATTTAGTAGCCTGCAAGATTACTCTCTGATGTAGATTAAAGTGCATTAGGTACGGTTTCTAGTGGTATGAAACAGTGTGTTTGTTGTGAAGTCAAGGACTGCTTTATCATACATATACATTAGCAGGCACATTTAAAATCGTATGTGCAGCAACAGCCTCAGAGCTATAGCAGCTATATGTTGAAATTTACACTTTAAGGAGAATGCAAATCCTATTTTACACTGCCTGCCCTTCCTTTAAGTAACACCCATGGGATGCAGAAGCACAGCTGCTGCCCAGAGGTGTAAATTTAAAATGTCCCGTGACAATCTAATGAATTTGGTCATCTATGTGTAGATGTCACAGCCAGCAATGCTTTTGCAATATGTTTGTGCATACATCGTCAGCGCAGTATATTGATCCATAAATATTTCCAAGCATCACAACGGCTCATTAGGTATACAGCAAGGCTCTGTGAAGCCTTCACTGTGCTTTTTGTTCACCTTTTCTACATTTTTGATAGTAGCAGAAATGAAGAAAATGGCTTACAGATTTAGCTGTGTATATAGTTTGAAAGTAACAACTGAAAAATGATGTTCATAATCTGAATTGCAATGAAACCAATTATCTGTGCTGTGGTGTTTCACTTGGGAATACTCCTAAAGGTTTAGTATTTCTTAAAAGAAATTAAAAACAGCTGTAACAATACTATAAAACAAAAATAGCAGCTGCAAAAGAGATTAACATTCCTAAATTTCATTTGAACTTGATATGCTGTTTTTCCAAAAGCAACCTATACACACACACACACACACACACACACACACATTCATACACACTCCTATAGACTGAAATTTTTAAATTTATTCTTTATGAAATTATGCCTTCTAAAGGGAAAAAAACCTAAATATATTTTTGATATTGCAAGTGTTTGATACTGCACATGAATTTTGCGACATTCCCCTCCCACTCCCCCCTGCAGGATTTTTTGTAAGAATTTTTCCTCTAGTTATTATCAAGGATAAACTATGAACATAGAACATAAAAGAATTATTTGAATAAAACTTATTAAGAATTAAAGATCTACATAATAAACAATTTATAGCAGTTCCTGGACCTCTGTTGCTTTCAGCTGTCAAATGATTTTCCAACCAATCCCTGTTCACTGCATACATCTCTTAAAATTTTATATAGTGCCTGTTTTCCAATTAGGCAGCCAGTCATAGATGAATGAAGCATTCCCTAATCTTTTTCATACTTATAATAAAATGGAATGTAATTTATAAAACAGAACTGGAGGTGGTGACAGTATAAAACCCTTTGTTTTGCTACGTTGGTCAAAACATATGGCAGAAACTTTCCAGCCAGATGGTAGCCTCCTAATCAATTTTGCCTGTTGGGTGCTGTATTTTAATTCCCGGCAAAGCTTTTCCTTCTAATCAGTTTCTAACTAACATAATGGACATACATCCAGCCAAATTTAAGCACTCTCTGTCCAACTGATTCCACTGGAGAGATGCAAGCACATTCTTCAGTATCTCCATTGAAATCAATGGGACTTCAGAGTCTGCTTTGATGGAAGAAGGGTGACTTTTATCTTTTCACCAGGCAATTTGCTGCAAAACAGCTACCTTTTCTTTCTTTTTGGATCAGTTCGCTACCAAAAGTGAATTTAGAAACATTAAATCAGAAAAGAAAGCAAACCATATATATCCTATGTATTAAGAATTTGGGATTTTCTGGGAAGAAGGGCAGGATAGTAATTTCGTAAATAATGATAATATATGGAATTCCAGAAAATGTATTTAAAAAATATTAAAATTTGCAAAGCCAGGATTACTCTCACCTAAATGGTAAATTTATTCATTTTAGCTATTGACTAGTCAATATCTAAATAGAAGAGGCTGTAACCAATTGCCAATGCTTACTGGTTCAGTGTTCACCATACTTGATAAAGGCATCACAACATTTGATCTTGCGTGCTAACTTTCTCTAAATGATGCAACAGTGCTCTTAAGAGTCTCTATCCAATCTGTTGTTAACAATAATATTTAGAGTTCCTATGATCTTATTCCGAAGGGATGCACGTGGTGCTGTGGTCTAAACCACAGAGCCTAGGACTTGCCGATCAGAAGGCTGACGGTTCAAATCCCCGCGATGGGGTGAGCTCCCGTTGCTCGGTCCCTGCTCCTGCCAACTTAGGAGTTCGAAAGCATGTCAAAGTGCAAGTAGATAAATAGGTACCGCTCTAGCGGGAAGGTAAACGGCGTTTCTGTGCGCTGCTCTGGTTCGCCAGAAGCGGCTTAGTCATGCTGGCCACATGACCCAGAAGCTGTACTCCTGCTCCCTTGGCTAGTAAAGCAAGATGAGTGCCGCAATCCCAGAGTCGTTCACGACTGGACCTAATGGTCAGGGGTCCCTTTACCTTTATGACCTTATTCCAGAAATCCTTCCGCACAAATAACCCAACATCTGGACATATTCATTACAACGATGCAGGCATTGTGGTTTTATGCAGCACTAGTTCTAGGCTTCGGGAGATCATGGGCATAATATCCCCTGCTGGGCTCCCTATGACACTGGGAGGTTATCCGGTTGTGGGGCGTGTGCATGTGACCTATGGTGCCAGGAGATACATATTCAGCCATTTTAGATTAAACCTATGCATGTTTACTCATGAGAAAGTATTTAGTGCAGCTTCGACATTTCCACTTTTCTGGGATTAAGCCCCATTGATCTCAGTAGGATTTAGGACTCCTTAGTCTGTTTAGAATTGCCTGAAAATAGCATCTTTGTAGCAAACATATCCAGAGTGAAATTACACATAACTACATACTTTAAAAGAGTAGAGAAGAAGCATGGTTCCTTTTCAGTACCTGAATAAAGTAGGGTCCTGATAAATATCGCAAACTCTTAACTACTGTATAATAATGCTAGTGTGTGGAGCCTCTATCTCCTGTTAAAAAGTGATGCCATTGTTATTATTTTTAATCTTGTACATTGTATGCTCAGTAAATGTTGCACAAAAGGCGGTTTTCATACTTCTCTCCGAAAGCAATTTTTATTTTGATCCTATGAGATTCCTTTGCTGCCCCATAAATAATGAGGTATGAATTTTTGATATGACTCAACACATTAACTAACTGGGAACAAAGTCATTACATTCAACAAAACAAATTTCAGCCAACACCGTTTTAAAATTCTATTTTATCAATATGTTAATAGAAATATTTCATGTTTCCATAAAAAGTATATTTTGAAAAGTTTGTGAATTATTAGGAAAGACATGGCTTTCAGAGCTTTGTGTTTTTCCTTATGGGTATTATCTGTTTATTACCCAGATCATTTGAACCTCTAAACTAAAATAAGATGTATGAGGAGCAGAAATCAAAGTATCCTATCCCGAGAGAAGCAGGCAATCCTTTTGGAAAACCTAGCATTTAGAGTCAGCCAGCAGGTAACATATTTACAACTTAAAACAAAAGAATTGTTAGATAGATGCTGAAACAAAATATCAGCTAGATCTGTTCTTTTCAGTCTGTTTATTTAATATCTTTACTGAAATAACAAATCCAGGAATAAGAGTCACATAAAACCATCTTAATGTGTATATGTGTCTTTTGTATTCTAGGACCTTTGAAAAAAGAGCTGCAGAGTTTGAAACACATTCCATTATTTCCTGGAAACTAAACTCATCTTTTGACACAGGATCTTTAGATATTTTCCTCTCTCTTTTGCCCCTTTCAAAACACACCTATTTCCTTAGTCCTGGTGTAACAGATGAAATAGATTGCTCCCCCCCCCCATAGCAACCCACTTCCTCCAAATATAAGACCAAAAATCTGTATTTCATACCCCCTCCCAACCCGCTCAATCCAACAAGGGCAAGTGACAGCCTTACCTGATGGCTGCTGTCTTTTATAGCACAGCTGTGACATATTTTATGCATCACAAAGAATGATCAAAGATGTGTCTGGAGTCTGTGTGTCATGGAATGTGGCCCTATGCTTAAATGCACATATTTAAACCAGGCAGCAACGCACACTGCATGACTGAAACTGAACTCCTTAGCCCTCTAACTTGAGGGTTCCATTAAAACCAGTGGATCATTAAGGTGGAAGCCTTATGTACCTGCTTAATTATCCGGCTTTTTCAAAAGCAAGAATTTCTGTCTTCATTCAGTTGTGTATATATATATTTCTCTCTCTTACATGCACAATCATACACCAGCTTCACAAATAACTACACCCCCAAGTCAGAGAACTGTGAGATCACCTGAAGGCTTTGGAGTATTTGCAGAGCTTCTGTATCCCATGAGATAATAGTGTTGTCAGAGGTATTGCTAATGATGTGTGGACCTGGTGAACTTTAGCAAGGAAATGGGGATTCCAGGATTAAATCTAGCACCTGATGACCTCCAACAGGTGTTTGTTGCTCTTAGATATTAGACTGGAATCCAGTTTGAATATATGCCACTTTGTGTTTAAAAGTGGCATATTTTGTGTTCCAAAATATATGTCTTTGTACTATATAGTGTTTAGCAACTCAGAGGAAAGTGCCCTGTGCCAGGTTAGATTATCCAGTCAGTGTCACCTGGTACTGCACATCTGATCTTACCTCGTACCTACAGGACCGCCTCTCCCAGTATGCCCCACAGAGGACCTTAAGGTCCATAAATAGCAACACCCTAGAGGTCCTTGGGCCCTAAGGAAGTCAGATTAGCCTCAACCAGAGCTAGGGCTTTTTCAATACTGGCTCCGGCCTGGTGGAACGCTCTGTCTCATGAGACCAGGGCCCTGCAGGATCTGATTTCTTTCTGCAGGACCTGTAAGACAGAGTTATTCAGCTTGGAATCAATTTGATTTCCTCCCCCTCTTCTTTTTTCCCTTTCTCTTCCTGTCATGGAACTCCCATTTGGGGACTTCCTTGCCTTTTTTCTGGTCCATGTAGGACCAGTCTGGAAAGTTAGCCTTGGTGAAGACTTGACATTTTCATCCCACTAAAAAGTTTTTGATTTGAGTTTCCATTGAAATGAGGCTGTATTTTAATGTTTTAATGTTGTATTTTAATCTTGTTTTTAAGTTGCATTTCAATCAATTTGTTTTTATATTGGGTGTTAGCCACCCTGAGCCCTGTCTTGGCTGGGGAGGGCGGGGTATAAATAAAAATTGTTGTTATTATTATTATTATTATTATTATTATTATTATTATTATCTTAGCCAAAAGGTTGAGAGGTGCCAGTATTATCCATCACTGGTCCCATTGGTTTTTATTGTATGGAGGTTGTACAGTTGTTGTGAACTGCTCTAATTTTCTTTTATAAATTAGTGGTATATACCTGATGCTTGAGGTGCCAAGGATTGCAATGACGATGATATTCTCAGTTACAGCAATTTACAATCTGAAGAATAGGGTGGGGATAGACATATATGCCAGGTGTCAAAGGCCAAGGTAGAAGTGTGTCTTCAACATGAACTGAAAGCTACACAATGAAGGTGCACCTCTGTGAGGAGGGAATTTCACCTCTTACGGGCTGCTGCAGAGAATGCCCTCTTCCAGGCTGCCACCTGCGTCCACACCCAAATTCTGAGGCTGGTGGAACTACCAAGAGGGTCTGTATTTCAGATATTTGGGGTCTAAGTCATCTAGAGCTTTATACCATCCAGCTCAGAGTTGCGTACACCAGGGATAGCCATATGTTTTGGACTACAGTTCCCAGTAGCCATAGCCAGCATTGTCAATGGTAGATGGGATGATAGGATGAGGATGAGAGTTGGCCATCAAAACATCTAGAAGGCACCACACCCGCTACTCCTGCCCTAAACCAGCTGGTAGTGGCTCTCCAGGTTTTGAGGCAGCCCTACTTGGAGATGTCAGTGATTCTATGGTCCTTCCCCAAAGAAACGTTTGGCCCCAGCATACTACCACACTCTGAAAACTCACAGAGGTCTTCATCCATGGCTTTGTGATCTGTAAAACAATCCCAAGTGTGTGTGTGTCTCTGTGTGTGTGACACACACAATAGATATCTAAGCATTGCTTTTTTAAAAAACAAAATTAATCATCCACTCAGTCTTCAACTAGATATACTTACATCTTTTTATTAGTATTACATCTTATTTTTAATGTGGCAATTTTCTCACATAACCTGAGCAATCTGCCTTTCTTGGCATGGTATAGAATGTGCTATCTAGTGTGTACGCGATCTTATTATAGAGATGTCAGGTTTAGTTTGAAACATAAACATAGTTTTACTTATACATTAGAACTTATAGTGATCAATGGCAGTATATGTAGTACATTATAATTTGTTTTTGATCAGCACAAAGCAATTATTCATAAAACTCAAAACAGAAAGCAAAGTTGTGTGAAAAAAGGAGAAGAATTATGGCTTTCTTACAGGGAAGGTAATTTTAATATAGACGAGATTGGTCCAAGCTCTGCAGTTTGGATTGATAGATTATCTTGCAGAACTATCATTTCAATAATCTCAATGACAGTATAGAAGTGGATACTTGGTACAATATTATAAATTAAACTTACTGCAAATGTCATTGCAGAGAATACGGGAAAATATCCCGCATTTCTGTTTGCTCAATTTAGGGGATGAAATTTAAAAAAGATTCTTTGATACAAGGAATGGCAGTAGCGATTTATGTGACATGCCTATATGCCACCAATTATCTATCCCCCCCTTTCTTCATTACTACTTCATTAGAGTACAAGAATTGCCAATAAAATTTGTTATACTGGCAAAGGGTATGGTTTGTAGGTAGAGAGGCATTTATGGTACAAAATAGTATATGGAATTTCAAGGCAGTTCCAAGAGGGGTGTGAAATAGCAGCAACAAATTAGCAGCCATTTTTAATTGCTCTTGGAAATTAAAGGTAAAGGTAAAGGTACCCCTGCCCGTACGGGCCAGTCGTGTCCGACTCTAGGGTTGTGCGCCCATCTCACTTAAGAGGCCGGGGCCAGTGCTGTCCGGAGACACTTCCGGGTCACGTGGCCAGCGTGACGAAGCTGCTCTGGCGAGCCAGCACCAGCACCAGCACAGCACACAGAAACACCGTTTACCTTCCCGCTATAAAGCGGTACCTATTTATCTACTTGCACTTAGGGGTGCTTTCGAACTGCTAGGTGGGCAGGAGCTGGGACCAAAACACGGGAGCTCACCCCGCCGCGGGGATTCGAACCGCTGACCAAACGATCGGCAACTCCTAGGCACTGAGGTTTTACCCACAGCGCCACCCGTGTCCCCTGCTCTTGGAAATTAGCTGGTACTTAATCTGAGTTACATTGAAAGACTAGCAATTTGTTAGTAAAACTAGAAGGGTGAGAAGGGAGTGGATGGGGGTAACACTGGCTAACACTGGCTATTTTGACACCCTTCAGAACCTGAAACCAGTAGTGACTGGTGCACATTGAGCTTGGTATACTGGAAGGCAGAGAGGTCAACAGCTGGTGGTGCCAGAGCCAATGACAGGCACAGATCTCGTTTTGCACTTCTCCTCCTTGCTGAGTTAACAAAATGCTGCCATTGGCTCTAAGGAGGAAGAAGCTGACAGCCAGTGTTGCCTCCTGGAATGGATGTAAGGAAGAAGGCTGTTGGGTGGGACTGGCTGAAGTGGGGCTCATCAACGTGGGAAGGTAGCACGTATAGAAGAAAGAAAATTCTGATCCCAAATCTCTGCTGCTGTGCGGGATATCTTGGGGTTAAGAAAAGGCTAAGGAGGAAACCCTACATAAAGGAGTCCCTAAGATGGTTGGGTGGTACCTTCTATGCCTTCTTCCAGAACTCCTGCAGCCAAGCTGGTGCCAAAATTTGGTGTATAGGAATGAAATGATTTCATGTGCAGATACAGTTTCAAATCTGATACAGATACAGACTAGGATGAAGATCTCTCCCAGGGGAACTGAAGGAGGCAGTGGTGCGCCCGCTCTTAAAGAAAACATCATTAGATCCTTTAGATCTATCCAATTACCGCCCGGTTTCGAATCTTCCGTTCCTGGGTAAGGTGATTGAGAGAGTGGTTGCTGAACAGCTTGGTGGGTTTCTGGATGAAACATCGGCTCTGGATCCATTCCAGTCTGGCTTCCGCGCTGGTCATGGGACCGAGACAGCTCCGGTTGCCCTAACAGATGATCTTCGTAGACAGCTGGATCGAGGCGGGTCGGGGCTGCTGATTCTTCTAGATCTGTCAGCAGCTTTCAACATGGTCGATCATGAACTTCTGGACCACCGCCTTGCCGACGTGGGGATCCAGGGCACAGTCCTTCAATGGCCGCGCTCGTTTCTCTCTGGTCGGGGACAGAGGGTGGCGCTTGGGGGGGAATTGTCATCGCGCCACTCCTTGGTGTGTGGAGTACCTCAGGGTGCGATACTCTCCCCAATGCTTTTCAACATCTTTATGCGCCCCCTCGCCCAGCTTGTCCGGAGTTTTGGGCTGGGTTGCCATCAGTATGCCGATGACACCCAACTCTATCTGTTGATGGATGGCCATCCTGACTCGGCCCCAGACACACTGACCAGATGTCTGGAAGCTGTGGCTGGATGGTTACGTGGGAGCCGGTTGAAGCTAAATCCTTCGAAGACAGAGGTCCTGTGGCTGGGACGGGACGATATGGGATTGGGGGGGCAACTCCCATCTCTTGCGGGGGCGCAGTTAGTGCCAGCACCGTCCGTTAAGAGTTTGGGTGTAATCTTCGACACCTCCCTTTCCATGGAGGCGCAGATTGCAGCTACGACAAAGGCGGCATTTTTCCATCTCTGCCAAGCTAAGCAGTTGGCTCCTTACCTCTCTCGCCCTGACCTAGCCACTGTGATCCACGCGACGGTCACCTCCAGACTGGATTATTGTAACTCGCTCTACGTGGGGCTGCCCTTAAGACTGACCCAGAAACTCCAGCGGGTGCAGAATGCTGCAGCGAGACTCCTTACGGGGTCTTCGCTGCGAGATCACATTCATCCGGTGCTATATCAACTGCACTGGCTCCCGGTGGAGTACAGGATCAGGTTTAAGGTGCTGGTTTTAACCTTTAAAGCCCTATACGGCCTAGGACCCTCGTACCTACGGGACCGCCTCTCCTGGTATGCCCCACAGAGAAACTTACGGTCTTCAAATAAAAACATCTTGAAGGTCCCAGGCCACAGAGAAGTTAGGCTGGCCTCAACTAGAGCCAGGGCTTTTTCGGCTGTGGCTCCGACCTGGTGGAACACTCTGTCACAAGAGACTAGGGCCCTGCGGGACTTGACATCTTTCCGCAGGGCCTGCAAGACAGAGCTGTTCCGCCAGGCCTTTGGCCAGGGCACAGCCTGACTGCCTCCCTCGGCAATCTTCGCGGAGCTCTGGCCCAATGGTGGCCAGTGGCTTGAATTTAATTAATTTTATAATGAATGATTTTAGAGTGTTGTTTGTGTTGTACTTTTGTATTGTTTTATTGTTGTTAGCCGCCCTGAGCCCAGCTTCGGCTGGGGAGGGCGGGATATAAATAAAAATTTATTATTATTATTATTAAAGGCTTACAACATGGTTGAGGCCCTTCACATTCACTGGGTGGGGGTTCCCTGGGACCTCTGGTGTTATAAGTACCATCTCATAAGCCTCCTATGTCATGACTCCACTTACAGCTATTCTGGCTTCTCTTAAATCACTGTACAGGTATGGGGCAGGGAAACATACAGTGAGCTTTGGGCTGCTCTCTGGTGATCCTCCCTCCATTCTGGCCAGCCTCACTTGGTCAGACTTCCTAGTATTAACCTTCTTCAATGGTACTGCAAGGGCCAATCCAATATACTTTGCTGCCTGATGTGAAGGGCAATATGGCGCCCCCTTTTCCCATTCTATGTACAGAAACAGATGGGACTTGCATCATGGATCTTACTTCAGTACTGGTGGGAATAGCATCCTCCATTGCACCTGGGGTGGAATTTGCCATTTTCATGTCCCCCATTTAACCGGATAGACATTTTCAGTGAACAATCCACAAAAATCTTAAAATCTCTTTCCTGGTTGGCTATCATCAGTTCCCATTAGCATATATTCTAAGTTAATATTTTTTTTTATCCCAACGTGCATCACTTTTACACTTGCTTACATTTAACGACATATGTCATTTTAATACCCACTCACCCAGTTTAGAGAGATCCCTTAGGAGCTACTCATAATATAAAATATTTTCACGGCGATAGACTTACTACCCTATGAGTAAAGTATTATTACTTATATGACAGTAAAACTTTAACATTATTTCCTCTTTTTACTTGTATCACAAATACAGTGAAATAATTGTGTAACATCAAAGAGTCTCCAAGTATTATCACATCATTTTCCCATGCTTGTTAGTTGTATTCTGATATACAAAAATAAGGACATAATGATATTTTCCAGCTTTGTTTAACATACAAAATTCTGGATTGCATTTTGTTCATTTGGCAAAAAATGAGAGACTAATTCTACTTATAGCTTTTCAGGAAAGAACATTTAAGAAGCTCAAAGATGACTATCAAGAACTCAACTTCTTGTGAGAATATTTTTTTTAAAAGCTTTTAATGCTCAACTAAAACTTATTTGTCACGAGCAAGCATAAAAGAGATTTTCTCCTTAAAACAATAATAAAAATATCATTAAGATGACATGAAAAAAATCTTTGTAAAATTAAAGGAAAACCACAGAGGTGATTGATTTTAAAATGTTTAATGTTGAGGGTTCCTTCAGCTCTGTGATTCTATTGGGGGTTTGGGGAGGTAACATTTTTGTCTGGTGGGGGAATTCAAATCAGTTGTTGAACACACCCGGATCTTCAAGTGTCAAAAGACTCCAGGGGTTGCAGCACCTACCAAGGGTTTGGTTTCCTTGGAATGAATGTCAACAGAGACAGTGGTGTCTTTAGGATATCTGGTTTTTATTTCCACATATTACACATCAGCACAGAGCAAGACAAGTCTCTGTATCTTCAGCTTCCAGCACCAGACAAAACTCACTTACACACAGCCCTCCTCTCTTCTGGGATGCATCCAGCCAGGTCAGGGGGGAAAAGGCTCGCCCACCTGTCTCTATGGCAACAAGACAACCTCTTTGGACATGTACATGACAGTACTTAACTGGCCAACCAAGGCCATTAACTTACTAAGAAACGAAGGTTTCCTCTTGTAGACTCTAAGCTTACTTACACAGGATCACAGGTTTCAAAGATACCCATGAGTGGTAACATCCAGTCTGAACCCCCTAAAACCTATCACACAGTGATCTGCTGAGTGTGTTTGTTGTTGCTGTAACACACAGCACTAAAAGAATCCTTTGACTATGTCTGTGACTGATACCTAGGTTCTGCATTTCTTGCATTCTGGAGGGGCATGGCAATGTGAGGGGCACTATGTCTATTTTGCATGTGGGCACTGCCAAGGCCCTGATCGGTGGGTCACAGTAATGTTCCAGGGATGCATGGGCATTTCTATCATTTTCACACCATTTTTGTAATTTCTGTTTCATGCATTATCCCTTCTGCTCCTGGGTTGTCCTGGTGTAATATGAAGATTACTCTACCCAAATACAAAGATAGTGTGCTTTGGGAATATCAGGCAACAGAAGTAAAGTGACACTAATAATAGCATGTTGAAATAATATCCTCTTTTCATGAATACTTATCAGTGTACAATTAAAGCTTTGATAATTATATCATCATTTTCCTCAATGACCCTGTAATTATGCATATTAGGAATACACCAATCTTTCTATACAAGATATTCAGAGCAGAGCATGCTGGGAAGTGTAGGGCATTTGCCCCAATCACAGGCTAACAAGACTGGTATGCAGCTACGAGTGTTCATGTTTTATTTGTGTGTGCTTTCAGTGGTTGGTTTTATTGTGTTAATTGGTAGTGCTTTCTCTTGATAAAGGAAAATGGGTAAAGAATTGCTCCCAGATGTTTCTGCCTACTATCTTTGGTGACATTAATTATCATTGAAAACAAAAGAAAGAAAGAAAGAAAGAAAGAAAGAAAGAAAGAAAGAAATGACATTTTAGGGGAAAGAGGTCCAGATAACATTCTGGAAAATGTCTGCCCAAGAGCAACTGATTAACAGTGGGGAATGATTATGGAAAGCTATACCAAGAATCTAAGTATGAAAAAGGAATGTATGGAGTTCTAAAGCAAATAACATAGGCCATGTGTTTCATGGAGAAGATTCAAACCTGGATCCTCTTACTCGAGAATAGTCCATACTGCATAGGTTTAGGACTGCAGACAGGGAAGGCAAACTATGAGAAGAAAGAAATGGAAACTGTTATAATTGGAACCACAAATGCAGAAAACTTGTTGATGAATGAGGACCTTTTCCATCCTTATTCTTCTCAATGGGTGTTTTTTAAGTTAACACTGTGTAGTAGTGTTGCTCCTCTGGTTCAGTGAGTGATGTATTAATTGGCCAATAATAATAATAATAATAAAATATGCAGATTAAGATGGAGCAGATAATCCTTAGCTGGATAGTCTGGCCTGGCCTATGTTCTGAAGGTCAACAGTCTGTCTCCCAGCAGTGAGTTAACATATGTCAAACTATCTCTGCCCAGGTTTATTGGTACGGGTTGTTGCTATTCTTTTGCCACTCTAGCATATCGTAAATCTGCAATACTTTCTATTGTTCAATGAATAAATGGGACTCGCTATGCCTATAGACAAACTCCACGGGGAAATGAATTATGAAAGAGGCATAGGTAGATACAAATTAAGAAATCGTAGCACTTCTAATGCATTTCCATGGCCTGTTCCATAGAATAACAGATTGCTTCAGTAGCCTCATACCAATTATATACAAAAACCAGTCACATTAGTGAAAAAGAAATGAGGACAATGTCTTTGCTGTTGGTGATTCTAAGATACACCTTTAGCTTTAGTGTTTTGCATTTCATAAAAATACATTAACTATAAAAGAGTGTGACATCTCTGTGGAAGGAAGCATTTTATTGGCACAAGACAGATTAAATAGCAGGAACTGTATTTATGAGAGAACCCATGTCGGCTATCTCTCTTTAGCACTGAAGAAAATATACTGCATTTGCTCCATTCATCAGTGTGTAAGAAATTCAGTTTAGCTCACATCTGAATAGGAACCTATCTGTTTCATACTTCTCAAAACAATAGTTGAACCAAAACACAGCATCCTTTGAAATTCACATTTCTCCAAATTTTGTGATGCTGTTCTCCAATCAAAAGTTATGTACAAAAATGTGTATAACAGGGGAAAGTTTGCATAAAATGCATATATTAGTGAAAATAAAATATAGAATGCATTATATTTGGGGAAATTGCCTTCAAAAACTATATTTGCTGTATTTCTGATGGCTGAGCACTGGGATGGGGAACCTGTAGCCTTCCTGGTGTTCTTGAAGTACAACACCCACCATTCCTGACAATTGGCCATGTTGGCTGGGGCTGATGAGAGTAGGAGTCTAACAACACAGTTCCCAGTTTGCATTAATCGGCTAAGAACAAATATACAGTCTAAAGAGAGACAACAATAAATAGGGAACCTTTCATGTATAAGTTTGGAGGGGTAAAACTTTTCTTAAAGAATTGCGGCCATTTTTATTTGTTATGTTTTTACTACACCTTGATAAAATTCTTCGCCTGTTGAAATATGATGTGACAGTAAGCCATCTCTGGAGTATTAGTCTCTATAGAACACTACAGGCAACAGCTTCACATGACTGCCTTTAGCCAGTCACATGAATACAAATGCAGGATCTGTGCCCAAGAATACACATCTTATTATATGAAATAAAAACATATACTGGGTTCATTCCAGAGATAGACAAGGGACACAAACAGCTGTCATAGCTAAATGGCTTCTCCATGTTCAAGGACAGTATATTCTCTGAGTTCTAGATGCTGGTTGCAGATAACACAGAAGGGTTGTTGCCTTGTAGGAACAAAGAAAGCTACCTTATATTGAGTTGGATGATTGGTCCAACTAGTTCAGTACTGTTGACACTGACCAGGGTTTCAGGTGGAGGTCTTGTAATAATAATAATAATAATAATAATAATAATAATAAATTTTATTTATATTTAAATTTTATTTGTAATACCTAGAGATGCTGGGGATTGAACCCTAGGACCTTTTGCATGCATAGCAGGTGCTCTACCACTGAGCTACAGCCCCTTCTACATTGTCAGGAGTGCGTGCAGGAGCTAGGCCCTGTGACTGGTAGGGCCTCGCAGGACTGGGGCCTTCCTGAGTTTGGCCTGGAAGGGCAAGGCGCGGCCGCACAGGTGAGGCTTGACAGAAGACTCGTAGCACCTGGTGGCAAGGGCCGGGAGGGGTATATAAGACCAGCATTTCCCTCTGGCTCTTTGCCACAGCAGCATGCTGCCCACCTAGCTGTGCTTCGGCTTCCTGACACCTTGTATCCTGATTCATGGACTCTTGGCTTCCTGCCCCCTGGACTGCTGATTCCTGCTTCCCGACCTCTACCCTGGTCCCGACGTACCAAGCCGGGACTCTGACTGCCTGTAACCCAGACTGTGACATACGTCCTCTCTGGGTCCTATAACTTCCTCCAAAGTATCTGTCCCACTGCAGTTGAAAAGAGAGCTAATAGACTCTGCAACCTGCCAACAGTTTGACCTCATCCCCAAAGGCACACTCCTCCATTGTCTTCTGAGACAGATGGGTGTCAACTCAGAGGAGGGTGACCTTTCTTGTCTGATCCACCAGGCCCGTTTCTATGTACTTATGGTACTGGTTGCAATGAGTGAACAGATTATGGTACTGGTTGCAATGAATGAACACTGCAAAGTCACTACAGGACCCATTTCTGAATACAGAACTCTTTGAACATGTGAGAAACACAATCTGTTGACTTGTTCAGAACATTTGCTTGAGATTTGCATGGTGGGCTCAAGCACACGTCCTTGTTTTCCACAGGAGGCAGAACAGATCTGCAGTAGTTTTGTACACATGATGGGGGTGTCCATATGCAGAACAGCTGTTCCTCACATGCAACATTCCTCCTGTGTGTGGAAGAGTATTTCTGGGTCAGGATGAAAGAATGTCCACGTTTGTCAAATAATTATAGTCAGTTTTGGCTTGGCTACCCAAGGTTTTCAACACTTGGGAAGCCAAGTAATTTTACATTGAATCTGGATATAGTATTGTTTTGAAATCCATTAAGATGGATGAGCCAGGAAAATGCCACCCACAGTTATTCCGATATGTTCTCCTATATAACAAAGCAACGTGAATTTCTGCTTAATATGTCTTTGTTAAATTGATCACATTCACTGGATACTTTTTATCTGACTGTTCTCAGATAAAAAGAAGACAAAGGGAAAAAATCAACTAAAAATATGTGCAATGATCTTTCTTTCCTCATGTCGCTATGACAGTCATGGATTCATGCTGTATCTTCCATTCAATAAGGCAAATTATTAAGCACTCCTAACTTGCATAGAAATTAGTGGGAAATAAAGGTACCCAGAGCCAAGCAAGAACTGCTTAATACAGTATTGCCAATAAACTGAAAGAATAATGAATGTGAATTTCAACCACTATGCAGAGACTTGTCAGAAGCTGTCATATAGGAAGGTCATAGTCACCACTTTTCATTCTTCCAATTTCCCAAAAGGCTTGTCATGGGAGTCATACTTCACTGGTGCCCATTCACAAATGAAGTGACTCATGGCTTGCAGATATATTCATCCCCTGTTTGGTGATAAAGAAACTAAAGAGATTTCTATACTCCTGCCCTCGCCTGTTTTAGCAGGTCATAAGTTCACACAGGCCATTTTAAGAGACGCAAGGTATGAAATGTTAGCACTAGGAGGAGAACTGGAGACGTCGTTGCATCCATAATCCAATTTTGCAAAAATGAACTGTATTTGTCATATATAAACAGGTAAATCTGACCGCTCAACTAAATCAAACTGCTGAGTCAATGGAACAATTTATATTTATATAATTTCCAATCCAAATTTACATGGCTCCAGCTTTTTCAACCACCCAACATTCCACTCCAAAGGAAAGCTGGTTAGCAAGAGCCCATTCAACACTGCAGCTTAGTCCAGTCCAGGCTAGAACAGAAATCTGGGCTTTACACTTATGCCTTCTTTGCTCATATTGAACGTAAAAATTATGCATCATCATCATCATCAACATCATCATCAATGTGGCTCAGGAAAATATGCAGCAAGCATTAAAATTTGATGACTAATATAATTGGCTCTGTGTATGTGTAACAGTTAATTCTAAATCTGGTTGGCAGAAAAAACCTTTGTTCAATGGACTTTTGTCCCGTGTAAGTGTGGATAGAGGTGCAGCCTATATTTGTTGGTTATTAATTTTAAAGTCTTTAATGGTCCAGACCCTTTTACCATTTATTCATCCTTGATAATTAAAGTGACCTGCTGTGCAAGAAGAAAAAAAGAAAAAGGTAAAGGTTCCCTGAATGGACTAAAGGTTAAGTCCAGTCAAAGGCAACTATGGGGTACGGCGCTCATCTCGCTTTTCAGGCCAAGGAAGCCGGCGTTTGTCCACAGACAGATTTCTGGGTCATGTGGCCAGTATGACTAAACCACTACTGGTGCACGGAGGACCATGACAGAAGCTACAGCACACAGAAACGCCATTTACCTTCCTGCAGTAGCGGGACCTATTTGTCTACTTGCACTGGTGTGCTTTTGAACTCCTAGGTTGGCAGAAGCTGGGAGAGAGAAATGAGAGCTCACCCCATCTTCAAAACGCTGACCTTCTGATCAGCAAGCCCAATTAGGCTCAGTTGTTTAGACCACAGTGCCACCCACTGCTGTGTGCATAACTCTTGGTCCTCATTCAATATTTTACTTTGCTTAGAAGACTGTCAGGGTCCCATCACCATTGCAGAGCCTGCACTCTCCAACTATCTCTCCCAGGAAGGTCAGATTGGTTCCTTCCTTGTTCCGTTGTGTTTTCTGCTGCTATGGTGGAAGACTTGCTCTGCAGCTTTCAGCTGGCCAAACCTCATAGAATGTTATGTCATGTCACCTTACATTGCATCACTCTCAAGGCGTTTCAAGAAGTGCAGCCAGCTTCCCTTGCCTCGGGAGTAACTTTACAACATGTTGCTCCCCAAGCATTATTGGAAGTGGAACCTGTGGAAAACTGCAGGGCTTTTTTAACACTAAAAAAACCAAGGGGAAACCCTTATAAAGTTAAAAGGGGGATTTACACATATGGGGGGATTTGGAGAATTTTTGGATACCACCTTCCATCCTGTCAGCGTGAACCTGGCAGGAATGTTGGATTTGGCACTTCCGCTGCCTTTAATTATTCCACCACCATAAGAAAAGTGTTAGCAAAATAAAAATAAAAATTTCTGGTAAACCAATGGATAACCTCTCTTGCTTGTTCGTTCACACACACCACCACCTATTCTGTTCAATTGGGAAGTTTCTTCCCAAACTGAATTCTGGAAATCATTTCATATCTGAGCATGAAAGCAAAAACGCATTTATCGAGACTTTCCAGGAGACATTTTCTGTAGCACTTCTGTAGCAGTTAATCCAGCCAACAGCCAATTTCTGAGGCCACTAAAGGAAAATATCCAAAAACGGAGTGAGATTTTCCCATCTTCCTCTGCCACCTTCCATATGAAAGTATTTCTGAACTTGCTTTATTACTCTCTGAATTCTGAAGTGCAAAAAGGAACTTCTGAAACCATGTTTACTTAAACCAGGGGTGGCCAACATATATATTGTTAGACTACACAATTGGCTATGTTGGCTGAGACTGATGGGATCTGGAGTCCACAGCATCTGGAAGGCACTGGATTGGCTACCCCTGAATTAAATGGTGTATGTAAGTAGAACTCTTATTAGATAAAAATGATGGATGACAAAGCTCAGCCTGACAAAAGTGCTTCATGTAGCTGACTGTGGGAAATACATGTCTATGAGCCCCCCAATAAATTAACATAATTCATTTGCAATTTTGCATACTGTCTTTTGGCAAAATTTCTTAATGATAAGTGCTCAGTAATATCTAGGTCACATTCAAATTAGCAAATCTTAAGAGAAATGAACTCAATTAGTACTACTAACAATTAGTGAGCTATATTTTGATAAGTAGAGAAGACACTGTTCACGAGATGCTGAGAAGTTGAGAACGTTTCTTAGCTTGGTGCAAATCAGCTCTCTGGAGATTTCGCATTTTAAACATTACCAGCAGAATTGGATTTGGTGATAACGGAATCATACTGTTATTGATGCTTTATCATCATATAAAGTGATGTGGCATGTTATATGTGCACATTGCTTCTTGTGCCAAATGCATAGTTTTTCATAGGGGGAGATTTTTTTAAAAAAGCATAAAGGGAAAAGTAAGCAGTGCAGTCACACTTGCCTCTGCCCTCCAATACTCTCAGCTGTCTAGGCAGACTTTGAGACTTACAGTAGCTGAAAGAGCAGGCAAAATAACCTGCACTGGGTTTTGTCATTGTGGATCCCTGTTTCTTCCCTGAGCAAGTTGTCAGGAGGCAAGGGGGGGTGAGCTCTGTGCCATCCCTCTAGCAACTGGTGCACAGGGAAGTGACTGCAAGGGTCAGGAAGCCAGAAGCATCTACTGAAGGAGATGGCGGCCAAGCCTTCCCCTTAAAGGAGATGAGGTACAGTGGTACCTTGGGTTACATACGCTTCAGGTTGCAGACGCTTCAGGTTACAGACTCCGCTAACCCAGAAATAGTACCTTGGGTTAAGAACTTTGCTTCAGGATGAGAACAGAAATTGTGCTCCGGCGGTGCAGAGGCAGCAGGAAGCCCCATTAACTAAAGTGGTGCTTCAGGTTAAGAACAGTTTCAGGTTAAGAATAGACCTCCGGAACGAATTAAGTACTTAACCCGAGGTACCACTGTATTGTAGCACATCCTCTTCATGAGCATGGCAGGAACAGCTGCCCACCAAAGACAGTACCCCAAATGCCTCAAAGGAAGACCATGCCCTGGAATAAGTGTGGAACATGGAGATTGTGACGGACATTAATACTCTCTGCAAGACAATGTCTCTCCGATCTTCCATAGTTCCTCTGGAAAGGTGATTGCCATTCCTTGGGTGCCAAGGCCTAGAAGTGATTGTCCTGAAAGTGAGATAGAACATCTGCTATGCTGTTCTCTGGGCTGAGAAAGAGACAATCTGAGCAGGGAGGCTCAGGTGTGGGCCTAAACATACAACTCAACCACACTCCACAGCTCCGTTCGACTGGATCGTTTAAACAGGTGCTTCTCACCAAATCATGCAACCATGAGGAAGGCACCAGTGTTCCTCAATGGCCACATTGGGGCAGATGATGCCTTCAAGACCAGGCTGTGGCCACATCAGGCCATAGACTGCCACTCCCCTGGAGTCCCAGGTAAGCAGCCACTCTCGCGAGAAGTCACCGTTGAAGTTGTGTGACTCTGGCAGTGACAGGGGTGGGAAGGATGCCTGTGGGAATGGTTGCCCATAGGATTCCACCACCCAAGATGGCTGCTTCAGTCCACCTCATGGGCAGGCTAGCCCTGTCCATGGACCTCCATGTGCTGTTGGGCTCCAAGTCACTTCAGCCCTGCCAGCTTGGGTAGGGTGCTAGTCCTAGTCCCTCAATATCTGGAGGGCCACGGGTTCCTCAACTGGAAGGTTGCATAGCACTGTGGAAGGGTTCTTCACAAAGGCCTATACAGCACATTGTGTGTGACCAGTGACTGCACTGATGCAGATTTTCATTGTAATAGTAATAATTTTAGCCTGTTTTGCATTGTCTCTATGGAATGCAGTATTGGGTGGTGATTTTACCTTAGAAGATTGGGGTACAAATGCTCTAATAAAATGAAATAAGAGAGACTTCCCAAGAAAACCATACAACTGTAAATGAGCTTTTAAAAAACCCATCCATCCATGGATGTGCCCTGTTGTTTCAACAATCGTTATGCAACCAAGAAATCCAAGCAAGAAGAGTGACTGAAAGCAAATGCATCAGTACTGCTCCTCAATCAGGAGAAGGTAAATCAGAACCACTAAATCTAGAGATAAACTGATATACTAGCTCCTGCCCCAATGCAGCTGCAACATGCAGCATTGGGGTGATTATTCAACACTTGGTAAAATTATGTTCCAATCTAATCTGACAAGTCAAAGTTTGTGACATCCAGTGAACTGACACTTGTTCTTCAGATATATTTGCCAATCCAATGGAGATACAGATCAACAGTTTTTAGTTACTCCAATGGGTCCCCCAGGGAGGAAATACTTTATAACAATCACCCTTTATTTTTCCTTGTTCCCGTCGAGTGACTGAATTCCAGAAGGTTTGAACTTGTTTGATCATCATTGTTCAGCTCTTTATTCTGCTACCTTCAGAAGAATTGACTCACTCATATGAAATCATTAAGACAGACACCGTTCCAACTGCTGTGGTTTCTGTCCAATTCAGAGAGACCGGGTCTTTTAGTTTGTCTGGACTTCATTCATTAGCACTCCTTCTGGTCTCATTCAAATATGTATTTTTAATGCAAGGTCCAAAATTGAAGCATACATTAGGAAGCGATAATGATCCCATGCTTCTTTTTTTAAAACTAAGAAAGCAGAAATCTCTTGATGTGGTAAATGTGAAGCATTTAAAGGTATTTTGTAACAGAAATTCATCTGAAGGTTTTGACCCATTGTGTTCCAGGTCTATTATTGCGAGACAAAATTCTTTCCTATGAAAGGAAGTGGTAAAAATGGGCTTGTCATATTGCCCTTCACTCTTTCCAACTCTTTAAGCAAGTCCAGTCACATAACAGGAACGTATATTTTAGGGAAAGAATGAAGAGGAGGTAATTAATGAGCTAAAAAAACACCAAACACTGCGCTTAGAGGGAAAAACAGATGTCAGTAGGGAATAGCAAATGCTTGCTAGCCAATTGTCTGAGAAGGCAAAGTTTAAACATGTTCCGTGTATAAGAATGTGATTATTTTATTCTGGTCATTTATTTTATTTACACTGTACAGAAGTAGGATAGTGTCTTTACAGTTAAGGCAGCCATCATGTACAGGAAGGTAAAAGGTCATCCAATATGAGAGGGGGGAATGCTACCAACTAGTGAATATCAGAGAAGGAAGGAAGGAAGGAAGGAAGGAAGGAAGGAAGGAAGGAAGGAAGGAAGGAAATTGATATTTGCATTACAAATCTTTGAATACTTGCTAGTGAATATTTCTACTAACAAGCTGCAGGATATTCACAACACAGAGACTATACTGTCTCTGTAATCTTCCCATTCCATAGGAATCATGCAGAAGTAGAATAAAAAGGAAATTCAGCAACAAGTATGGCAACAAACAGAGCTCTCCATAAGGCAATGTGGCATTTACTGTAGATTATCATCATCATCACCAGTCATTCTTCTATTAGATTTTTTTCAGTTTTCAGCAGAGAGGGTGTCTACACAGCAGCTCATTCTGGTGCTTTTCATGCATACAAGTTTTGCTCAGTGTTTGCATGGTATCATCCTCGTCCAAATGCTGGTCCTTATTATTTTCTCATTTAATCCAGACACACATGGAAATTGTAAATCCAGATTAAATGGAGGTGGGGGGAAATATGGCATGTGGATGAGGACATCATCACATGGACACAATGAAAAATGTGCATGGATGAGCTATAGCAGGTCTGTACTGAACTGTTGGGTGTCCATAGAACACACAAACACTGGGGCAGGGAAGGGAAAAAGTACAGCAGGTGAATTGAACAGGGTAAGAGGAAGAAGAAGTAAGGATTGCAGGGAAGTACTAGCTTGCAACAATGATCTATATCAAGGGTAAGGAAAACTGGTGACCATCATTTCTGATCACTTGCCCTGTTGTCTGGGGCTGCTGAGGGCTGCAACATCTGGAGAGCCACAAGTTCCCCACTTCGACATAGATGATAAATGTAGAAATATTCTGTTTGGCTCACAAAGGCAGAGGCAGACAGAGGCAGACAAAGCATAGAAATACACGCCTACACTTCAGAAGTCCCAATAAATTGTTCAGAAGCTGTTGTCCGTAATCAGCTGCCCATTCAAACGTGGAAAGTGCTTTTCCATCCATTGTATGATTGTGGGACTTAATGTGGTTAAATATTCATGCAGCAAAGTTCACAGTAAAATCAATGGGGGTTTTTCCTTAATAATCTTTAGATGATGCATTCCCATGTGTTGAGATCAAAAGAATATCCTGTGTCATGTTTTACTATTGTAGCAATTTGAATGCTGGTGCAACGGGGTTCTTAAAACAGGATTTGGGAACGTAGGCAGAGGGGAGAAATGCTAAAACAACACCACAGACAAATGACAGGGCTTGGAATCACTACCTTTCTTTGTCTAAAGGAATGATAGGAGCAACCCTTGATAGTGAGTGATCATGAAGAGAAACCCCAGGAGCATAGGCACACTATAAAAAGATCTAGAAGGAAGTCATTATGCTGTTGAGGGAATAAGAAATTTAAGTCGGAGAGTTGTGAAATGTTCTCATTATAGGTCATCTCAGTAATTATCTGACATCTACAAATGGAGTCACTTCTTAATCAAAAGAATGAATCATTACTGATATTGAATCAGTCCAAGATGTTTGAAATAATGAGTCCAGTAACTCAAGTATAAATTTAGAGATAATTCCAGCAACTTCTCAGCTAAAGTTTCAGACTAATAATGAAATATCTTATTACATTTCAAGATAATGATAAGAAAATGGCCATGTGAGTGTGAACTAAATTGCCCCAGCGTAATCTGCATGTTAAGACCTAGATTAAAAAAAGGTCACTAATGTTTACTATACCACTGACAGTAGCTTAATTACTATCTACTGCAATACAGGGTTGCTGTCTCTGGAGTGTGATAAACGTATCTAGCAATGCCATTATATTTAAAAATCAGGAAGTGTTTACTTTAAAATCCGCTAAATTGACTTCCTTGTAATTTGACCATACATATTACTCTGGGTAAGTCTACAGCACAGAATAGCTTGGAACAACATCAATGTTAAGTGCATTATTCCAGCCATACATAGGTAGTATAACTGAAAGCAACCATACATATTGAGCTCAGTTTTCAGAAAGATTTTGCGATGTACTGATACAGGTATTACTGGAAAAGTTACTCTGAAAATATTAAGCATATTAATATTCCTTCTGCTGAATCAGGTTAGGCCAGTACTCTGTGCTATGATAGGCAGAAGCTCTCCAGGGCTCTTGAAATAGGTCTTTTCCAGCCTCTGCTTGCTGATACCCTGTTAATTGAAGATGCTAGGGATTCAACTTGGAATCTACTGCATGAGAAACGACATGGGCTCTGCTACTGAGCTGCAGCTAATGGTGGTCAATGTGTCAGGGTAGTGGTGCTTACCTGACCTTCTGTCACAGGCATTGCTGCAGCTACCTGGGAGGAGGAAGCAGAAAGCTGCAGTGAGGTTAAAGTCAACCCAGTACTCCTGCCAGTGCATTTGCACTGCACTGACCTTGCCACTGACTTCCGTCTTCCACTCTTCTTCCCAATAAGGTGCAGCGATGCCAGTTATGGGAGGGCAGCTAAGTTCTGCCACTCTTCCCAGCCACTAACTGTAGCCCCTATTCTATTCTGCTCCTGGTGAATGTATGCCATAGCCTCAGACTTTTGTCTGTAGACTCTGAGCCCCAAGGAGTAGTAGCTCCGAGAGGGCACAGACCTACTTCCTAGCTCTTTCTGAGTAAAACCAGTGGCATCAGATTCAGCATCTAGCTCCACAATGCCTGGGAATGTGTCCTAGTTTTTGACCTCTGATGAAAGGACTATCAATTCTTCCGAGGTTCAAGAAAGCTCTACAGAGTTTCTACAGACCAAGTCCCCAGAGCTCCATACCTTGTTGCCTAGAAAGAACCAAACAACACCAAAAACACTTATCCATTGACTACCATGTTGCAGCTCTAAGAAGGTGGGCTTTAGTTATAATCCTGCAGGACAGATTACAAAGCCTTGGCAGTTTCAGCAAGGCAGTGCTGAGGCAACTTGTTCCTCTTGCTCTTAGTTATAGAATACCTGGGGTGTCCACTTATATCCCTCCATTTTGAAAACCACCCTCCTCATTTTTACTGTGTTTATCCAGTGACAGATCCAGAAGAGGACCTCCCAGGGTTTTATTTGGGCAGCAACTTCTTCTTAGCAATGGATAGCACAATGGTTCAGGACAACACATAGCTGAAACAGAATAAAATGATAATTTATCCAACTTATTCCTTACATATCTAGTGCTGTCAAGAATTCATCCAAAGACCCTAATATAGGTTCTGTTTCCAAAAGTGGGTCCATCAGATCATGCCTGTGATCAATCAGGAACTTAATATTGCCTGATATTAGATCCAGCTCCGGCTGGACCTAGTATTAGGCAAATGGAGACATTTGCCTTAGATGGCAGGCCTAGAAAAGTGTAAAATTGGTGCCACTGCTGGCTGTCACCTGCACATCAAGGGTCTCTGTTTCTTCCTCCCTCGCAAGGTCATTAGTTGCTTCTAGAATTTTATACTGATGATTGCCAACTGGAGATGTTGTCTTTTGACCTTGATTCTAACAAGGGTGATATTTGGATCTAATTTGACTGAACTCATGCATAAAGGATGCTGCATCACAAAATAGGCGAGTGAAGAAGGCTAATAAGCTGAAAAGCATTTGACATTTCAGCTATCCAGAAAATCTGATTGAAGAACATTTAGAACATTTCATACTGGCATTTCAGCAATCTAAAGAATATGAACTGACAAACTGTAAGAACATCTCATGTGCTGTATAGAGGGCATATTTTCAGTCAGATTATTGTGTGGCTATTCACATGTTGTGGATATATTATGTTGGAAATGGTCTTGAAGATAGGAGCAGAACCAGTGCAATGCTATGTGTCCCACCCCACCTCCCAGAGCTGCCCCAGAAGGACACCATGGTCAACAGGATCAAAAGAAGAATGAGCAAGGTTGCACTTCCTCAACCTCCCTCCAAGGGATCCTTTCTCAGAGCAAAGCATTCTGGTCAAGGTGACCATGACAACACATGTACCACTGTTGTGGTTTGATGAGGTGGCTAAAAAGGCTACCAAAGCTCAGGAAGAAGGTTTAGTAAGATGACTGCTTTTCATGAAGAAGTCCACCTAGTCACCGCTGAACACGGTAAAGGTATTCCTCTCACTGAGAGCTAAGGCCTGTAGCATAGTCTGCACTTGAAGGTTTCCTTATTCCAAGCTCCCATGGCCCCTAACGTCGCCCCAATTCACCACAAAATGATTATTTCTCCTGCCAGAACATACAGATATAGATGTATGAAAGTCATCAAAGTTACTAGAAAGCAGGATTGAGAGGCAGCATCCATTGGCAATAGGTAGGTTAATGGAAGGAGACAGACATCTGGAAGAGCCACTCTTTGTAGAATCCATTGTTTCATCATTATTCAACAACTAGGAATGGTTCATAGGAAGGCTAGCTTCTTGTCATACTTGCCCCTAAGCCCCCAAGCCGCCAGGGACACAATGAAATACTTACAAAATATTTTAAATGGTATCACATTAATGTGTTCATTTTAAAAGAGAAAGCTCTCCACTCATTCATAATAACGCACAAACTAGCTCTTCTTTTTTGTGGCTATTACAGCTTGCACGTGCTCAACCAATATTTCAGCAACAGTGCTGAGAGTTTCATATGTAAGACATTATTCACAGTATGTTTCCTGTTACTTTGCATAGCATTATTTTTTATGAAAATAATGTTTTGGCCTCAGGAGAAATATTGCAATTGAATGCAAAGCAATATATTTTTGGTACTAGGCCACAGTATTAGAATTTTTTTTTAATGCCCTGGCCAACAAGACAATAGATATATGATAAGAAAACCAGTAGTGGAGAATACATGGATCATTTGTAGATTAGAGGTATTAAATAATATAAAGTAATCACTATTCCAAGATAACCTGTGAAGTGTAACAAAATGCTTCTTAATATGACATCACATTGCTTAAAGATGCACACCATATTCATGTTTTCAAAGAGCACATGTGGGCATAAAGTGTGTAGGGCAAGGTGGCATGGATGTACCGGTTGCATCCCTAACATCCCCATTCCCTCCTTCTCTACCCCGCCCCAACCTAAGCACCTTTATTGGAATGCTCTTTGAGCCTCTTTCAGACTAACTCACTCAGCATCAAAATATTGGGGGTAGAGCAAGTGTTCCTGGTATATCCAGAGGCCAGTTTCGTAGCATGGGGGGGTGGCGGCACAGGGGTGGTTGCCCTGGGTGCAAAATTGTAGGGTTGCAAAGTTTCAACACCCGCTGCTGCCTCAATACAGCTGTGTGCTTCCGTTGCTGGGCTCCGCTGAAAATGGCTTCCCCAATGTAAAACAGGAAATGACCTCTCCAGACAATGGAGCGGCTCTTCTTTTCTTATCTCTGTGACTGAGATCTCCTGGGTGACACAGATGCCATTAGGCAATTGAGTGCACGTGCATACTCCATCTGTTTCCCTCCCTCCCACTGCCTCCATGCGGCCCTAGGCACTGGCAACCCATGATACACCACTGCCAGAGACAGGGGGGCAGGACCATCATTCCACGAATGTGCCCACTTCCTACACGCTTTATGCATACACACTTTATGCATTCTTTTGAACGCATGAAGAGAGCAGCAGGAAGCTATTTGTAGTAGGTGGTGGGTTGAAGCAAAATTAGAGTGGGTTGAAATGTGGCAGATCCATGTAAGAAAAGGCTTGAACTAATATATAATACAGGTTCTTCCTTGTCTTGTGGCTTAGAATGTGTTGTATAAGTACTAAAGAAGTGAGTCATCACATCCTATTTCACTTTCCTCCTATAGCATAAAGTATCATAATTAGGATTAATAACTTTAAATGCAGTGATGTGTAATGACTGTCATCAAGGGTGTTCAACCACTGACAACTACACAACTACCTTCAAAAAGATCGTACACACACCGAGGATGTAATTATAAGGCGAGTAAAGAACTCTTTAAGAAGAGTTTCTTCTTAAAATGAGGGTTATAAATAGTGCTGCCATCCAAGTTCAATATCAGGAATTCTGCAAATGTATGCCTTTGTCCCCCAAAGTGGTCATCCGCTTGTATATTAAACTAGGAATGTCTTGTGGGCCTGTTTTCTGCCAGCACAATCTACATTCCACAAACGTAGGTAGTCAGAGAGCCAGTAGGCAGCTGCTGTATTGGTGCATGTTCACTGACTACTGAAATAGACTTTTTTTTGTAAGGGGTATGTAACTTCAGTCCTCCTAAGTCCTCCTGACTTGAGCAAAAAGTATGACGGAGCAGTACCTGCATCATATAAATGACCTTTAAACATGCAAATTGGTAGTCCAGTTATTGGGGGAAACTAACCTCTGATTCTGACCTGTGGAGAGGAAGAAACATGCCTCATGTACAGCTAGCCAACTAATTAGAAAAATATTGCAAATGGAACACTGCCAAAATAGTATTATAGGTGAGCACATCCTTGAGCCTTACTGACTGAAGCTCATCCAACAGAACAGGACTAGACAGGGCTCTGGACATCCCATGTGGATGCAAGCAATTTTATCCTCAAAGTGCAAACAAGTCACAGCGAGCTACCATTGGTTCCACCACCTCCTTTGGGCCAGCCTGGAAGAGCTCTGCTAGACGACATAGTGAGGATGCTATGGAGGCAGCAAAGCATGCCTTCTTTGCTGTCTTCACTGCAAAGAAGCATAACTTCATAGGTAGGGTTGATAATGAGCCCTCACCAGTGTTCAGAACTTTTCCCCCACTTGCGTTCATGCCATCTCCCAGTTTGTTTCTTCATCCTAAGCTCTGGAGTATAATAGATAGCCAAGCAGGCTCCACGAAGTGAAAGAGGGCATTAACAACCTTGAGAGAGATAGGGGAAAGACATGTCTAAAACTGAAATGTAAAATAAGCTGCTTGAACTGGAATAGTCAGCTTTCCCTCTTCAGTGAGAAATAGGCCTAAGATTCTTATCCAAATACCTACATTCCTGGTTCAGTCTATATCCAGAAGTTTCTCTAATTTTAAACTTGTTGTTGTTTAGTCATTTAGTCGTGTCCGACTCTTCGTGACCCCATGGACCAGAGCACGCCAGGCACTCCTGTCTTCCACTGCCTCCCGCAGTTTGTTCAAACTCATGTTAGTAGCTTCAAGAACACTGTCCAACCATCTCGTCCTTTGTCGTCCCCTTCCTTTGTGCCCTCAATCTTTCCCAACATCAGGGTCTTTTCCGGGGAGTCTTCTCTTCTCATGAGGTGGCCAAAGTATTGGAGCCTCAGCTTCAGGATCTGTCCTTCCAGTGAGCACTCAGGGCTGATTTCCTTAAGAATGGATAGGTTTGATCTTCTTGCAGTCCATGGGACTCTCAATTCTAAACTACTATTTCATAATATACATCAACAAAGGCTTGTGTACAATAGCATTCATGCTGTTATTTCCTTTGCTACAGGGATGGGGACCCTGACCTCACGTCAGCATGGCTGCTAGTCAGGAATAACGGGAGTTGCAGTCCAACAACTGTTTGAAGGGCCACAGATTCCCCATCTCTGCTTCAGAAAATTGATTTTATTTTCTGTCTAAAGAAGCATAACTTCAGATCATGCCTGCGGAAATTGTTCAAGCAAAGATACAAAATCCAAAACAGGCAGTCAAGAAGACATAATATACTTGCAAAGCTTTAAAATGTGGGTTCTGCCAGTGCTGACGCATTTCAGCTAAGATCAAATTCAGTTATTTTTCTCAATATGCCAACAATGTAAGCATAACAGGAGAATTGGGTTGTTGTTTTAAAAATAGAATTGATTTAATGCTAGGGATGTGAGTCAGGTTGACATCACTAGTGACAAAAGTACTGTTTAACTGCAGTGGATTTTTTTAAAAAAAAGCAACAGTCAAATATTCAGCAACTTGTCTTAGAAGTATTACTTCAAGCCCGATTTGGAATGGCTGGCTATAGGCACTGAAAAAAGAAAACAAAAGTATATTGGTTTCTCTTCAGCTATTGGTCAATTGCTTACCCTGGAAATTAGCAGTTATTGTTTATAATGTGGTCAGCTGTTCACTAGGCTCCAGTCTGTGAGCAGCCATTTTAACATACAGACCATCAAAAAACCACTAGATAGGAAAAATGTTTGGACATGATTAAATGGATCTGGATTTGCACCAATGACTTCGAGGTGAAAAGCTCTGTATCCGATTACGAAGCTTGTAAGCCATCCAGGCTCCTGGCTTCTGGGGTTTATTCAATGACATTTTACATTCCTTTTGTCCTTAATGTGGAAAAAATCATTGTGGCATTTCCTCCTATATAATGTATATATTAGAGTTTGCAGTGTTTAAAAACGGCCAGAGAGCTTACACAGTATTTCTGTGTAACAGTCTTGATTAAATATATCCATATCATGGAAAAAAATAGCTTTGTGCCCTGGTGGTGATGTAGGATGCCAAAGACACAGAAACCACAACTGTATACCATGTAATCATTAGTGATGTTATTGCTGGTCTCACAATTCTGCAAGGACTTGTGTGCTTAGGCCTTTTGAATTTAAAAAAGGGAATAACATGAGACATCCTTGCAGGCTATCTTCGATAGAAGAAATGGCTAAGTAAACCCTTCACAAATCTGGAGTGGAGCCCCAAGGCGGTTAGATAGTGCCTTGTATACCTCCTTCCAGCAACTCCAGCAGCCAAGCTGGTGCCAAACATATTGTTCTGCTTTCCTTTGGACCACTTCAGGGAGGCTGCTGTGTGTGTGTGCGTGGAGGGGGTCTTGTTGTCTGGGCAGCTCAGGACCTCCGTACACACTGCCCAAGCTCACGCCTTGGGGGAGGTCACTTCAATGCTGCTAATGCAGTGATTTGGCTTCACCCCTGGAGGCACACTCCATTGTCTCTCGAGACAGATGGATGCCAACAAATATGCAGATATGCACAAAGTTTTGTGAAATTTTGCCTGATATACACATTGTAGTAAAGGGTTTCCCCTAATATAATGCATTTTATGATCTTTAATAATACAGTCATACCTCAGGTTACAGATGCTTTGGGTTGCGTGATTTTGGGTTGCACACCATGCTGAACCTGGAAGTACCAGAACGGTACTAAATTGTGCTTTGTGCGTGCGCAGAAGCACCGAATCGCGACCCACACGTGCGCAGATGCGCGGGTCGTGGGTTGCGAACGCTGCGGGTTGCAAACGTGCCTCCCGCATGGATCATGTTCGCAACCCGAGCGTCCACTGTAAATGCATTTTTATGGAGACTTTACCCTAGACTTTACTCCCGCATGGATCATGTTCGCAACCCGAGCGTCCACTGTAAATGCATTTTTATGGAGACTTTACCCTAGTAGACACATTTTTGTGCATCTTACTTGTCTGGAGAACATATGGAGAATGTGAATTTCAAAGGATGGAGGTGTTTTGGTTTGTGTACTGTTTTGTACAAATTAGGTATATTCAACTATGAATGTGGACTGGATCAAATTTCTCCCCCCAAAACCTATTAATAGCATTGGCTAAGGTGGTTCTTTGTTAGGTGAAATCACCATCTGCCACAGTGTCGTGACTGAGGTGAAGTGGCTTGGCTGACACTGCTGTTAGGCACCAGGAAGATATGGGAGAGGCATAGAGTGCAACAACCTCTGGGAGATCACCCCAATGATACCAGTAGCCCAAACTCATGCTGCAGTGACATTCAGCAACCAAGCATTACAGTGCTGGCTGTTGCACCTCATGCCTTCACTGCTGCCTAATGGTAACAACAGGAAGGCTCCTCCTCCCTCCATCACCACATTGTGTTAGCCAATACCCTTGCCTAACAAACTACCTAACCAGCCAAGGCTATTATTAAGCAAGCTCTTTACAAAGAGGAAACCCATATTTCACAACAGCAGCTTCCTGCAGCCGCCTCAGGTAAAGTTTGTAGCCCCACTGTAGCCCCACTGGACAGCCCTACTTTCCTTCTCCACATATAGATAAATCCCAGGATAGGGCTAGGAAGAGGATCAGTCCTGCATAGATTTCAAATTTAGCTTTTTAAATTTTTAACATTTTCAAATTGCAATTCTGAGGTAGCTTGACCCCTCAGAATGTTCTTCTTTTAAGTAGCTTCCTCGTCCATTGCTTTCTAAAGCTATTTTTCCCAGCTTCTGTGTGATGCACCTACCTTTGAGATTTGACAAAATAAGAATTTACCTCAGAAAAGAACCAAGTACATGCTTGTTGTTGAATGTTCACATATTAAAACACAAGGTTAGCCTCTGTACACAGGCATAGATTTCAGCATTGTCACCAGCTAGGAGCTCACCCTAGTTCTGTGGGTCTGGAAGGGAATTACGTTATTTAGCGTAATATCTACTGCTAGGGCAGGAGCCTCTGTTCCCAATAATCCTTACAGATTATCCCATATCATTCAAATTATAGGTGCCACAAGCACCGAGCATGACTGCATAAAATGAGCCATGCTCGAGATGCCTGTAGGACAAGTTTAGTAAAATGCATCCAGATGGTTCCACCAAGAAAGGGGTGGGGTGTAAATTTGCTGGATACATCCTAAAGATATTAAGAGGTATGGAATATTGAGCACTGACTAAATCGGAAACATCTGTCCTCCACCTTTCCCCTTCCTCATTTTGTTCGGCATTGTTCCACATTCTGAAGGTCAGTTCACCTCTTTTAGAGTCTAGATGCTGGGTGGTTGTTTGGACAAGAATCAGTCAGGATTTCTGGAAGTTTAATGAAATTGAAAGACTTAGAAGAAAAATATTTGGTTGGTGTACACGCATTAATGCTAATGTAGCATCTGGAAAACTTGGATACGCAACGGGAGAAACCCAATGGATGTTTGACTAGAAAATAATGAATGAGGTTATCTCTGAAACAGAGCTCTTTAAACTTTGGCCCTAAAATTTGTTAACTTTGCCCATAATATAAGGAATAATTTGGCTATGTTTACAAAACTAAGAAACAAGATTTTGTTCTTTTCAATTTTACTAGTCTTCAGTTTCTAGTTAATCCAGTCAGTATTAAGTTCCTAAATTATTGCCTTGTAGCCTTTTAATACCAAAGAATAAAAGTACATTAGAGACTTTTTAACGTTCGCATACCAGACTCCTAAAGCATTTGTTCAAAATGTCTAAAAAGCATTGAAATGATGAAAATGAATCCCATATGGTTTGCTTAAATATGAGAAAAGTGGACTTTTTTTTTTTGCTCAGAAAGAACATCTGTACTCGATAACAGTTTTGCGTGTGATAACAAGCAGTTTTTCATACATAATTTTTAGGCCACCATTATGATCTATATATTCTTCAACCAAAGTACAGTCTTCCAAATTATCTTCTTAAAATTAGCCTAAAACTGATGGCTTTCTCTTTGTTCTTTTAATGTTTATGCTTATTTCCCCCCAATAATACTTGAAGATCAGTGTGCATTAATAGCCAGAGGGCATAAAGAGACTAGAGGAAATTAGCTGTCACCCAAAGCCTGTGATTCTGTGTTCTCATAAACATAAAGGGCTGGAATTGTCTTTTATGTTGACCATGCATGCAGATTGTGTCATTCCCATTAAAAAATATACATCATGCATTTATTTTGCAACTCTTAACAGAGATGTTTGAATTAATATGTTTTTAATATAAAAGTCACAGATTCATTGTTGTGTTACCTAAAAAGCCCCCCCCCCCCAAGGTGCAGTCAGATACACAATTTTCTCATATATTGTTTCATCTAAGAGTATGCCTATCAACATTTGTGATTCAGTAAAGTCTTCTGGTATGTACGATTGTATTAATTAAGCATTTTGTAAAAGGAATAGAATGCAATTTCATAGGCTAAATTCCCGACAACGTGTACATAGTTATGGTGGTGTTTATCAACCAGTCCCAAAAACACAAGCCGTGGCTGCATTCTGATTAGGAACATTTACCTGTCCATGGAAATTCATAAAATTAGTATAAACAGGCTGCATGAAATGGGCATATCTGTTTCCAACCTTCCTGTATATGCAATGTATATATCCAACTTCAACAGTAGGCTAGGTCACATGTACATCAAGCATCACCTGAAAGTGGAATCAAGTGGTAGTTGTGTGAACTAGGCATGATGGGTTAAAGATTCAATACTTTTCAATTTACTCAGTTGACACATCCAGTTGTGAGTTATCGAGAGCTAAATCATTTAAGTGCTTGTGAGACCAAGCCCTTAGTTATCAAATTGCCTCTGACATCCATGATCTAGAATAAAGGTAAAGGACTCCTGACAGTTAAGTCCAGTTGCAGATGACTCTGGGGTTGCGGCGCTCATCTCGCTTTACAGGCCGAGGGAGCCGACGTTTGTCCGCAGACAGTTTTTCCGGGTCATGTGGTCAGCATGACTGAGCAGCTTCTGGTGAAACCAGAGCAGCGCACAAAAACACCATCTACCTTCCCACCAGAGCAGTACCTATTTATCTACTTGCATTTTTGGCGTGCTTTCAAACTGCTACGTTGGCAGGAGCTGGGACCGAGCAATGGGAGCTCACCCCGTCGCAGGGATTTGAACCGCCGACCTTCTGATCGGCAAGCCCAAGAGGCTCAGTGGTTTAGACCACAGCGCCACCCGCACCCCTCAGATGATCTAGAATACCCTATCTCATAGCCCAAAAGTTGTATGCATATGTTCAGTTTTTGTTTTTTGTTTTTTTGCTTAGTTTCACTCCAGCAGCTTTCCACAGCCAAACAAACTAGCCAGGAGCTAAGGCAACAAATCACCCTACTGAAAAACACGACAGTACTGTATTACAGTGATATCAGGTGGTATCTAAGTCATATTCAGAATAGATCCATTGAAATCAATGGATTTCAGCTGCTAAAGGCTAATTTAATTCCACTTAAGGCCCATTTAATTCAATGAGTCTACTCTGAGTTTGCCTTAGTCAGATACCACTCTGTGTCATTACATGCATACTGGTAACAACCAGTCTTAACTTATATGTTCCATATGATTCAGATGCACTGATTTATTATTTCCTGTCATTAATATTAACAGAGAGGCGAGTATCTGATATTTTCCATCAGCTGCATAAGACTATTTTGCATTGCACAGATGTTTAAATATGATAAAATCTTTTCCCACAACACCAGAACTATGACACATTATATCACATCATGTCCTCCACTTTGACTACCGTCTGCTGATGTTGCCACTTTGCTTTGTGTGATCCCCGCTTAGCGTGTTCTCCGGCCAGCAGCTGATTACACTGCTGGTAGTCAGTCCTTGAGAAACATCTTGTCCAAATTATTATCCAGCTTTTCTTTTGACTATCCTAAGGCATTCTTTTCCACCTTCAGGCATTCATGCATGCACGCATTGATCAAACATTCTTTCCATAACACGTCAAGCCACAGTGTTATCTGTATGAAAGATTCTTTATACAAATCCCTTAGTTAGTGCTGTCAGTTTTTACAGGCATTTAATGATGGGCTGTAGTTAAATGTAAGTGAGGCCCAAGTTTGTTTGTTTTTTATAGTTCTGTACAGACATAACTCCATCATTGACAGGTCTCATGGTGGAATGGCAAAACCATCCCATCGCATACATTCGTCTACAATATTCTTGATTGCATCATCCTGTCTTGAGGTTTTGCCAGTCACCAGTGAAGATGGATCTATTAATTCCTAACAACTATTTTTAAGTGAAAGAAGTGATCTCAACTGCATTACCAAAATCCTTTGAAACCTTAGCAATATGTTTTGCTTCAACAGATTCCTTTCCGTTAGTTCTTAATTCTCCAGCACAGCACAAGATGACTAATTCCCCAGTTTCTTCAAATTATACAGTGTAAATGAACAGTAATGTATCTATGTAACATTGCTAGTTAATAGTCCCAGACAATTTGTGATTTCTTAGGCAAAGATTACTTCTTTCTACACAAGGCTATTTTAGCTGCTAGACTCCCAAAGGGATTTAATCAATGTCCATCATCTTTACAAGTGGTACTTGAAGCAGCTGTTGACTTTTTACTCAGTAGCATGGAGGTCACCAGATACCCGAAGGAACAAGCCACCTGACATCTGTATTTTCTTGAGGCAGAATTCGACTCACTGACAATCTTAATACCGATTGGGTTCATTGTCTTCAGAACTGTTCCTGCATTTGCATTGTACTGGCATATTGTAATGCAATCTTTTTAAAGGTGATATTTCACTTTCAGTAATTAGCTGGTTGTGGAAACAGAAGACGAATTTTCAGAATTTGATCCAGGAAAAGGTACCAATCTTCTGGTCTTGGTATTCCTATAAATAATTAGAGCTATTATTCATCAAAAACTTAGAAAATGAATCTCACTAAATTTTGATAATTAATGGATTAATTAATTATTCAATTAAAGATGCACATGTAAGAAAAGCCGTTCTAAAGAACAAGATTTTTGTTTGTTTTTAGATGAGGTATGTGGAACCTTTGGTCCCTCGAGATGTTTTTGGACTCCAATTGTCATTGACCCCAACCTTTATGTCCAATGGTTAGGGATGATGGGAGCTGTAGTCCAGCAACATAAGAGAGCCAGAGGTTTCTCACCCCTATTTTAGATGATACGTACTTCTCTTAGACTTGGGCAGTCATGCAAGCTTGCCATCTGGTCTGGTGGTGCTGATGCTTGATGCAAAGTCAGTTTGAAACAAGACCTTGCTCATATAAGATTTGATTATAGATAAGCAGGCTTGTCTTATATGCATTACCAAAGCCCAAGCAGGTGAGCTTCAAAGCCCTAGTTTCACCCAGAC